>NC_057408.1:49264092-49593397 GCF_019320065.1 Cervus canadensis
ATCTCGCCATTTGCAACAACAAGGATGGGCCTTGAGAACATTATGCTAAGTTAAATAAACAGAAAGACAAATAATATGTGATCTCACTTATACATGGAATTTTAAAAAAAAAGAAGAAGAAGAACAAGTTCTCATAGTTACAGAAAATAAATTGGAGGTTGCCAAAAACAGTGATTGGAGGGTGGGTGTATTGAGTAAAGGAGGTCAAAGGTACATACTTCCAGTTATAAAATAAATGTCATGGGGATGTGATGTACAGCATAACAACTATGGCTTAATACCATATTGCAGGCTTCCCTGGTGGTCCAGTGGTTACGAGTGCACCTGCCAGTGCAGGGAACATGGGTTTGATCGCTGGCCTGGGAGAATCCCACATGTCTCAGGGCAACTGGGCCCTTGAGCCACAACTGCTGAAGCCCTCGTGCATCCTAGATCCCGTGCTCCTCAGCAAGAGAAGCCACCTCAGTGAAAAGCCCTCAGACCACAACAGGAGAAAGCCCACACGCAGCAACAATGACCCGGCGCAGCCAAAAATAACTAAATAAAATTTAAAAAATTTTTAAATATCGTGTTGCTTATTTGAAATTGTTAAGAGAGTAGATCTCAAAAGTGCTCATCACAGGAAAACTGTAACTGGATGGTGACAGATGTTAACTTATTTTGATAATCATTTTGCACCATATGGTCTTCCCAGGTGGCGCTAGTAGTAAAGAACGTGACTGCCAATGCAGGAGAATCAAGAGATCTAGGTTCAATCCCTGGGTTGAGAAGATCCTCTGGAGAAGGGCATGGCAACCCACTCCAGTATTTTTGCCTGGAGAATCCCATGGATAGAGGAGCCTGGAGGGCTACAGTCCATAGGGTCACAAAGAGTCGGACATGACTGAAGCAACTTAGCACACATTGCACTATCTACAAATATCAAATCACTAGGTTGTACACCTGAAACTAATATAATGTTGCATGACAAATAGACTTCAATAAAAAAAATTAATCTGGGAAATGAGAAGGAGGAAAATAATTGGTTTCATATGTAAGTGTTGCAGACTTAATTATGTCCTCCAAAAAGATAACCCCTGATACCTGTGAAACAAGCTTATTTGAAAAAAAGAGTGTTCATAGATGTAATCAAGTTAAGATTAGGTCATACTGGAATAGAGTGGGCCCTGAATCCAATGACTGGTTCCTTTTTTTTTTTTTTTCCAACGTGACGTATCATATTTATTACTGGTCTCAGACTGATAGTGAGGAAATAAGAAACATCAGGAGCCAAGCATTACAGTAGTGATGTTCTCACTGTGATATGGCTGCTTAAATAAGTGATCTTAACATGTGTGCCACTTTTTATGTGAGGCTTCTTATAGACCCAGTTTGGTTCTTCTCCAATGTCTTCTCTTGGAGTTGTACCTAATTTTATTGCCAGTTTTCATTCGAATCCATTGAGGAATGGGACGATTCTGCTTTTGCTTCTTGGCCAGGAATTGCTTGATCTTGAAAGTCTTGTGAGAAGACATGGTGCGGACAGAACTCAACCGCACATAGGATGGCGGAGAAGAGAAAAGAGGGACTGGTGTCCTTACAAGAGGAAGGAAAAGAAGATGTGGACACACAAATGTATGGGGAAGAAGACCATGTGACAAGAAACACAGAGGTTGAATGCAGTGATGCCCCTGTAAGACAAGAAGGTCAAAGGCTACCAGCCACCAGGAAGAAGCCAGCAAAGATTCTTCCCTACTGCCTTCAAAGAGAGAGCAGAGCCCTGACAACACCTTAATTTTGGACTTCTAGCCTCCAGAACTGTGAAAGAATAAATTCCTGTTGTTTTAGTCTACCAAGTTTGTGATACTTTCTTATGGCATCTCTTGGAAATTAATGCAACAAGCAAGGATGAAAATAAGCATAGCTGTTACTGTCCTCATTTCTGTTACTGGTCACAAGACCATAGTTGATGTTTATAACTCCCCTCTTTCCATTACACAGTTCATATTTCCTTTTCCCTCTGCCAACAAGTCAGCTGACTGTAGTCCCATACCTGGCAGGTGGTTCAAGTATTCATTTTTGAAGGACTTTGCTCTCAGTCCTCAGTGGGTCGTTTTACTGTGATAATTTTATGTGTCAGTTTGACTGTTGACAGGGGACCAGGAAATTTGCACAAACATTATTCTGGCTGTCTCTGTGAGGTGTGTCCAGATAAGACTAGCCTTTAAATCAGTACACTGAGATAAGCAGACTTCCCTCCCTAATGTGAGTGGGTCTCTTATAAACAATTGAAGACCTAAATAGAATAAGAAGTCTGAATAAGAGGGAACTCCTTTTGCCTTACTACTTCAGCTGCGATATTGGTTTGTTTGTTTGTTTGCTTTTTCCTGGTCCTTTAACTTAGATCAAAACGTCAACTTCTCTTGGGTTTTGAGTCTGTGGACTTTTAAACTGGACCTGACACATATCATCAACTTTCCTAGTTCTCAAGCCTTTGGACTCAGACTGAACACATTAACTGTCCTGAATCTCCAGCTTGCTGACTGAAGATCTCTGGGCTCCTCAGCCTCCGTAATCCATTGAGCCAATTCCTCATAATTGGACTCTTTATTACAAAGATGTGTATTTTATTATACATTGTCATATATTAATAGTACATTTTATATTTTTGTATATGTTATCTATATGAAGACAAATGTGTGTGTGTGTGTGTGTGTGTGTGTTCAGTCTCTCAGTCATGTCAAACTCTTTGCAAACCCATGGACTGTAGCCCGCCAGGCTCCCCTGTCCATGGGATTTTCCAAGCAGGAATACTGGAGTGGGTTGCCATTTCCTTCTCCAGGGGATTTTCCCAATCCAGGGATCAAACCCACGTCTCCTGCATTGACAGGCAGATTCTTTGACCCACCACACCCCTGAGAACTGTGCTATGTGTGTGTGTTTACATATATATACATCCTATTGGCTCTGTTTCTCTGGAGAGCCCTAATGCATGTAGTCTACCATTAAATTTTACTAGAATTTATGTGTACTATTTTGAAATATGCCTCAAAGAATCTCTTGATTCCAAACGCAGGTCTTTCTTAACCTTTTCTGTAGCAAGAATCCCATTTCCACTTGGAAATCGGAACCCATGACTCAGTCAACACAGTAACCCTCTTCAGTGCTTGTCAATTTGTTGTTGTTCAGTGGCTAAGTTGTGTCCGACTCCTTGTGACCCCATGAACTGCAGCATGCCAGGTTTCCCTGTCCTTTGCTATCTACCGGAGTTTGCTCAAACTCATGTCCGTTGAGTCGGTGATGCCATCCAACCATCTCATCTTCTGTCATCCCCTTCTCCTTTTGTCTTCAGTCTTGAAAATCCCCAAGTGTTCAAGTGTCTGTCTCAACCTCCAATTCAGTGGAGATATTTTTGGTATTTTCTGGTGGAAACATTCCTCACTTGAAAAATAAGTTCTTTCAACCAATAAAACACACAGATGTAGAAATGGGAATCAAAACAGTTTTTTGGGGGATGGTTATTTAATAGTGTAAAAATGAATAAAGCCATGTTGACACCTTGGTTCCTGAGCCTATTGAGTATGGGAGCACCATATGTTTGTCACATGTTCAAAGCATATATCTCGGTTTGTGTTCTATGGTCAAGCATTTCATTTCAACTACAACTCAGGATAAAGCAGAAGCTATTTCTCAAAAGGAAAAATATTTATCAACAGAAGAGGACTTAATTTTGACCTAAAACCTCAGAGTTTCGCATTGGGATTCTACCATTAACATTTTACAGAGGATCCATGTTGTATGACCGTCTGTGACGGACATGTGACAACACAGGCTTTGCTGGCTCATATGGCCCACGTGACAGAGAAGCTTGCCCGGCAAAGTTTTCTCTTGTTTTAGGAACTACTCAAGACTGGCTTATACAAAGCAATATAAATGTGATATATCTTGTCTAAAAGACAAAAAAGCTCAAGTGTTTCTCCCTCTTTTTTAGCAGCTAAAACTACCATTTGCCTTATATTTTAGACAGGATATTCTTATGTGCCGCAGACTACTAGACTCCTGGCAACTTCATTAAATTGATAAGATGTAAATTTTCCTAGAGATTATCTGCTATCCACTGGTAAGCATGTGTCTTACTAAGGCATCTAGGGTTCTTATCACTTCTGGCCCTCCAAATCAAATTAATGTAATGACATTATTGGAGTGGACCAGCACGATATTCTCTGTAAGGTGGTGAGACAATCAAGGTCTCTGTAAACTAGATTATAACAGAGAGCAGTAGACTTTACATAGCCCTGAAGAAAGATATGAAAGGGCTGCAGCTGCTCCTGCTGGATATGAGCAATGTGCTTGCAATGATGCTTGTCAAATGGTACCGAGAAAAAAAACTCTTTGTAGATCAGCAATAGTTGGAGTTACACAACGGTATGCTCCACTAGAGACCACATCTAAAACAGTAGCTACAGTTCAGTCACTACCTGGTTAATTTTATAATAATACACAAGAGGCACCTTCCTTTGCAGGCTAAAGAGCAACTTCAATAGAGGGGTGACAGGAATCACTGTCTCCGCCTTTTTTAAGTCTGATGGCAGCACTAATCTCTGCAGTTCCCCTAGGGATGTGATTTGCTTTGAGTTTATTGTTTTGACAAGGAAGGGCAGTTACAGGACTTCTGTTTGGACTTTCTTACTGTTATGTTGCACTCCATAGATCAGGCGGCCAATATGCATATTATTCCAGTCTCCAAGCCTGTCTGTTCCAACTATGTATTCAGGAACTAGGGAACGAACTATAGGTGGTTTGCTGACATATTTGTACAATGCACTCTACACAAGAGTGGATTAACCATGTGACATCCATAAACTACCGCTCTGATCAGTGGGTCCCAGTGTCCTCTTACTCATAGCCAATATATAGGAGTTCGTTAAAGAGAATTTTCCCTTCCCTAGTGCCCACTTGATTGGGAAAATGGCTGCTGGTTTTGGGAGGGGCAGTAGGGGAGAAAACAGTGGGGAGAATTATAAGATAAAATTTTGGCTGTTCCAGGGCTTTCTCAGGAAAATCCAACTTCCTCTTTATTCAAGAACCTGCAAAATGGCATATATCTGCACACTGGATGCAAGGCTGTGGCTTTTCACTGTGATGATTCATATCTGTGACTAGCAGAGCTAGAGACTCTCTGATTGTATAGATCTAGAAGTACTTAAGTGAGATTCCCAATCTATGCCCACAGAAGGGACTCTGGGCCCTCAGTGATGTGGTGTGATGAGTTAACCAACCCTTCCTTGCTTTTCTGCTTACACACTTCTTTTTCTATGAAGACATAAATATCTTTTTTGTTTAAGTTGCTTTTGGAACTTGAAGCTGAAAGCAACCCTAACTAATTCAAGCTCTTGACTCATAATTAGATACGATACTTTAAAATGTTATTCTCTAGTGACTTTCGTTCTCTTCCTTCCTAAAATTATTTTTAAACAATCAAAACAATGTTATATTAGTTGGGATCTTTTCATCTCAAAAGACAGAAAATTCAACTCGAATTGGCTTAACCAAAAGAGGAAATCTCTTAGATCATATTACTGGGGGGAAAAAAACCCACAAAAGTTCTAGACTAATATGTGTTTTAACTTAGGAAGTCAAACTACACCTTCCGAATTCAGTTTTTTCTCCAGCTCTCATTTTCTTTCTTCAGTTTTTCTCCAGCTCTCATTTTCTCCTTTTCTTGGCTTCCTCTGTAGTCAAAGTGGCCTCAAGCTCCTGTCTCCATTCATCCTTGCTGTTAGAAGTTCAGGCAGAAAAGAGGTTCCCCACCCCCTCCCAACAGTCTCAGCAAAAGTCTCCTTGTGGGACAATAACTCTATCCTTGAATCAAACACTGAGGTCATGATCCATCTGGGTGTCATGTCACTCATAAGTTAGATGTGGTGTCAGCCCTACCCAAAGCAATAAAAGCAAGGACACCAGTGCCAAAGAAAAATGGAATAAATACTCAAGAGAAAAGAGTGTTTTGGAAAATGAATACTAATGACTCTGTTGGAATGTATCATGCCAGTGCTTAAGCTGAAATGGTTTGAATTCTGAAACAGATTTAGAGGAAATCATCTGACATTTTAGATAGGGCCAGCCTTTTGAATAGAAACAATGTGATAGAATGAAATGAGCCCTGAACTCAAGGCACTGATTCAACCTTAATACTGAGGCTACCCGCTCTGTGAGCTTCAGTGAATCACCTAACTTCTCTGATTCAGTTACTTCACATGTAAGACAAAGGGGTTAATCATCTTTGTACATAATAGTGCTTTTGATTCTTTTTTAAAAATATATCCCAACATGCTTAGGTTTGAGAAGCACCAAAGGTAGGTGTCTGAGGAGTCAGCTCAAGTATTTCTGTGGCCAAACTTGTCGGAAATGCATACATATTAGGGACCATAATCCTTTTTTAAAATGTTTGATGTATTTATTTACCTTTTGCAGCGCTGTCTTCATTGCTGCACACAGGCTTTCGGTAGTTGCGGTGAGTGGGCTCAGTACCACACTTGTGGTGCACAGGCTTATTTGTTCCACAGTATGTGGGATCTTCCTGGATCAGGGATTGAACTCATGTCCCCTGCACCTGCAGGTGGGTTCTCAACCACTGGACCACCAGGGAAGTTCCAGGGAGCCAAAATCTTTGACCTGTGTGTCAGGCTGGGTTGAAGGCACTCTACTTGTGAGTCCCTACACTCACAAGTAGGGACACTATCAGCCCCCACACATCTGTTGCCAGTCAGAATCTGTCTTTGGGGGGGCATCCAACATGGTCCAGAGGTTAGGAATCTGCCTTGCAATGCATGGGACACAGGTTTGATCCCTGATCTTGGAAGATCCCACATGCCTTGGAGCAACTAAGTCTGTGAGCAACAGCAAAGACCCAGTGCAGCCAAAAATAATTAAAAAAAAAAGAAACAAAAAGTCTGTCTTTGGGACCTGAAGCACACTTGCATCTTTCCCAGGTCCCTTCCAATCCCAGCCAACAAATACCACTTCTTTTCCTTTGTCCTCCCACATTAGGTTCACCAACCGTGAGAACCTGAGTAAAGTAACAAGACTCTTGTGAAATCTTAAGATGTGTTTTGTTTTGCTTTTTTTCTCAGAAAGATGAGCGAGCAATCCTTACCTTCCTGTTGGCTTGGGAACATATAAATTCCAGCAATTCTTTGTGTTCCCATGAACCCTTTGAGTCCTCTCAAGCATTCCATCACAGAAAAAGTTGCCAATGGACAGTGAGTTCAATTATAATTCCAAGTGCTAAACTGTACAAACTTTGTCTTATCTGTTACTTCTCTACCTCCATGATCTACACTTACACTATTTCACTGGAAATTCTAACAGGAAGATGAAAATTCTAGAGGTAGGTGATGGTGATGGTTGAATAACAATCCAAATGAAGTTAATGCCACTAAAGTGTATAGTTAAAAATGGTTAGAATGAAAAAAAATGGTTAAAATGATAAATTTTATGCTATGTGTATTTTGACACAATAAAAAGAATTATAAATTGATAAACAGGAATTATAATATGATCCAGCAATTCCATGTGTGCGTGCTAAGTCACTTCAGTTGTGTCCGACTCTTTGCAACCCAATGGACTCTAGCCTGCCAGGCACCTCTGTCCATGGTTATTCTCTAGGCAAGAATACTGGAGTGGGTTGCCATGCCCTTCTCCAGGGGATCTTCCTGACCCAGGGATCAAATCCATGTCTCCCAACTCTCCTGCATTGGCAGGCAGGTTCTTTACCACTAATTCCAGCTGGGAAGTCGCCCAGCTATTCCACCTCTAGGTATATACCCAAAGAAATTGAAAGCCTTCACTCAAACAGATATTTGTATGACAATGTAATTTACAATATCCAAAAGGTGGAAACACTCCAGGTGTTCATCAACAGGTGAATGGACAAACAAGATGTGGTATACACATACAATGGACTATTATTTAGCTGTAAAAACAAGTGATGTTCTGATGCTATAACATGGATGAACCTTGAAGGTATTATAATGAGTAAAGTATGCCAGACAGAAAAGGATAAATATTGTATGATCCCATTTATATGAGGCACCTATAATATTCAAGTTAATAGAGATAGCAAGTAGATTAGAAGTCACCAGAGAGGTTGGTGGAAAAGTATTGAGGAGTTACTGCTCAGTGGTTACAGAGTTTCTACTCGGGGCAATGAAAACATTTGGGAAATAGAAGCGGTGATGATTTCATAGCAAATGAAATGTGCTTGATTACATGAAAATTAATTACATGAAAATGTAATTAATGTCACTGAATTTTACACTTAAAAATGGTTAATGTGACGAGTTTGTTTTATGTGTAATATATTGATAACAAAACAGCATATGTATTTACTATGTCAATTTATAATTTTTTCAAATTTATGATGTAATATACAAAAAACTATTGAGTTATACACTCTAAGTTGGTGAATTGTATGGTATATGAACTATACCTCAGTAAAACTGTTTTCGGCTCTCTAGGTAGCTTAGTGGTAAAAAATCTGCCTGTCAATGCAGGAGACTTGAATTTAGTCCCTGGGCCGGGAAGATCCCCTGGAGAAGGAAATGGCAACCCACTCCAGTATTCTTGCTTGGGAAGTCTCATGGACGGAGGAGCTTGGTGGGCTACAGTCCATGGGATTGCTGTAGGAGATAGATGGGCTCCAGGTTAGACCAACTGGCTTCCTGTTTACATTTCATGGAGCATGAATAAGTGGGTTTCACGCTGGATACTTAACGACTGTTAAAATTTTCTGAGGCAAGAGATGGGTAGGGTACAGTTAAGGCATTTTTGATCAGCCTCCTTTTTACCCTCTGAAATGGAAGTAACAACAGAAACAGCATAAATAGCCAGTGTTCGTCTCTTGTAAACACCTTAGGGTAATAGTTGTGGCAATAGTCAAGGAAACAGTCATGGCAAAGTCAAAGAGGGGCAAAACTCTGAGTAAAGGACTAAGGGATCTCCACTCCCCCCTCTTTGGGACAAGGGAGACACTACACATCCTCAGAAAGGATCCTTTTGGGTCAAAAGTGAAGGAATAATGCCAGGCCTTAATTGTCTTGCTCCTTGCCTTCACTTCGAGATCCATTTTTTGCTGAAGGATGCAAGCACATCCAGGGGAGTGTCCCGGGGAGGCGGGGTGGAAAAAGAAACCAGATAAGTGGCCTGAAGGAAGACAAAGACCCAGAAGATCTGCCCCGTATAAATGACTTAACCACCTCTTCACTGCACTCCTCCTCGCTGAGAGGGGACCCTTTTTTTCCACTGTGCATCTCTGCCTTGCTTTGGCCTTAACTAAAACTGTCTCTCCGCATGCTCTCTCACTTGTTATTGTGCTATGTCTCTAATCATAAACTTTGTACCTGCATTTACAGTTTCTGCCTCTATGATAAATGCAACCGTCCAGGGAAAAATAGCTTCTAGCCTCTAACCCTTGCTTGTCTGGAGGCTAGGATCCCTGGTTCTTATTCAGGCCTCCCAGGTTCAGTTCCCGGTCAGGGATTTAAGATCTCACTTCATACTACGGCTCACTACTGCCTCACTGAGATCAGGCTCACAAAGAGTCAGACATGACTTGGCAACTAAACAACAACAACAAAGCTGTTTTTAAAAACAAGACAGAGGTTGGCTGAGTGGAGAAAACAAACATAATCCACCTATAAGGGATTCATTTTAGTATCAAAGATACAAATAAGTGGAAAATGAAAGGATGGAAAAATATATTCCATGTATATTAGTTCTCTGTGACAAATTACCATAACCTGGGTTGCTGAAAACATTGGAAATAGATTCTCTTGTAGTGCTGGAGCCCAGGAGTCCAAAATAAAGGCACCAGCCAGGTTAGTTCCTTCCAGGTGCTGATGGAGACTCCATCGCATGCCTCTCTCGTAGCTGCTGGTAGCTCCTAGTATCGTTGGAATACCATGGCTTGTAGAGAAATCACATCAATCTGTGCCTCCACATCGCCTTTTTCTCTGTGTGTCTCTCACATTCCCTTCCCTTTCTCTTACAGGGACTTCTATCATTGGATTTAAGGCCCACCCTAAGATCAAAATGATCTTGTCTCAAGACCCTTAACCCAACTGCAGCAAAGACCCTATTTCTAGCTAAGGTCATGAACACAAATATCAGGACTGAGATAGATCTTTTTGTCATCATTGTTGAACCCACTACAACATATAAATAGTGACCAAAAGAGAGCAGAATAGCTGGACGAATGACTGACAAAAGCAAAACTTTAGAAAATGTCCTGGCAGTCCAGTAGTTAGGACTCTTTACTGTCACTGCTGAAGGCCTGGGTTCAAGCCCTAGTTGGGGAACTAACATCCCACAAGCTGCACAGTGTAGCAAAATAAATAAATAAAAACAAAAACTTTGAGTAAAAAATTATTTAAAAAACAAAGACATTTTATATTGCTGAGGAGGTCAGTCTTTCAAGAGGATATAACAATTATAAATACTGTTGTTGTTTAGTTGCTAAGTTGTGTCTGACTCTTTGTGACCCCATAGACTGCAGCCTGCCAGGCTCCTCTGTCCATGGGATTTCCCAGGCAAGAATACTGGAGTTGCCACTTCCTTCTCCAGGGAATCTTCCCTGACGCAGGGATTGAACCCAAGTCTCTTGCATTGGCAGGCAGATTGTATACCACTGAGCCAGCAGGGAAGCCCTATAAACATATATTCATCTATACAAACTAAATATATCAACCTAAAAGGTGGCAGAATTGAAGGGATAAACAGTTCTACAATAATCGAAGACTCCAATATGCTATGTCAGTAATGGATGGAACAACCTCACAGAAGATCAATAAGGATATATTCAACACTATAAGCCAAATGGACCTAACAGACATCTATAGAATACACTACCCAACAACAAGAGTGCATATTCTTCTCAGCTAAACGTGAAAAGGTTCTCCTGGATAGGTCTACATTAAGCCACAAAACAATCTTGATAAATTTAAAAGATTGAAAATCATACACAGTATCCTGTATGACCATGGAATGAATGGAATGAAACTAATAGCAGAAGGAAACTTGGAAATTTTGCAAATGTGTGGAAATGGATCACACTCAAACCTGTGAGTCAAAGAAATCCAAAGAGTAGAAAATAAGATATATGAAAATGTGTCAGAACTCATAGGAATACAGCACAAGCAGTGCTCAGAGAGAAATTTATAGCTGAAAATGCTCACATTAAAAAAGAAGAAAGATCCCAAATCAATGGCTTCCCTGGTGGCTCAGTCAGGAGAGAATCCGCCTGCAATGCAGGAGACCACCGCAGCACAGGAAACCTGGTTCGATCCCTTGGTCTGGAAGATCTGAAGAAGGAAATGGCAGCCCACTCCAGTATCCTTGCCTGGAAAATCCCATGGACAGAGGAGACCGGTGGGCTAGAGTCCATGGGGTCGCAAGAGCTTGACACTACTTAGCGACTAAACCATAACCACAACAATACCCCAATTAACTAAAAGAAAAGAGCAAGTTATACCCAAAGCTAGCAGAAGGAAGATAATAAAGATTAGAGCAGAGATAAATGAAATAAAGAATAGAAAAACAAAAGAACCAATAAAGCCAAAAGTTAATTCTTTGAAAACAAAAGGAACAAACATTTAGCTAGACTAAGGAAAACAAAGAAGATGTAAATTAACTAAAATCAAATTGAAAGTGGGGATCTAACAGAGGCAAAAAGTATTATTGAAATATACTATGATCAACTATGGGCTTCCCTGGTGGCTCAGCTGGTAAAGAATCCACCTGCAATTTGGGAAACCTGGGTTGGATCCTTGGTCTGGGAAGATCCCCTGGAGAAGGGAACGGCTACCCACTCCAGTATTCTGGCCTGGAGAATTCCATGGACTGTATAGTCCATGGGGTCTCAAAGAGTAGGACACGATTCAGTGACTTTCAGTTTCATGACCAACTATATGCTAACAAATTAGATAACTAAACAAAATGGACAAACTTCTAGGAAAACACATACTACCAAAACTGACTCAAGAAGAGAAAAATTGGGGGGAGTTGCTGGTGTTCTAATAGTTAGAATTTGGCACTTTCACTGCCCTGGCTAGGGTTCACTCCCTGGTTGGGTAATTGAGATCCCACAAGCTGCCTGGAGCAGCCAAAAAAAAGGAAGAAGAAACAGAAAAATGTGAACTGACTTATAACAAGTAAAAATTGAATCAGAAATCAAAAACTTTCTCCCCAAAAGAGCCTAGGGCCAGAAGGCTTCACTGGTGAACTCTACCAAACATTCAAAGAATTAACACCAAGCACTTCTCAAACGCCTACAAAAAATAAAAAAGGAAGAAGCATTTCCTAACTTACTCTGTGACCCCAGTTTTACCCTGGTACTAAAACCAACACAACAAAGGGCAAGTGAAAACCAATATCCCTTATGAATATGGATGAAAAAAATCTTCAACAAAATAGTAACAAACCTAACCCAGCAGCGTGCTAAGAGGAGTACACATCATGAACAAGTGGAATTTATCCCAGAAGACAAGGGTGGTTTAACTTAAGAAAACTATAGCACATTACCAGAATAAAGGGGGGAAAAAAGCACATGATCATCTCATTTAATGCTGAAAAAGCATTTGAAAATATCCAGCACCTTTTCATGATGAAAACCTTCAACAAACTAGGAGTAGAAGGGAATTTTCTCACCATGATAAGCGTCACTTATGAAAAACTCACTGCTAACATTCTACTCAGAGGTCAAGGCTGTACTTTTATCTGAGGCTTAAAGTCCTCCTCCAAGTTCACAAGGTTATTCAGAGAATTCCTTTTCTTGCCTCTTTAGAACTCATGGAGACTTGATTCTTAAAGGCCAGCAGAGGGACTTTCCTGGTGGTCCAGTGGCTGAGACTCCATGCTCCCAGTACAGGGGTCTGGGTTCCTTCCCTGGTCTGGGAACTAGATCTCACATGCCTTGACTAAGAGTTTGCATGTCACAACTAAGACCTGAAATGGCCAAATAAATAAAAAAAAATTTTTTAAAGGCCAGCAGAGATTTCTGACCCTCTTTTAAAAGGCTCATCTGATTTACTCTCGTTGTTCAGTCGCTCAGTTGTATAGGACTCTTTGTGACCCCATGGACTGCAGCATGCCAGGCTTTCCTGTCCTTCACCATGTCCTAGAGCTTGCTCAAACTCATATCCATCCAACCAGGATAATCTCCTCTTCAATTAACTCAAAGTCAACTGATTATAGACCTTGATTACATCTGCAAATTCACTTCACCTTTGCCATAGAATGCAACATAATCACAGAAATGACGTGCCATCATATTCACATGGGAAGGGAGTTATACAAGTCTGTGCACAGGCATACGTCATTTTATTGCACTTTGCTTTATTGAAACTTGCAGACCCTGAGTTCTTACACATTGAAGTTTTGTGGCAACCCTGCTTGTCAGGTGATGGTTAACTTTTTTTAGCAATAAAGTATTTTCTAGTTAAAGTATGTACATTATTTTCTTTAGACATAATGCTATTATTGCACAATTAATAGACGACAGTATGGTGTAAACATAGCTTTCATATGCACTAGGAAATCAAAAAGTTTGTATGACTTGCTTTATTGTGATATTTATTTTACTGCAGTGATCTAGAACCAAATGCAGTATCTCCAAGGTAAACTTGAACGTATGGGGAGGAATCTTGAGAAGAGGACATCCTAGAATTCTGGATACCATAGGTTATGATCTTTGATGAAGTAGGAAAAAAATCATTACCTTCACTTGTGTTTGGCTATCATCATCCCCCTCCTAAGCCCTCAAAGACTATCAATCATACACATGTGAATGCGTATACAGGTAAGTTTGGAGATTTCAACTAAGAAGGTAAGAATATACTGTTCTCTTTTCCTTTTTTTAAATTTAACTTAAATGAGTTGCCTTGCTCAAGGACTTATTTTAGCACATCCTTGCAGTGTTTCTCATGACCACTCCACACTTGCCTACTATGGGTACATTAACTTGTAAACAAGCTATTTGGGAATTAACAGGGCAGGGTGTTTTCGCAGATGTCAAGGTGGCCAAAAATATTTCTTTTTCCAACCACATGTGATCAGAAAGCTGCATCTTTGCATGGAGGGTAATTATATTGATGTTCTATTAAGATGATTTTGATTTCAACCATTTCTCTTGGAGTCCATACAATAATTTCTCTTTCTTTCTCTTTCTATCTGTCTGTTAGTCATTCTATCTTACACAGAGTGTGTCTTTGGCCTCCCCCTGGGGAAGGAGGAAGAAGAAGCATCAACTTTATGTTCCTCCAGTTAGGTTAGAGCCTGAAAATTAATCTGCTCCATAAGAAGGTATTCTCAAATGACTCTAGTTACCTTGGAGGAAGCAGGCTAATTCATCTCCCTATTGTGGATACTACTTGGCTGCCATTTTCTGAATCTAATAAACACAAATTAACCTTGAGGAAGCTTTAATCATCACAGTGATAAATCTAAACAGTACAGGCTGGGCTGTGGACCAGAGACTCATCTGCCCCCTTGACCGCTTCCTAAGCTTTCAAAAAGTGCAACTTGCTTCTTGCCTAGACCTCCACAGGGGGTCCCACGTGTCTGTTCATCCTTTCCAACACTTTTTGCCTGTTACTTAGCCCTTCCTTATTTTAGCTCCTTTTCTCATCCTCAAGTCTCCTGCTTCAGTTCCTAGGGGACAGCGCATCTCCCAAAGAAATCGATCACTTAGAAGTCAGATTGTTAGTGCTTAGGTTGGACTTTGTTAGTTTTAGGGATTGTTAGTGCTAAAGTTAGGGCTGCAATCAATGCAATAAAAATTAAAACTGAGGAATTTAGGGCCAGAGTGGTTTATTAATAAATAATTTGGCAACCATCTGCAATTTTTAATAACAATCGGTATAGAGCGACAATATTTTTTTAATTGAATGTAACCTAAAATTTTGTGTTTCATTAAATCTGTGTCTTATGATTTGCAATTCTCAAATTCGCTGTCAGTGTAAACCATTCTGTCCTCTGAGTTCTGTGGCTGAAATGCCATGTAATTGAGGAGGTTAAGGATTTATGTTGTTTCCGATTATAAGTAGAATTTTTGCTTTAACCAAAAATTAAAGGGGAAAAAAAAAAAACCAAGCCAGAGATATTGCTAAGAGGTTTGAAGTCGCTCAGTCGTGTCTGACTCTCTGTGACCCCATGGACTATATATATAGCCCACCAGGCTCCTCCGGCCGTGGGATTCTCCAGGCACGAATACTGGAATGGGGTTGCCATGTCCTTCTCCAGGAGATCTTCCCGACCCAGGGATCAAACCCGGGTTTCCGTATTGTGGGTAGACGCTTTACCCTCTGGGCCACCAGGGAAGCCCTGAGGTTTAAGTTCTCCTAAAACCATCAGGGAGTCCACATAAAAGAGTTATATTCTGAATTCACCTTTATCTTAATGTAAATACAGAGGGATAGACACAGAAATAACTGTATCTATCTATCTATCTACCTACCTATCTATAACCATAAACAAGGACCCAGATCTTGGTTTCTAAATACTGTTCCTTAACAACAGGTACAAGGCACATTACACAAAATTTGTGAAGATGCTTTCCTACTTATTTATTTTTTTTGAACTTTTGAAAACTTTTATTTTATATACAAAGAGCTAGTATTATTTCCACCTAAGGTTGATGTGCTGGATGAGCCATCTAGGAAGATGGCTCTAAGGAAGATGGCTTCTAAGGAAGTTCAGTTAGTCCAACTTAATGAAGCCAATGTCCTTCGCATACTGGCGGAAACACTGGCGGCATGTATTGAGGCCGTATTTCCGGATCAGACCGTGCCGGTTTGAGCAGACCCGGCAAGAGCGAGGACCCTGGCCGAATTTTCTCGGATGGCTCCAGTAGAGCTGCTGGTGACCCATGTTGCTTTCTCAGCTGCAACGAGGTAAAAGGGCGATGCTTTCCTATTTAAAACTTGTCTTCATTTATGTCTTAGAATGTTTTAGCCTATCTTACTTTTAGCTTTATATCTTTTCCTGTGAGTTACTCCTTTACAATTAGGTTCAAATTTAAATATATGTGTATATATATATATGTATGTATACATACATACCTACCTATGTACATAATATAAGTTTTTTAATGTTTAAAAAGGAAAATGCTCAGGGCTTCCCTGGTGGCTCAGTAGTAAAGAATCTGCCTGCCAAGGCAGGAGACAAGTTCAATCCCTGGTCCGTGAAGATACCACATGCCCCAGGGCAACTAAGCCAGTGGGCCACAGCTACTGAGCCTGTGCTCTATAGCCCGGGAGCTCCAGCTACTAAAGCCTGCATGCCCTACGGCTGGTGCTCTGCAACAAGAGAAGCCACAGCAATAAGAAGCCTGCCCACTTCAACTAGAGAGTAGCCCCCACTTGCCATAGCTAGAGAAAAGCCACCCAAGCAATGAAGACCCAGCACAGCCAAAAAAACTTTTTAAAAAACTTTTTAAAAAGTAAAAATTCATTGTGACAATTTTAAAAAGAGAAGTATAAAGAAAAAAAATCTTTCAGTGGGTTTCTTAGTTTTGACTATTGATTGAAGTAGCTGAAATCTTTATTTTAAACATTTCTACAATAAATAATGAGCCACTGATATTTATTCATCTTTGAATGATTTTTTAAGACCATTTTATATTCTCTACTTGTGTTCTATTGCTACATAACAAATTACTACAAAATGAGCAGCTTAAAAGAATATGTTTATTTTCTAACAGTTTCCTTGGTCCAAGGGTCCAAGCACAACTTAGCTGAACCCTCTGCTGGGGGCTCTCACAAGGCTGCAATGAAGATGTTGGTCAGCTGTGTTTTCATTTGGAGGCTGAACTGGAGAAGAATCTGCTTTCAAGCTCATTCAGATGTTGGTGGAATTCCTTTCCCTGAAGGTGTAGCTGGTTGTCAGCTAGAGGCTACCCATAAGCCCTAGAGACCATCACTACTTCCCTGTCATGTGGCTCTCTCTATGGGCAGTTTATAGGGCTGTTGGCTTCCTCAAGGTCATCAGGAGAACTTTTAGCTCCGGTATGCTAAGCTAGAGGCTTCCCTGGTAGCTCAGCCGCTAAAGAATCCGCCTGCAATGCAGGAGACCCCGGTTGGATTCCTGGGTCGGGAAGATCCCTTGGAGAAGAGATAGGCTACCCACTCCAGTATTCTTGGGTCCCTGGTGGCTCAGGAGGGAAGGAATCTGCCTGCAATGTGGGAAACCTGGATTCAATCCCTGGGATGGGAAGATCCCCTGGAGGAGGGCATGGCAACCCACCCTAGTATCCTTGCCTGGAGAAAGCCATGGACAGAGGAGCCTGATGGGCTACAGTCCATGGGGTCACAAAGAGTTGGACGTGACTGAGCGACTAAGCACAGCACAGTATGCTAAACTCAGTTCAGTTCAGTCACTCAGTCATGTCTGACTCTTTACAACCCCATGGACTGCAGCACACCAGGCCTCCCTGTCTATTACCAACTCCCGGAGTTTATTCAAACTCATGTCCATCGAGTCGGTGATGCCATCCAGCCATCTCATCCTCTGTCGTCCCCTTCTCCTCCTGCCCCCTAATCCCTCTGAGCATCACGGTCTTTACCAATGAGTCAGCTCTTTGCATGAGGTGGCCAAAGTATTGGAGTTTCAGCTTCAGCACCAGTCCCTCCAATGAACACCCAGGACAGATCTCCTTTAGGATGGACTGGTCGGATCTCCTTGCAGTCCAAGGATCTCTCAAGAGTCTTCTCCACCACCACAGTTCAAAAGCATCAATTCTTCAGTGCTCAGCTTTCTTTATAGTCCAACTCTCACATCCATATGTGACTACTGGAAAAATCATAGCCTTGACTAGACGGACCTTTGTTGGCAAAGTAATGTCTTTGCTTTTTAATATGCTATCTAGGTTGGTCATAACTTTCCTTCTAAGAAGTAAGCATCTTTTAATTTCATGGCTGCAGTCACCATCTGCAGTGATTTTGGAGCCCCCAAAATTAAAGTTTGCCACTGTTTCCACTGTTTCTCCATCTATTTGCCATGAAGTGACAGGACTGGATGCCATGATCTTTGTTTTTTGCATGTTGAGTTTTAAGCCAACTTTTTCATTCTCTTCTTTCACTATCATCAAGAGGCTTTTTAGTTCTTCACTTTCTGCCATAAGGGTGGTGTCATCTGCATATCTGAGATTATTGATATTTCTCCTGGCAATCTTGATTCCAGCTTGTGCTTCCTCCAGCCCAGTGTTTCTCATTATGTACTCCACATATAAATTAAATAAGCAGGGTGACAATAAACAGCCTTGATGTACTCCTTTTCCTATTTGGAACCAGTCTGTTGTTCCATGTCCAGTTCTAACTGTTGCTTCCTGACCTGCATACACATTTCTCAAGAGGCAGGTCAGGTGGTCTGGTATTCCCATCTCTTTCAGAATTTTCCACAGTTTATTGTGATCCACACAGTCAAAGGCTTTGGCATAGTCAATAAAGCAGAAATAGATATTTTTCTGGAACTCTCTTGCTTTTTTGATGATCCAGCGGATGTTGGCAATTTGATCTCTGGTTCCTCTGCCTTTTCTAAATCCAGCTTGAACATCTGGAAGTTTACGGTTCACGTATTGTTGAAGCCTGGCTTGAAGAATTTTGAGCGTTACTTTGCTAGCATGTGAGATGAGTGCAATTGTGCAGTAGTTTGAGCATTCTTTGGCATTGCTTTTCTTAGGGAATGCTAAGCTAGAATCATATAATACAATGTAATCACAGGAGTGGTAACATTGCATCACTTTTTTCCTATTCTATCAGATAGAAGTCAGTCACAGGTTGTATCTGTGCTCAAGGAGAAAGGACTATACAAAGGCATGGGCACCAGGAGGAAGAGATCACTGGGATTGTGTTGGGGTCTGAGCTTTCATTTCCTCATCTAAATTGGAAAAGAAAGAAAGAAAGTGAAGTTGCTCAGTCGTGTCCAGCTCTTTGCGACCCCATGGACTGTAGCCTACCAGGTTCCTCCGTCCATGGGATTTTCCAGGCAAGAATACTGAAGTGGGTTGCCATTTCCTTCTCCAGATCTAAATTGGAAGTAATAGGGAATTTCCTGGCAGTCCAGTGGTTAGGACTCCATGCTTTCATTGCTGAGGGTCTGGGTTCAATCCACGGTCAGGGAACTAAGATACCACAAACTGGGTGGTGGAGCCACAGAGAAAAAAAGGAAGTAATGGCTTTTTTTTTTTTGTAATTGGAGTATAGTTGCTTTACAATGTTGTGTTAGTCTCAGCGAAGTGAATCAGCTATCAGTCAGTCAGTCAGTTCAGTCGCTCAGTCATGTCGGACTCTTTGCGATCCCATGAATCGCAGCACGCCAGGCCTCCCTGTCCATCACCAACTCCCAGAGTTTACTCAAACTCATGCCCATCAAGTCGGTGATGCCATCCAGCCATCTCATCCTCTGTCGTCCCCTTCTCCTCCTGCCCCCAATCCCTCCCAGCATCAGGGTCTTTTCCAATGAGTCAACTCTTCGAATGTGGTGGCCAAAGTATTGGAGTTTCAGTTTCAGCATCAGTCCTTCCAATGAACACCCAGGACTGATCTCCTTTAGGATGGACTGGTTGGATCTCCTTGCAGTCCGAGGGACTCTCAAGAGTTTTCTCCAACACCATAGTTCTCTATACATATTCATATATCCCATCTTTTGGGGGTTTCCTTCCCATTTAAGTCACCTATACTACACAGTATAGGCACAGAGTTCCCTATACTACACAGTAGGTTCTCATTGTGTGTGTTAGTTGCCATCTCATCCAACCATTTCATCCTTTGTTGCCCCCTTCTCCTTTTGCCTTCAATCCTTCCCAGTATCAGGGTCTTTTCCGATGAGTGGGCTCTTCGATTCAGGTGGCCAAAGTATTGGAGTTTCAGTTTCAACTTCAGCATCAATCCTTCCAATGAATATTCAGGGTTGATTTCCTTTAGGATTGACTGGTTTGATTGCCTTGCTGTCCAAGGGACTCTCAAAAGTCTTCATGCTTGTATGTCTATCACCATCTCCAAACTCATCCCCCTGCCTCCCCTCCCCTCTTGGTGTACATACATTTGGTCTCTAGCTCTGTGTCTCTATTTCTGCTTGGAAGTAATGGCTCTTTTCTTAAGGAAGATTCTGAATGTGCTTCTTACAGGAAATGTTGCAGGGAGGAAGCCAGTTCTGACTCCACGGTGGAACTTTCTTTGACTTGCTTTTCATTGCTTTTGTTTTATAATGATACAGAGTGGTTTGCCTCAGAGAATCCTGCCCCTCTGCCTGACTGTCAAACTAAAGTGCCTTTGTTCAGAACCCTCTTCACCAGTGGATGACAGGAAAGAAGAAATTAACACATCCTCTGCCTGAGGCTTGCCATTCTAGGAGATATTTGCAAGATTAATGGCCTTTTTTACTTTACTTTCCTCACCTCCCCTCATCTCTAATATGTAAAAGAACCTGACATCCAGACCCCAATAAAATGGTTCTCTTGGGGCACTAGCCTGCCATCTTGTTGGTCGCCGATACTCCAATTATACTCTCCTCCTTGCCTCAAGACCTCCTCTCTTGGATTCATTGGCCTATTGTGCAGGGAGCAGAGAGTGAGCCTGGACTTAGTGACAGAAAGAAACTTGGGCCTCTTCCATTTCAACCATTTTATTTTAGAGACTAGACATTGGAGGCTCTGAAAGAGTAAATGATCTAAGCTTGGTGGATGAGTTCAGAATTGCTTACTTGCAGGTAAGCACCTTTTCTGCACACTGGGATGCCAATGAAGAATTTTATATTTTTCACTTCAAACTTTAGCAAAATGAAATACACATGTATCTATTGGTGGGGCAGGGTAGAAAGCAGGAACAGGCATTGCAAAGAATGCAGCAAGTAAATTGTCAAGTATGGCAACCATCATGGCAATCACCACATGCCTTTGCGTTTCTGGGTGTGTTCAAGCACAAGAGTCAGTGACTGAAAGAGAATTACTTACATTCAGGTGGAGGCCAACACATACATTATTTCATTTAGTCACCTTAATAACTCTATAAGGCAAAAATTACTGTTCTACAGACTGAAAAACGATAACAATTATTCTGAGTAATGGCAACCATTAAGTTGCAACGACCAAACCACAGCCAAACAACATAAACTGCTCATTCTTGCCCAATCCATTTCCCTCTCACTTATTTATACCATTAATTTACAATTCTGTGAACTCTGTCATAGTCTACACAGCCCTTGCCTTTTTCCCTTTGCATTCTTGGTACCTTCTGGTGCAAGGAGCTCATAACAACGGATTGTTAAAGCTTCTAATCCCTTTAGATGCATGTGAGCAGCTCCTGGCTTTAGTCATGTTGCCATAAATAAGCCTAGCAGGGGCTACTTCATAAATGGTTTCTCCTCTGTACATTAGGTAACTCTCAATTTCCATGTGTCTATAAGTTGAAAATGTTAAAGAACCACAAATAAGCTTTTAAAAATGTTGAATCCCAGTTTCTACTCTTGATCTCATTTATTTTCAAGAACCACTTCTCATTTAAGGCATACTCAGCTACTTAAAGGATTCAGGGAGATTTAAAGTCACTACGAGTGCCCTTACTGTTGACTTGTTTGTAGACTATTTTTTCTCTTTTGATAGTTTTCAGGAGGTAACACAGCTTCCTCGGGGGATGTAGGATTTTTTTTTTTCACTACGTAGGGCATTCTCCCAACATGCTTGAACTTCCCAAATCTTCTAACTCCAGGGTATCCTTCCCCGGCACCCTAAACCTGCTGGTTCATTATATACAGGGCTAACCAAGACCCTGCCGGAATCGGTCAAGGTCATCGGGGCAGGTGCCAGTCGGCCAGGACCTGAAAGCGCGCTTCCAGGCCCATGTCCATCTTCGCTCTCCCGCTCCCACCCCGACTCTGGGGGTTCGCTCCGGCTGACGGCGACTTGGTCCGGAGACGCCTCCTCCGCCCTCGCGGTGGCCCTGCTTGGCACCGCGCCTCTGGAAGCTTCCTGAGTGGCAGGCGGTGGGGGCGGCCCGGGGGAAACCGGGGCGGAGCCGGCGGCGGCCTGGGGGCCGGGCTACGCCTCCGTGGGTTGATCGACCGCGCCCGGAAGCCGCGCTCAGCCGGGCTGCAGCCGCTCGGGCGGAAGGTCCGAGGCATCCCCGCGCCCGCTGTCGCCGGCTAGCCGGCCTCCCGCCCCAAGACCCGCGCTCCCGCGGTCCCCGCGCCATGCAGCGCCTAGCCATGGACTTGCGGATGCTCTCCCGGGAGCTCTCGCACTACCTGGAGCATCAAGTCCGGGTGGGTTTCTTCGGTTCAGGCGTGGGCTTCTCCCTGATCCTGGGCTTCAGCGTCGCTTACGCCTGCTACTACCTGAGCAGCATTGCCAAGGTGAGCCGGGGGATGCCGCGGGCGCCTTGGCGCAGGGCCGCGGGCAGCTTTGCCGGGAGTGACAACAGCAGGCGAAGCCGGAGGTGCCGCTGCAAGCCAAGGGCGAGTGGCCGGGGCTGTCCGGGGGGCCCCTTTCCCCGGCATCTGATGGATGCCCTCCGAGAGCGCGGGACCCTGCTGACCTCGGCGCGGGTGGCGCTGCCCGGTCACCTTTCGCTAACCCGGCGGAGCTGCCCCAGAGATGCTCTCTTAACATTTTTCAGGGTGACTCCCGGGCGTCAACTCTCGCCTTTCCCTAGAGGGATTTAATAAACCGCTCTTAGGTTCGTTGTGTTTGAAGAACTTGCATCAGGCTTCCAAGAAGGATGTTAATCAGACTGGTCTCGCGCGCTGGGGGACTAGTCTGCGCTTGTTACTGGTTTACGGTTGGCAGAAACTTTGCTCTGTTCTGGGCCCTTCGCTGATACTGGCTCTCTCCACAGAAGCCCCAGTTAGTGACGGGGGGTGAGAGTTTCAGCCGCTTCCTTCAGGACCACTGTCCCGTGGTGACAGAAACCTACTACCCGACCGTCTGGTGCTGGGAGAGTCGAGGACAGACGCTGCTGAGACCTTTCATCACTTCCAAGCCCCTGGTGCAGTACAGGAAGTATGTAAATTTCCATTTTTCAGTCATTTCTTCAAAGTCACAGTGTTTTGCATACTTTCAGTGTTTGGTTCATAGAACCTCTGGCTTAGGAAGTATATAGAAGAGCAAGGAGGGATGTAGGTGGAAGGTATGTGTGCCACACACGCGCAACTGCAGGAAGATATTCACGTGTCACCTTTCATCACTGTGCGGGGGAGGTGCTCCGGTGTAAACGTTTGTTTCTAAGATGAGAGGTGCTTGGGACTTACTCTTTTCCCAATTTGCCCTGCATCTGGCTCTGAGAACCTAGTTTCTTTGATGATGTACATTGAGCTGGTGGTGGGGGTGAGATGGGTGCCAGTTAATTTGGACTTTCTGTGATGGACCCCAGTAAAGTGCTTATCATATTGATAAGCAAATGGGTTTCGATGCTAATGTCCTTAAGGTGTTAAAAGATGTGGTCCAGAATATATTAGTAACCAGGAGATTTAAATGGTGCCTATTATTAATTTTCCTGAGTCATCTATTCCTTTCTGGAATTTCTTTTGTTGCCTGGAACTTGCACTATTTATTTGGGAAAATTCTTCAAGGTTGTAGATACTGCGTGAGAAGTACTTTGAAACCTTTAAGAAGCCAATTTTGTAATATGCACTATGAGGAGACTGCATTGTAGAGTGAAGACAGAAAGAGCAGTGACCAGTTCAGCAGTTTACTTATTCATCATTTCCGTGTTGAATTATTTGGGTGACCTCAATCAAATAGGGGCTAAATGCTGGGTATTTCAGAGTAATGAGGAAATGATTAAAATAAGTATGTGAAGTAGTGGGCTAAATGCTGGGTATTTCAGAGTAATGAGGAAATGATTAAAATAAGTATGTGAAGTAGTTTGAAGTTCATTTTTATATACTACCTTTTACTCATCTTGCTGAAAATACTTATTGTAGTAATTTTGTGACATCCATGCAATGGAAGAAAGTGACGTGTGTGTCAGTGGATGCATAAAAAAGTTATTTTAAGATGACTAAATAATGTCAGGTATATATACAGAATTAAGAACTAACATTAAGACATGACTTGCGGGACTTCCATGGTTGTCCAGTGTTTAAGTGCCCTTCCAATGCAGGGGTTGTGGGTTTGATCGATCCCTGGTCAGGGAACTAAGATCCCACATGCCATGTGGTGTGGCCAAAAAAAAAAAAACAACAAAAAAACCATGACTTGAAACACTAAAGGAGTATATCTTTTATATTATTTCTTTCAGTGAACTTATTAAAACTGCAGATGGAGGACAAATTTCCCTGGACTGGTTTGATAATGATAACAGTAAGCGTTATATGGATGCCAGCACCCGACCTACTGTCTTATTGTTGCCTGGCCTCACTGGAACAAGCAAGGAATCCTATATCCTTCATATGATCCACCTCAGTGAAGAACTAGGATACAGGTACCCATGAATGATTTCTTTTATTTTTCACTTAATTCATTTTAAATGAGGCTTCACTGTGTCTACATGTTTGTTTCTGAAATACTTGTTATTTCTTCCATGGATTAAGTAATCCCCTAAATTATTATTTTTCCCTGCTTCTTCCTTCCTCTTTGTTCAGGAAAATGCGTAACTGAATCATTTCACAGAAAATAGCACTTCGTCACTGAGTAACAGATTTTGGCCAAACAAATGAATTAAATTAGAATCACCTAGGAATTATAGGACCTAGGCCTGAGAAGCAGTACGTCACAGTGAAGGGATTGCTAGGAGAACAGCAATTACAAACCCTTGAGAGACCACACAGGGGTCCTCATGTCAGACTTCATATTTGAACCCTGGGTCCCCTAGTCTTCTCTCATCAGATCAAATCGATCCCAATATTCAGAGTCAGCTTGTAGATCATCCTTATCTTTCCAAAGGTGATCTGTGCCTTTTCTGTCCACCTGAGTTTGCAGGTGCGCAAGGCCAGGGCCCAGTTAACGATGGTGCAGCATTTTTAAGTAATTATTATTCAACTCAGTCACCAGATACTATTTAATTTTTCTGAGCAACTTAGCAACTTTAAGTTTCTGGTTGAGCTCTAAAATTTTAAAGCAGAGTCATGTGAAAGGTACTGCTGTTTTGAGCCTTAGTCTTTTTTTGCCAATGATACTTATGGTTGTGGAACACTGTGAGTTGCAGTTAAAGTAGAGTTGTTATCTTTTCTTAAACTTAGAGACTTGTTTGTATAAAAAACTGATGTTGACTTTATATTAATAAAAACACTTTGATATAAAGAAGAAAATGCAAAAAAAAAGAGAGAAGAGAATACCATAATAGCTGATTCAATTTTAATAAGTTGACTCTGATTTTTTTTATAGATAAAGCTGATTTTGTTCATGAGGTGACAGTCTCTTGGAAGTTTTAAGATGGTATTCCAGAATTATGATTCCAATTAAATTTCCACTCAGAAATAGCAGGAATTTTATTATTATCCCATGTTTAAGCACCGTCTAGTTAGTTCTGAGGCTTGATTCCAATTTTCTTGCTGAAACAGTCATGCTGAAAAAGTACAGATCATAAAACCTTTTGTACATATTTAAATTTCTGATTCTATACTTTGCCTGAAGTGTCACCCAAGATTTAGAAAGTGCTTTTGAAAATAGTGACTTTTAAAAATGGTTTACATCAAAAAAATCTTAAAAAACTGGAATTAGAACTGCCATATGACCCAGCAATCCCACTTCTGGGCATACACACCAAGGAAACCAGATCTGAATGAGACACGTGCACCCCAGTGTTCATCGCAGCACTGTTTATAATAGCCAGGACATGGAAGCAACCTAGATGCCCATCAGCAGACGAATGGATAAGGAAGCTGTGGTACATATACACCATGGAATATTACTCAGCCATAAAAAGAATTCATTTGAATCAGTTCTAATGAGATGGATGAAACTGGAGCCCATTATACAGAGTGAAGTAAGGCAGAAAGATAAAGACCAATACAGTATACTAACACATATATATGGAATTTAGAAAGATGGTAACGATAACCCTATATGCAAAACAGAAAAAGAGACACAGATGTACAGAACAGACTTTTGGACCCTGTGGGAGAAGGCGAGGGTGGGATGTTTCGAGAGAACAGCATCAAAACATGTATATTATCTATAGTGAAACAGATCACCAGCCCAGGCTGGATGCATGAGACAAGTGGTCAGGCCTGGTGCACTGGGAAGACCCAGAGGAATCGGGTGGAGAGGGAGGTGGCAGAGGGGATCGGGATGGGGAATACATATAAATCCATGGCTGATTCATGTCAATGTATGACAAAACCCACTACAATACTGTAAAGTAATTAGCCTCCAACTAATAAAAATAAATGAAAAAAAATTAAAAAAAAAAAAAAACAGTTTACATCAAAAAAATCTTTGAAGAAAAAAAAATGGGGAGGGGACTTCCCTGGCACTCTAGTGGTTAAGACTTTGCCTTCCAGTGCAGGGAGTGGGGTCTGATCCCTAGTTGTGATACTAAGATCCGACATGCCTCTTGGTCAAAAAACCAAAACATAAAAAGAAGTAATATTGTAACAAATTCAATAAAGACATTTAAAAAATGGTCCACATCAAAAAAAAAAAATCTTTAAAAAATAAAAACAATGTAATTGTAGGGAGATGGGGAGGAAGAGGGATGGACTGGGAGTTTGGGGTTAATAGATACAAACTATTGCATTTAGAATTGATAAACAACAAGGTCCTACTATATAGCACAGGGAACTATATCTAGTCTCCTAAGGTAAGCCATAGTGGAAAAGAATATAAGAATGTATACATGTATGTGTAACTGTACACATAAATAGACAAAACACAATGTAGTGAAAACTCAAAGACTGAATCTCATCAGCTGTAGAGTTGCCAGTAGGTGTGGCTTTTTCCATCACGTGTAAAAATTTCCAAATTTTATTACCATGGCTATCATTACACTGTGCTTCAAAGCTGTGAATGTGAAAAAGTGAAGTTGCTCAGTCGAGTCTGACTCTTTGCGACCCCATGGACTGTAGCCTACCAGGCTCCTCCGTCCATGGGATTTTCCAGGCAAGAGTACTGGAGTGGGCTGCCATTTCCTTCTCCAGGGGATCTTCCCAACCCAGGGATCAAACCCGGGTCTCCTGCGCTGCAGACAGATGCTTTAGGAAGGTTCTAGTTTCCCTAAGGGCTAAAATCTCTTCTACTGATTTAGAAATTTATTGAGAATGTACAATAAGGAAGGCTTTACACTGTGAAGGGAAACAGAGTTATGGCCAATTGCCCTTATGACAAGGAGCTTAGAGAGGGACAGGCTAGACCAGTTCACTGTTGGCTGCTTGAAGACAGCTTATTTGGGTTTCAGGAACTCTAATGCTGAGTCACACTGGGTTGAAGGTAGCAGAATGTATGAATAAACAATGACCAGTAAACTTTTCAATAGCCTTTGGGCCTAACCTCATTTGTTTTTAACTGCAAGGAATCTCTGACCCTAGGTTGAGAGGGCTAGCTTTTGTTGTATAACAAATTATCCCCAAACATAGTAGCTAAAAACAGCAGCATTTCTGCTCACAATTCCGTGGGTCAACAAAAGTTTGAGCTGAGCTCCGCTGGGTGGTTCTTCTGGCCTTGGCTGGAATGATTCATGCATTTGTGGTCAGCAGCCAGGGAAACTCTGGACTTGGGAGTCATCTGCAGCGATGGCTTATGTCAGCTCCACATGATCTTTCACCCTCCATCAGGCTCACCAGTGTTCACTGGGTGGCAGAGGGTCCCAAGAGTCCAAAAGTCAGATCTCCCTGGCGGTCCAGTGGTTAAGAATCTGCATGCCAATGCAGGTGTCATGGGTTTGAAGAAGATCCCACGTGCTGTGGGGCAACTAAGCCTGTGCACCACAGCTGCTGAGCCCTGCTCTAGAGCCTGTGCTCTGCAACAAGAGAAGCCACAGCAATGAAAAGCCTGCAAACCACAATGAAGAGTAGCCCCCACTCGCCACAACTAGAGAAAACCCATGCACAGCAATGAAGACCCAGCACAGCCAAAATAAATAAATTTAAAAAAAATGTTTTTAAAAAGAACCTAAAGTGACAACTGCAAGTCTTCTTTAGGCCCATTCCCTGGTGGTGGCTCAGACAAGTGAAGAATCTGCCTGCAGTGCAGGAGACCCAGGTTCGATCCCTGAATCAGAAAGATCCCCTGCAGAAGGGAATGGTAACCCACTGCAGTATTCTTGTCTGGAGAATTCTATGGACAGAGGAGCCTGGCGGGCTGTAGTTCATGGGGTCACAAAGAGTCAGACATGACTGAGCAACCAACACTGCAGTTTAAGCACTCTCATAATATTGTTTCTGCCAGATTGTAGTCAAAACAAGTCATGTGGTCAGCCTTAAGTCAGAAGGTGGGAATTTAGACTCCACCTCCTATTAAGTATGTTTGCAATCTATTGGAGACAGTGAGGTGGTTTCAGTGCCACTGACATTAAAAAAAAAAAAAAAAAATGGATCCTGTTCTTTGGTACAAGTCTAGACTGAGTCCTTAGGCTGCAAAACAGATCTAAGTCACTGATGATCCCTTGCATGGGATGAAGCAGATAACAGAGCTTAGGGAAAGGTGTGTAACGTGGGGGAAAGTGCATGTGCTTTAAAGCCAGGTCTGGGTTCAAATGTTGGAACTGCCACTTGCTGAGGGACCCTGGGCAACTAATTTTTAGCTTCCCCAATATAGCTTCTCACTTACTACAGAGCTGAAATGAACTAGAGTGTATCAGGTGGTTTCATGCCTTGAACAAAGCAGGTCTGTAGATATGTTTGTCTTCCTTCATGAGCTTTTTATTCCCTGAGAACAGTAGAACAGTTTTTTTAATAGTTTAAAGATCAAGTACAAGCAAACCCGCTTCTTGGGAAACATCTAGTTTCCTCACAGGAATGCTTGTACATTATGATAATGTTTTCTATACAGTAGAGTTGCACAAGCACCCAAATATCAGGAGGGTGCATGTGCCTTCAAGCCTTAGTTACTATCTTATGTAAAGTTCAAGTTTATAGGGAGGGTTGTGCATTCTGTCAGGTCACCAGGGAATCACTGATGTTTCACTGGTGAGATATGATTTAGAGGCAACCTAACTCCTTTCATGTGTTACTCTTAAGTAGATGTCTTTTCCTGTACCCAAAAACTAAAAAAGAGGCAGAGCTTTTCTGTTAAAGTTCACTAATTCAAAATTAATAATGAAAGGAAACTAAGCTAAGGGTCATGTAAGGTAATTGTGAGCAAAGGAGGGCAAAGGTAAATGAAACTGAATGGGGAATACTTGGCTTGTCTTCACTGACAGAGTGCACCACGTACTCCCTGAATTAACTTGTCTCTGGGAGAAGAGAATTTGCTGAGTCAGACAACTCCAGTCATTCTTCCAAATTGTATCAATCAGAAAAGTCCATCTCCCAGAGAGCAAATAAGGTAAGAAGACCAGGAGGCCAAGAGTGTATTTAGAGAGAAGCCCTCTCAGAAACCAAAGTACTGAAGAAAAAATTATTCCCTATAATAAGTTATACCCATATAATTGATAAAGTAGCTGGAAATCTCATTCATTTCTCCAAGATTTCTTTTTTAAAAAATTCTATTCAATAACACAGCCTAAGAGGTATTATTTTGCATACAAGGATAATATCCTGTTTTCTTAAATCTTTTTCTCATTCTCTGAAGAAGTTCCAACACTTCCCCAGTGGCTCAGTGGTAAACAATCTGCCTGCCAATGCAGGAGACATAGGACATTCAGGTTCGATCCCTGGGTTGGAAAGAGCCCCAGGAGGAGAAAGGGCAACCTACTCCAGTATTCTTGCCGGGAAAATCCCATGGACAGAGGAGCCTGGTGGGCTATAGTCCACGGGGTCTCAAAGAGTCAGACACTATTGAAACAAACAGTATACTGTATACTACTTCAAGTAAGGTCAGAGAGAAAAATGGTAACTCTAAGAGCATCTTAATCATCTTCTGTTGAGACCGTTCATCTATTTTATGCCACCCCCAACTAATATTTAAAAAGAGTGACCCATCCAGAATTGTGCAATAATAAGTTCATTGACATCTAGGTCAGTTATTAAGTATTTTGGCACAATCAAGTACAGTATCAGAACCTCTGTTCTCAAAGAGCATAAGCACAGTCTAGTGGAACTGGCAGAGAATATTCAGGAATAAGGAAGAAATTCATTAGAGAGGACCAGGATTGGCTCCAAGTGACAGAATACTCAAAATAACAGTGACTTAAACAAGATACAGGTTTATTTCTCTCTCATGTGAAAATCTAAGAAGGTGAACTGAGATTCTGTAGCATCAGAAGAGCAAGTTTTGGGACTTTCCCAGTGATCCAGTGGCTAAAACTCTTTGCTCCCAAGCAGGGGGCCCAGGTTCAATCCCTGGCCAGGGAACTAGATCCCACATGCTGCAACTAAGAATAAATAAATACTCAGTCGAATGGCTGAGTCGAATAAATAAATGGCTCAGTCGAATAAATAAATACTTTAAATAAATAAATAAATACTTTTTGAAAAAACGTAAGTATCTTTTATCATGTTGCTTCATAACTTATGGCTGCTTCAGCTCCAGCTGTCACATCTACATTCCAATCCCCAAGAAGAAGAAAAAAGGGAGACTAGAGAAGGCACCATCTTTTTTTTAAGGATGCTTTGCAACACATGTGCTTGTCAGTTTTGCTTTCCTCACATGGGTCTGCTCTTTCTTAGCTGGAAAGGATGTTTGAGAGTAAAGTCTTTATTTGGGGCAGCTATGTGTACCCAGAGGAAACTGGGGGACTCTGTTACTGAGGAAGAAGGACAGGGTGGATATTGAGAGATCCGTGACAGCCTCCAGCACTGACTGATCAAGCATTGCAAATGCCAGGATTCTGTACTACCAGGAAGCAAGCGAGACATTTCATAGAGGGAAGAAATAGGTCAGCATGGTTGGATGCAACTGAAAGGGCCAGGAGAATGAGGGTAGATAAAGCACAGTTTGAGAAGATGTAGTAGGGCGGGAGGAAGGAAGCCCAGCTGCTGGGCAACAAAGGCCTCAGGAGACAAGAGTGAGTCACACATTTGTTTGTTTTTTTGGCTGAATGGCTTCCAGGAGCCTAGTTCCCTGACCAGGGATTGAACATGGGACCCCTGCAATGGAAGTGTGGAGTCCTAACCCGTGGACTGCCTGGAATTCCTGGGTCACACAGTTAAATTTTGACAGAGAAATGAGAGAAACAGCAGAAGAGGACAAAAGGATCAAGTGAGGAATTAGTCAAGATTGCAGGCTTATGTTTCAAAAAATTTGCTTCTTGCCACACTTAAAAAATACTCACAGGGACTTTCCTGGTATCTTAGTGGTAAAGAATCCTCCTGCCAATGCAGGAGACCCGGGTTCAATCCCTGACCCAGGAAGATCCCACATACTGTGGAACAACTAAGCCCTTGCACTGCAGGTACTGAAGCCGGTGTGCCCTAGAGCCTGTGTTTGGCAACAGGAGAAACCACAGCAGTGAGAAGCCCCCACAGTGCAAATAGAGAGTAGCCGCAGCTCACTGCTTCCATGGTGGTAAAGAATCTGACTGAAATGCAGGCGACCTGAGTTCAAAAGCCTGGATCTGGAAGATCCCCTGGAGAAGGTAATGGCTACCCACTCCAATATTCTTGCCTGGAGAATGCCACGGACAGAGGAGACTGGCGGACCATAGTCCATGGGGTTGCAAAGAGTTGGACACGACTGAGCACCTAACACCCCTAACACACAAGCTGCTCACTGCAACTTGAGAAAAGCCCGCAGCAAGGAAGACCCAGCACAGCCAAAAAGAAAGAAATTAAAAAAAAAAAAAAAAAATTTAAAAGATCATTAAAAAAATAAAGAAAGCCTGATTTTCTTCTGTGGTTTGACAGGACTGACATCTCCTGTCCTTCATGGCAGAGCCCACTTTTGGGAGCAAGGATGTCAGTGTCCATCATTTATCTTTCTGAGATATTTGAAGTGGGCGATGATTTATTTTTTAAATTTTAAGATGTTTAATAGATGTATGAAGTGGACAAAGAAGTAAAGGTCAAGTGGATCAAATGCTTCAGCAAATGTCTTTTCAACATGAAGGTAATGCAGAAATACAAACAATTTCAGTGTCAACCTTTGACCATCAATAACTCTTTTACCTATCAGAAAGAAGAAAATTAGAGATATTTGTTTCCTAGTTTAAAACTTGCCATTATTGTAACTCTTTGAGCTATAAATGTTTCAGGAAGAATAAATACACATCACATGCAGAGAACTCAGAATTTCTTGATAACACCACATAGTTGCTAATATAGATACATCAACCTAATATTTATGTTATCTCCTTTTATCACTTTTTGAATTTTTTCTTTTTAATTTTCTCTATTAGCTACTGTAGATTGTTTTAGCCTAAGAGCTACTCCTTTATTCTCCTTTCCCTTAAAGTGGGAGATGACTTTAAAGAGGTTAAAATTTGACTAATTGCAAATGTTCCTTCTCTTTCCAGTTTGGAGTTTGGGCTTGCACATTTTTTTATGTAGAGGAAGTAGCACCAGTGGAGGTAGATGGTTAGCTTTTCCTGAAGCATTAAGAGCACAGTGGAGGGCTCTCCGAAGACTCTTCTCGAGGGAGGAAGGAAGAGGAGAATGAACTATTGAAAATCAGGCACAAAAACGAAAGGATGAGTTTGATTACTAGTCAAAGCTATGGTTTTCCCAGTAGTCATGTACGAATGTGAGAATTGGACCGTAAAGAAGGCTGAATGCCAAAGAATTGATGCTTTTGAACTGTGGTGCTGGCGAAGACTCTTGAGAGCCCCTTGGACTGCAAAGAAATCAAACCAGTGAATCTTAAAGGGAATCAACCCTGAATATTCACTAGAAGGACTGATGCTAAAGCTGAAGTTCTGGTACTTTGGCTTCCTGCTGCAGAGAGCCAACTCGTTGGAAAATACCCTGATACTGGGAAGGATTTTGGGCAGGAGAAGAGAGTGACAGAGGATGAGATGGTTGGATGGCATCACCAACTCAATGAACATGAGTTTGCGCAAACTCATGGTTTTGAGCTTTTGAGTTTTGAGCAAACTCAAGGAGATGGTGAAAGACAGGGCAGCCTGGCATGCTGCAGTCCATGGGATCGTAAGAGTTGGACACAGCTTAGTGACTGAACAATAATCTAAAAGCAGTATCTTAGATAAGACATTGTTTTAAATTAACATCAGAATGTTTTTTATCTGAAAGTATGTTTATGATCTGTTGTTAAAATAATTTCATTTTTGAAGTTTTGAGAATGAGTCAGTTAACTTGATTATTCATGAGACTGGCTAGATGAGATAATGCTAAATGTTAGAAAGCACTGAATGAGGTACTTAGCTTGTTTAATGGCAATTCTGAGAAAGGATATGGTGGATGCCAACAAGTAATCCTGTTCTCTAGGGAACTCGCTGTTAGATGTTCCACTATAAAATGATACCTTAATTAACAAACTCTCAGGGACAAAGCTCTTTTTATCAGAGCTGACGTGCCCTCAAAGGGTACTCTGTGTTCAGAGCACCCATCTTTTTGGAAAAAGAGACTTTAATGTTACTAGCTTAGATAGCATGGGGCAGCATAGTGAGCTGGTTAAGTGGATCACTAAGTCAAATCTGCCTGCATTCAAATTCCAGCTTTGTCACATACTACCCGTGCTTCCATGACAAATTATTTAGTTAATCTGTGCCTCCATTTTCTCATCTGTAAAGACCACCTATACTTCATAGGGTTATAAGGATTGCGTGTAATGTGTATGAAGAACCTTGGCCCATGATGAACATTTGTTAAAGCATTAAGCTAGGAAAGTTAAAGGAGTGAATCAGGCCATGGTCTGGCTTAGAAAAGGCCCTCGGACTTCCCTGGCGATCAAGTGGTTAAGATTCTGCACTTCCAGTGTAAAGGGTATGGGTTCCATCCCAGGTCAGGGAATTGAGTTCCCACATGCCTCACATTCTTTTAGTCTGTTCAGATGGAAATGAGGTACTTACTGCCTTGGCCCTATTACCAGCTGAGAAACCATCCTAGGAGAGCCCAGAGACAGCAGTGTGCCTGGCCAGGCAGTGGGAGGAACAGGGAGAAGGAAGGTGAGATCTGGCTAAGGTGGAGCAGCCGTTGGAATCTACATCTTAGAACACATACATGTCTCTGACTCGGTTTGGGGAGATAAAGTTGCCAGTAGTGAGCTGTGATGTAGAGTAATTCCTGTTAGTTCATTATTATTTTTTTTTATTAAGTTATTAATGTAGAACTCTTTTGTTCTTAAATAGGATTTTCTGTAGGTTAGTTCCACTGGGTCTTAAGTTGACAGAAATATCAAAGAGACCCAGCTAGAATTCAAATGAGTAAGATAAAATATGAGAACGTCAGAAAACAACTGAGTAAATGTTGGGGGAAATGGGAGCACTAATGGGGAAGAAAGATTCCAATAAGACATTTTCAGAGTTTGTTGAAAGAGAACTCTTGACACTAATGGTATAATAAGGTTTTCAGCTTCCTCACATCAAAGATAACTGACGTTTTCCCCTTGCGGCCCTGGTTTTAAAATATTTAGCCTAATAAATTGCATTTAGCTAAATGTTAACTTGTTGGTCTTTTTTTGTTTTAAATTCACAAGGGCACTTAGAGCTTGTGATCAGCAAGAAATAATTAGAGTTGCTATTTTTGTTTACTGTAATTAAATTAAGCTTTGTTGAGTGTCTGCCACATAATAGGTGCTATACACAAGTTATTTTATTTAATATGAACTCAATTGCAAGATATATATTACTAACCCCATTTTACCAACCAAAAACAGAACTATGGTGTTAGTAATTTCACCAAAATTAAACAGTGTGACAGGGTTAAGTTCCCACTATGCAGCCTTGCTGCAGAAAAATGCATGAATTCAGTTCAGTTCAGTTCAGTCACTCAGTCGTGTCTGACTCTTTGTGACCCCATGGACTGCAACTCTCCAGGCTTCCTTGTCCATCACCAACTGACTTCTGTTAGGCTCTTTGACATCTTGGTCATTTTTGAAAACTCTCCTTTACTACATTTTCACATGGATGTCTCAGGCTCCCAACTTGGGAACAATTAGCTCCTCAAGTCCCGTGACTTTTGCTTATAGAGATAATGTAGACCTGTAATATCATAGGATTCAATTTTATCAGGAAACTGAAGACACGACAGGCAAATAAGTCATGTTTCCTACTCAGAGAATAGATTTTATAGGGAAAGAGTTGAAACAAGAGAGTGAGAGAATGAGGCTCATGATTTATGAATTAACTTTCATTGTTCTCCATTACCATGTGATAATCAGCAGCTAGGCATTAATACAGTCAGTAATATAGTCTTGTTAATTATGTGTTTGATTTCTGATGCTTCATATTCTAGAAGAAAGTATATGAATTATATTTGTCTGTCTTGATGTCTTTCTGATCTCAGTGAGGCTGGAAATATTCAGGTATTATCATTTTTTAATAAGAATGTATTATGCTGTTGGATGTAATGTTATACAAATGTAAATTGGGTTAAGATAGTTGATTAGGTTATACAAATGTGAATTAGGCTAAGATAGTTGTTAGTGTTATTCATATACTTTATATCTTTACTAGTTTTTTTGTCTAGCTGATATGAGGATCTTAAAATCAACTATGATTATGGATTTTCTATTTTCCCATTTAATTCTATCAATTTTTATGTCATGTATTTGGAACCTCTGTTATTAGTCACATGTACATTTATGATCGTTAATCTTCCTATGAATGAACTCTTACATCATTATGATATGTCCTTCTTTGTCTCTGGTTGTAACATCTATCTGATATTACTGTATCCACTCTGTCCTACTTAGGCTTATCATTTATGTGATATATCTCTTTTTATACATGAACTTTCAAAGTATCTGTGTTTATTTGCAGGGCACTGCTTGTAGATAGCATATAGTTGGGTCTTGAAGGTTTTTATCCAGTCTGACAACATCTGCCTTTTAATTAGAGCTTTTAAGTCCAATCACATTTAATGTCATTATCAGTATGGTAGATATAGATTTTACTGTTTTACTGTTTTATGATTTTTTTATTCCCTCCTTCCCCTGTCACTTTTCTCTCTCTTTTTGAGTCTATGAATTGTGTCTTTTAAAATCAAATTTGTAAAAATTTTGGCCATTATTTCTTTAAATATTTTTTCTGTCCTATTCTCTCCTCTCCTTCTGGATCCAAAATTACAGGTATGTTAGATCTTTTGATAATGTGCCCAAATCAATGAACTTTTATTCATTTTTTCCCAATCTTTTTTTTTCCTCTCTCATCTTGAGATTGGAACTGCAATTTGTAAATCCAGTGAATATTTTTTATTCCAGTATTGTATTTTTTCAACCTAGGTTTTCCATTTTTGATAGGTTTTATTGTTCTGCTGATATTTCCTTTAAAAGAAAATTCATTACAAGCTAATTTTCATCTATGGCTTTGAGGATAGTTTTCAAAACTGCTTTAAATCCACACCTATTAATTCTAACACCTTGGACTGTCTCAACTTCAGTTACGTTGATTATCTTATCTCTTGAGTTGGGCCACATTTTTCTGTTTCTTCAGAGTATAGTAATTGTGGATTTTGTTCTGAACAGCTTGAATGATCCATTGTAGAGACTCTGGATTCTGTTATGTATTTCTAAAGAGTTTTCTAATGACTGATTTTTGTTTTTCAGGGAGATAATTTGGGTAAATTCAAACTTAAAACTCCGTCCCAGCTGCAGTAGACAGCAGCTGAAATCTCTGTACAGGTTTTCATCCTTCACTGGGCTGCTTGGGACCCATGTCACAGAAAACTCAGTCAGAGCTTTGCACCCAGTGTTTTTATACAGAATTTAGGCCTCTGCCTCTGTATCTTTCTCTTTTCTGAGATTTCCCCCCTCATTTTCTCTTATAGTTGCAGCAAATTCTGTTTTCTGATTTTCAAGCCCACGAGGCTGAACATTTTTTTTTTTTTTGAGACTGAACATTTTTATTTGACCTTTATCTATTACTGGATAATGCCAGCTGGTGCCTCCCCTCAGGCAAAAAGCTGTGAAAGGAGACTTACCCAATGCCATTTTTTTCCTTCCAAGTGTCAAGTCCCATTTAGTTTCTGCCTGCTTTGGTTGTTCTCCATTGCCTTTATAATTTATCAAGCATTTAATTATTATTCTATGGAAGGACTGGCCTTGCAGGATCTACCATGACATTTCTGGAAGCAGAACTTCCTTGTCATCTTTCCTTAACCTGGCAGTCTGCACCCTAAGCCTATTTTGATCCTAACTTATTTTTTTTTTAATTTTCTTTAGTTTCTATCATTAGCCTAGTATATAGTCATGTTTCAGCTAACACGATCTATTTTCTCATCCCTTAGAAACTTTTATACATTCCTACATGGTGGCTCAGATGGTTAAGAATCTGCCTGTGATGCAGGAGGCTTGGTCTTCCCGATCCCTAGGTCAGGAAGATCCCCTGGAGAAGGGAATGGCAACCCACTCCAGTATTCTTGCCTGGACAATACCATGGACAGAGGAGCCTGGAGGGCTACAGTCCTTGGGGTCACAAAGAGTTGGACACGACTGAGCAGCTAATACTTTCACGTTTTCTTCTTGAGGCCAGGAATCTTATATCTTTATTTTGTTTTTCTCCTACAAGCACTAACTGAATCTTTAATTCAGTAGCTTGTCTGTTCAATAAATTTTTGAATGAACGAGTCATTCCAATATTAATATTCATGTAAAATGCCTAGAAGATGATCTAGCACACTGATAAATATTATCTGTTGTTATTACCTAAAATAAAAATGATGATCTCTGAATATTCTTCTCACTCCAGCCTTTGCTGGTTATTCTTTTCATTCATAGACTTAAAGACTCGTGGAATCTTAGAACTGAAAAACAAAGTTATATGATAAAAATTCCTTTGTTCTTGTGGATCACTGGGCTTGAGCAGATTCAAGGCTGTCTGACCCATTTCATTGTAATAGTGGTTCTCAACCAAGTGGTTCTCAATAGCCCCCCTACAAAGAGGTACTTGATCCAAAATGCCCATGGTGCCTAACGTTGAGAAATCCTGCCTTGCGGGTAGCTCTCTGCCTCTTAGTTCACCTTCATTAAGAGCTTTCCTAGTTAATGTGGTCTGTTGTCATAGAAAATTCTCAATCCCAGATTTTATTTATTTAGTGTCTCCTCTTTATTTGTATTTTACCTGTTTTAAGAAGAAAATTTATATAGTTAAAATGCGTAGGAAAAATAAGTTTTACAGAACAATTTCCCTCATATACATACCCTTTAAAATTACTTGGGGGGGAACTTCTCTGGTGGTCCAGTGGCTAAGACTCCATACTCCCAATGCAGGGGGCTTGGTTTGAATCCTGGTCAGGGAACTTGATCCCAGATGCCACATCTAAGAGTTTGAATGGATCCTGCATGTCACAACTAAGACCTGGTGCAGTCAAATAAATAAAACTTTAAAAATACATAGATAAATAGTTTGGGAGAAATTGTGAAAATAATTTAGATAGAGCAGTTAGAAAGTTAACAGGGGCCTATCAAATGTCTTACGAAGAGTAGTTCTTTTTCAACCAGTCCTTTTCATTTTGCTAAAGTGTCCCCTGACGATGGTGAAGGCAGAAAAGGGGTTAAATGAGAGCAGCTAACTGATTGTCACCAATTGGATGGGAGAAGGGAGCCATGGGGAAGCCTTCAGGCTTCCTGCCTCCAAAGCTGCTCTGTCTCATCCTCCTGTATCTCTCCACCTCATTCCCAAGGCTAGAGGTAGATACAGTGTTGAACGCATATCTTAATCCATAGAAGTACATACAGATGATTGAACAGGGTCAAGAACAAAGGCCTGTGGAGGAGTCAGGACACTTTCTCCTCTAGTGAGAGGTATTGGAGCTGTGAGCCACTGTTCAGAGTTGCCTAAAAGAAAGTGCAGACATCTCTGTCTGCAGTTTGGAAGAAAATCCCAGGTTCGTAGGCTGCTCTTGCCAGAGTGTGCAGATCATCACTTTCTTTTCTCTCACTAGCTCTGTCCCCTTCTCTCAGGGGACAGTCACATGATGATATCTTACCCTGGAATCCAATTTTTATCCTGAAGTCATGTTTACATGCTGAAAGTGGTTCTTTTCTGAATGATGGAAAGCTTCAAGGTCATAATTAAATTTAGCCCCAATTCCTGTGTTATTTAGGTGCTTATGCAATAAATACAAGTGGCTGTCTTGCCATTCTTTTTTAGCAAAGACTGACCATGCAGCATTTTAACTTTCCTGCGGGTTTTTGTAGTATATTTAAAATCTTTCTCTGAATAGTCAGTAAAATGTAATATTTCTAGCTTTTTCTCAAATCAGAATTTTGTGATTTTAAAACATATGTCTTCTTTAAGTTCAGTTCAGTTGAGTTTAGTTCAGTCACTCAGTCATGTCTGACTCTTTGCAACCCCATGGACTGCAGCACTCCAGGCTTCCCTGTCCATTACCAACTCCCAGAGTTGACTCAAACTCATGTCCATTGAGTCAGTGATGACATCTAACCTCTGTCCCCTTCTCCTCCCACCTTTAATCTTTCCCAGCATCAGAGTCTTTTCAAATGAGTCAGTTCTTCGCATCATATGACCAAAGAATTGGAGTTTCAAATTCAGCATCAGCCTTTCTAATGAATATTTAGGACTAATTTCCTTTAGGATGGACTGGTTGGATCTCCTTGCTATCCAAAGGACTCTCAAGAGTCTTTTCCAACACCACAGTCAAAAGCATCACTTCTTCGGCACTCAGCTTTCTTTATAGTCCAACTCTCACATCCATACATGACTACTGGAAAAACCATAGCTTTGACTAGACGGACCTTTGTTGGCAAAGTAATGTCTCTGCTTTTTAATATGCTATCTAGGTTGGTCATAACTTTCCTTCCAAGGATCAAGCATCTCTTAATTTCATGGCTACAGTCACCATCTGCAGTGATTTTGAAGCCCCCCAAAATAAAGTCTGTCACTGTTTCCATTGTTTCCCCATCTATTTGCCATGAAGTGATGACACCAGATGCCATGATCTTCGTTTTCTGAATGTTGAGTTTTAAGCCAACTTTTTCACTCTCCTCTTTCACTTCCATCAAGGGGCTCTTTAGTTCTTCACTTTCTGCCATAAGGGTGGTGTCATCTGCATATCTGAGGTTATTGATATTTCTCCCAGCAATCTTGATTTGTGCTTCATCCAGTCCAGCATTTCACATGATGTACTCTGTGTATAAGTTAAATAAACAGGGTGACAGTATACAGCCTTGACCTACTCCTTTCCCTATTTGGAACCAGTCTCTTGTTGCATGTCCAGTTCTAACTGTTGCTTCCTGACCTGCATACAGATTATCAAGAGGCAGGTCAGGTGGTCTGCTATTCCCATCTCTTTCAGAATTTTCCACAGTTTGTTGTGATCCACACAATCAAAGGCTTTGGCAGAGTCAATAAAGCAGAAGTAGATGTTTTTCTGAAACTCTCTTGCTTTTTTGATGATCCAGTGGATGTTGGCAATTTGATTTCTGATTCCTCTGTGTTTTCTAAATCCAGCTTAAACATCTGGAAGTTCATGGTTCACGTACTGTTGAAGCCTGGCTTCGAGAATTTTGAGCGTTACTTTGCTAGCATGTGAGATGAGTGCAATTGTGTGATAGTCTGAGCATTCTTTGGCATTGCCTTTCTTTGGAATTGGAATGAAAACTGACCTTTTCTAGTCCTTTGGCCACTGCTAAGTTTTCCAAATTTACTGGCATATTGAATGCAGCACTTTCACAGCATCATCTTTTAGGATTTGAAATAGCTCAACTGGAATTCCATCACCTCCACTAGCTTTGTTCATAGTGATGCTTCCTAAGGCCCACTTAACTTCGCATTCCAGGATGTCTGACTCTAGGTGAGTGATCACATCATCATGATTATCTGGGTCGTGAAGATCTTTTTTGTATAGTTCTGTGTATTCTTGCCACCTCTTCTTAATAACTTCTGTTTGTGTTAGGTTCATACCATTTCTGTCCTTTATTGTGCCCAACTTTGTATGAAATGTTCCCTTGGTAGCTCTAATTTTCTTGAAGAGATCTCTAGTCTTTTCCATTCTATTGTTTTCCTCTATTTCTTTGCATTGATCACTGAGGAAAGCTTTCTTATCTCTACTTCTTATTCTTTGTAACGGTGCATTCAAATGGGTATATCTGTCCTTTTCTCCTTTGCCTTTTGCTTCTCTTCTTTCATAGTTGTTTGTAAGGCCTCCTCAGACAACCATTTTGCCTTTTTGCATTTCTTTTCCTTGGGGGTGGTCTTAATCACTGCTTCCTGCACAATGCCACAAACCTACGTCCATAGTTCTTCAGGCACTCTGTCAGATCGAATCCCTTGAATCTACTTGTCACTTCCTCTGTATAGTCGTAAGGGATTTGATTTAGGTCATATCTGAATGGTCTAGTGGTTTTCCCTACTTTCTTCAACTTAAGTCTGAATTTGGCAGTAAGGAGTTCATGATCTGAGCCACAGTCGGCTTCTGGTCTTGCTTTTGCTGACTGTATAGAGCTTCTCCATCTTTGGCTACAAAGAATATAATCAATCTGATTTCGGTATTGACCATCTGGTGATGTCCATGTGTAGAGTCTTCTCTTGTGCTGCTGGAGGAGGGTATTTGCTATGACCAGTGGATTTTCTTGGCAAAACTGTTAGTAGGGCCTTTTAGTAGGGCCTCTTCTTTCAGTAGGGCATAATAAAGCTGTCTATATGACCTTTCAGATGCGAGAAAGAATTCCTTTGCAAAAACATCCTGAAGTAAAATCTAAACCCCCTGAGTCCTTCCAAGTCATGAATATTTATTAGTGAATATTCAATTCATTGGTGCTAGAACCCATACGGTGATCAACAGTGCTTTGAAAGAAGGCAATTAGAGTACATACAAAATTGCTCTATATATTCTTAATTATAGGCTTTTTGTATTTATTTCTTCTGTGTTAAATACATCATGAAAACAAAGATAGTAAATGCTTTAAATACGCAAAAGGGATGTGGGGTTAAATTAGAACCTTAAATAATCTTGATTGATTAGTTAAGTCGATAGACAAAAAGAAAATGAATTTTAATTGACATGAATATAGATTCGGTAAGCCAAAGAGAACCCATGCAGACACAAGTCAGGATTTTGTTTGAGGATGGCAAAAATACATATTTGGGGTTATGGTTGATGGAAAGTTTTGTCAGTGCAGAATGACTGTGTAAAGGTAGCGTGGTGCTGCAACTACCATTGCTACTGATTAGCTAATGGTCTTTGTATAGTTACTGTGAACCAGTGGTACTCTAAAGCCCTTCACTTATGACCACCCACCCAGGACAGGCAAACAGGACTGTAGGACACAGAGCTATTCTTTCCTCCCCTAGGTCAGCCGAACACCAAGCAGTAGCATAGTGGGGACCCAGCCATCCAGCTCAGGTCCCATGTCCCTCGCAATTCTACCTGCCGTGATGTTTTCACCGCAGGTAAAATTCCAATCTATTTGCTGAGCTTTAAGGGGACAAGAGCTATTTCTCAGGATAGGAATAGATGCTCATTACCTGGTGGGTCAGATGGTAAAGAATCTGCCTTCAATGCAGGAGACGTGAGTTCAATCCCTGGGTCAGGAAGATCCCCTGGAGGAGGAATTGGCAACCCATTCCAGTATTCTTGCCTGGAGAATCCCATGGACAGAGGAGCCTGGCAGGGTACAGTCCATGTGGTCTACCTAGGAAGAAGTTGTAAAGATTCTGGCTTTGGTAGGAAAATTTAATACCATTTTGATACATAGTTTTCTGGTTTGAATCCATATGTTTACGTTAGAGAACTAGAAATGTATTTTAGTGCATTTAATGACGTTATCAAGCATCCTTGTTTCTTTGGAACAGATTTCTAAGAACCTTTTAGTGCTCTAATACAGGCCCAAGAAGAGGATTTGAATATTATATTGTTAAGATCATGCATGAAAATAACAAAAATTATTTTCTTGGTTTTTAGATATGTGGTTTTTAACAACAGAGGAGTGGCGGGAGAGAATCTCTTGGTAAGTAAATGTAAGTTAATGACAGCAGCTTAATTTTTAAGGAAATCATTTCCAGCTTTATAACAAAAAGATACTCTTTTTGATTTAAGATAACTTTTTATATCAATAATACAAGTTCATTGTGGAAAAATACGGGTAAGGGGAGAAAAAGGAAACTTGTAAAACCCATAATTATTCAACCAGGGGAATCCTCTTAGTCTGTGTTCATCCAGATCTTATATTTAAATTTTAAAATGTTACATATTTCTATTTTTAAAATAAGGCTTTATTTTGTAACTTAACTTTTATGCTTACTGTAGGTTAGCATCAACAAATATTTATCAACATCATTTTTAATGAAAAACATATTTTCTTTAAAAATTAACTAGTGCCAAAAAAAATTAACGAATAGAGTAATACTTGATTTACTTAAGAAATTTATTGTTATTGTGAAACAGATTGACTGCATGTTATATGCTTATTTGCCTGCCAAAGTTTACATAGAGGAGATATTATTTTAAATCAGTTTTTTTCCCCTTTTCTAATCCCTAAGCTTTTGCTAGGATAGAATTTCTTGCATCTCTTGGAAAATCATCACTATCTGGTGTTTTACCTGTGAGCTGGAATGAGAACTATTACACTCACTGAAATTTTCTTGAAGCTTTTCAACTGTTAGTCCCTCACCGCTTCCAACAGGTCAAAGGCAATTCTATCAGAATAGAAAGAACCATTTTTTTTTGAATCATTGCTAGAGAATGATATTAAGACTATAAATAATTAAGTCATGCTGGAAATAAAAATTTACGATCATGTCACTATGTTGGTACATTATGAGAATGTGGGGGGAGAAAAGAGCTCTTGCACTTTGCTTGATAAATCCTGGCGGGGATCAAGATCAACCTGATTGCGAAAGCTAAAGTTATAAAGTGTTTACGGTCTTACTCTAGTTCCTTGTGAAGGGGAAGATTCTGCTTTCCTTATTTGGTCCAGCCCTGTGGGAATCTCATAGGTAAGTTTGTAGGTACTCTAAAAGGAAAGATTTGAACCTGTCACTGGCTCTGGACCAAGCCAGTCATTTCTGAGCAGCTCCTGTCTGCTGTGTATCCTTCCAGATGCTTCCAGGACACAAAGCTGGGAAAGGCATGGTCTTAGGCTCTTAAGAAAATAATGCGCTGAAAAGTAAAGGCCGTTTGGTCCCATAAAATGAGAACAAAGGATCTGTTTGTTCAGCAAAGCTGTGTTGTATGCCTATTAAATCAGGTACCTGTACAAGGCCATAGTGAGGAGTGCACACATTATTACACACAGCCCTAACCCTTTCTTAGGAAACTTGAGTTGCAAGAGATATATAAAAACATATCCAGTACGGTGCTAATTGTGACCACAAAAAGGTGTATTAAGGCTACAGATATTAGAGGGAAGGAGTAACTGAGTCCCGGGGAAGGTGGGAGAACATGACAGTGGTGGTGGGTTTGAGCTGCATCTTAAAGGTTATGGTGTTGAACCAGCAGAGGGGAGAGAGAAGCTTTCTCAGCATAAAGAACGAGATGTTAAAGAGCGCAGACAGCAAGTCCTTATTTGTGGAGAGATAGCGATGGAGATCATTTTCTCTAATGTTTATTGAGTCCTTAGAATATATCAGTTACGTCTTTTCCTATTGATGTTCAGCAATAGAGACAAGCCTGTGATTTAGGTGGGCATAGCCACCATGATCCCCATTTTCCAGATGAAGAAAATGAGGCACAAGTAGGCTAAGCATGTGCCCTCACCAAGAAATTCAGAGCCAGGATTCAGACCAGGTAGGCTGACTGTGTGCTTATGTTTTTACGTTTGTTCTGTACTCCTTCTTATTGCTCAAGGAGTGCTAGGAATTCTCCCAGAAAGGGAGGGCGAGATTTTGAAGAGTCATGTGTAAAACCCCAAGGAACCTAGTGTTAAACAATTGACTCTTTCTAAAGTTTCTTTTATGGATGTATAATTGACATATAAAATAACTTAGTCATGTTTTAGAAAGAAAACCACAGCAGAAAAGTGACGGAGGGGAAGGAGGCTTGGAGGCTTGGCAATTACTAAAGATCTATCCGGAGTGTGAAGGGCTTCCCTGGTGGCTCAGTGGTAAAGAATCCGCCTGCCAGTGCAGGAGATGCAGGTTCGATCCTTGGGGGTCGGAAAGATCCCCTGGAGAAGGAAATGGCAACCCACTCCAATATTCTTGCCTGGGAAATCTCATGGACAGAGGAGCCTGGTGGGCTGTAGTCCATAGGGTCGCAAAAGAGTTGGACACCAAACAAGAAATGTCAAGAACATAAGCACACAGTCAGCCTACCTGGTCTGAGCAACCAAACAGCAACAATCCAGAATGTAGAGGTGAATGTAGAGGTAGGGGAAGAGAACAGAAATGAAGGGTTTTTCTGGGGCAGAAAGAAAAGTATTCATTGTATTGTGGGAAGTGGAGAGAAGGGAGTCAACGTCAGCATGTCTAGTTTTGCTGAATTGTAAAAGGCTAATATGGTGAAGAGTAATATTTGCCGAAAGAGGAAATGTAGGAGAATTTACAAGATTTTGGTGTTATCAAAATAACAAGTTCAGTTTTAGATGTTGGGGGTGCTTTGATGTCATCCAGGTGGAAATTTCTCATAAACACTCAGATGTACTAGACTGGTTATCAGAAGAGACATACAGGCTGGAGAAAGGCACCATGGATTATGGGTATACAGTGGAACCAGGAGGTCAGGAGTGGATGACATTGCTTAGGAACCGTTGGTCTAGCAAAGGATAGACTCTTAGAACACGACAAACAGGAAGGAGGCGAGAAAAAGGTGAAGAGGAGGAAGCTTGGGAAAACTTCTGCTCTGAGCATTTACATTTAATTGGAAATTTACTTTGAAAGAGGGCAGCAACCCAGTAACGTTGAGCCATAAATTTGCATCTACATGCTCAGTCATGTTCGACTCTGCCTGCCAGGTTCCTCTGTCCCTGGGATTTTCCTGGCAAGAATACTGGAGTGGGTTGCCATTTCCTCCAGGGGATCTGCCCAACCCAGGGATCAAACCTGAGTCTCCTGCATTGCAGATTCTTTAGCAAAGAGCCACTGGGAAAGCCCCATAAACTTGCATAGATTTTTTAAAAAAATCTCCACAAGAATACTTCAGGAGATTTTACAAAGGGATAGTAATTAGATATTTTTTTTTTTTTAACTTTTAAAGAACTCACTGAGTTCTAAACAGGAGGATGAGAGAAGCTTGGTCTCTGGCATCTTTTACAGTGCTTTGGTTGAATTCTGATGAACTGATACCCCCAGCAAATATCTGTATCCTAAAGGCTAATTTGATCTAACTTTAAAAAGAATAGGCTATCAAATGACTTAAATGTAATGACTAAGATCATGGCATCTGGTCCCATCACTTCATGGCAAATAGAAAGGGAAAAAGTGGAAGCAGTGACAGATTTTATTTTCTTGGGTTCCAAAATCACTGCGGATGGTGACTGCAGCCATGAAATTAAAAGATGCTTCCTCCTTGGAAGAAAAGCTGTAACAAGCCTAGACAGTGTATTAAAAAGCAGAGACATCACTTTGCCGATGAAGTTCATATGGTCAAAGCTATGTTTTTTCCAGTAGTCATGTATGGATGTGAAAGTTGGACCATAAAGAAGGCTGAGCACTGAAGAATTGATGCTTTCGAACTGTGGTGCTGAAGAAGACTCTTGAGAGTCCCTTGGACAGCAAGGAGATCAAACCAGTCAGTCCTAAAGGAAATCAACCCTGAATTGAAAAGATTGATGCTGAAACTGAAGTTCCAATACTTTGACCACCTGAGGAGAAGAGCCAACTTATTGGAAAATACCCTGATGCTGGGACAAATTGAGGGCAAGAGGAGAAGGGGGCAACAAAGGATGAGATGTTTGGATGGCATCACTGGCTCAATGGACGTGAGTTTGAGCAAATTCTGAGAGACAGTGAAGGACAGGGAAGCCTGGCATGCTACAGTCCATGGGATCAAAAAGAGTGGGACATGACAGTGATTGAACAACAAAAAATGAAATATAATTTAATATATATTTGTACCCAAATGGATCACAAAAATGCACTGCCAATATTGATTGTTAGAGCTGGCTTTGATATTGAGAGCTCTTGAGAGCCTTTCTTCTTTCTGCCTTAGAGCTACAAACAATGACTGTTTCATACTAGAGGAACTCTATGAGTATTTATACTTCCCCTGTTCCAGAAAGGACTGAATATAGCCCAGACCCAGAGTAAGACTTTAAGGGTAGTCATAATAAAGAACAAGAGATGAATCAGCAAAGATCAAACAGGGAGAGGAACTGACTCGAACTGAAATTAATCTAAGAGAGCTAGCGAAGGTGACATGGAATTTAGGGTAAGCCATTCTCTTAGGGGTGGAAGAAAAGCAAGAGGAAAAGATTTGCTGAAATAAGTTGGTGATATACTTAGAATTTATAGGGGTGGTTATGGCCCCTGCAAAGCAGAATAAGAAAGTAGAAATCTTCCAGCACCATATTGTCCTTATTTCTAGTTAGTTTTTGCAGGATTGAGAGAAAGCCAGAAGCCTTGCTTATTGGGAAATGAGAAGCCTGCACTTTGCCCTCTCTGGGCCTCTGAGCTGTGGAAGACAGAGAATCCCAGTCTTAGTAGACTAATCCTCAGATATCCCTGCAGGCACCCTCAAGGTGGATGGTGCTTTTTCTTGGTTTTCTGCAGGTTGGTTTTCAAGGTCAGGAATCCAGGAAGCCAAGTTATACACGAACTTCCTCACCTTTTGATTACTTTGGGAACTGTCAAGTTTCCTGCTTAGTTTAGGAATGATGATTTAGAAAGAACTCAGTGAAACCTGATTTGTTAAAGGTTACACTCCCTCTCCTTTGATTTACAGAGTTATGCAGGTTTCTATGTCCCTAAACCCAACCAGAAAACCCTCTCAGCCACTTTGGAACATATTCTGGCAGTTTCTCAAAAACTTAAAAATTGAGTTGCTGTATGATCCAGCAATGCTGCTCCTAGGTACATATACAGGAAATGAAAATATTTATTCATACAATAACTTGTACGTGCATATTTATAGCAGCATTATTCATAATAACCAGGCTTCCCAGGTGTCACTAGTAGTAAAGAATCTGTCTACCAACGCAGGAGACACAAGAGATGAGGGTTTGATCCCTGAGTCGGGAAAATCTCTTGGAGGAGGAAATGGCAACCTAGTCAGTATTCTTGCCTAGAGAATCCGATGGAGAGGGGCGCCTGGTGGGCGCATGGGATCGCAAAGAGTCGGACACGACTAAGCACACACACACATTCATAATAACCAAAAGATGGAAGGAAACAGATGTTCATCAACAGACAAATGGATAAATAAAATGTGGTACAGCTAGGTCATGGATTACTATTCAGCATTAAAAAATGAATAAAGTGCTGATACATGCCACAATATGAAAGAGACTTGAGAACATTATGCTAAGTGAAAGAAGCCAATAAAAGATCACATACTATATGATTTCATTTATACAAAATATTCCAAATAGACAAATCTGTAGAGATGGTGTTATAGCCACGCTTTCCGGGAAACAGACTCACTCAGAAGGACAATGCAGACAGTGAAGTGCAGTTTATTACGCCGGCGGGCCCAAGGCAGAGTCTCCTCTTAGCCAAGGACCCCGTCCAGCATTTGTGAAAATCTTTTATACCCCATGTGTACGTGTCCAAACCCACTATCCCAATTCCCTTGAGACTTACATAAACAAAGGAAGGGTAAATACAACTACAATAACCCCATCATTCACGTGTTATGTGTTCAAACAGTCAATAATCAATAAGCCCGCAGTTACATTCCAAATAGTTAATAACCGATAAGCCTGTGCTTACATTCTGATAGATAGTGTCCGGAGGCAGGGGTGATTAGTGTCTGTTTTCTCTTCTTCAAGATTCCCCTGCCCAGAGAGGGGTCTTATCCTTCCACTGTCATTCCCACAGGCGCTAAGCACAAAGTTCAGAGTCCACTGGAGAGGTGGCCACGCACGATCAGCACAGACAGGCCTGAGATGGAGTCCAGGCCCTATGAATTCCTTCTTCAATGGAAAGTAGATTAGTGGCTGCCTTGGGTTGAGGAAGGGGGAGTGACTGCTAATGGTGGAGGGTTTCTTTGGGAAGTGATGAAAATGTTCTAAAATTGTGATGATAGTTGTACAATTCTAAATATACTTAAAAAAAAAACCCACACATCTTAAATGGGTGAATTGCATGGTAAGTGAACCATGACTCATAAAGTTCTTAAAAAGAAAAGCCTTAGGACTTTCCTGGTGGTCCAGTGGTTAAGACTCTTTTCCTATTGCAGGGAGCCTGGGTTCCATTCCCTGGTCAGGGAACTAGATCCTAAGTGCTGCAATTAAGACCTGACATGGCCAAATATAAATAAATATTTTAAAAAAAAAAAGAAAGAAAGAAAAACCTCCTTCAAGTACTTTCCAGTTCAAGTTAGAGCTGGTTCAGTGGGTTTGGGGGAGGGTCAATGGTGTAGCAGAAGCCAGAAAATACTTTGAAATACTTTGAGTGAAAGTCATTCAGTCATGTCTGACTCTTTGCGACCTCATGGACTGCAACCTGCCAGGCTCCTCTGTCCATGGGGATTTTCAGGCAAGAATACTGGAGTGGGTTCCCATGCCCTCCTCCAGAGGATTTTCCCAACCCAGGTCTCCCGGGTTGCAGGTGGATTCTTTACCATCTGAGCCACCAGGGAAGCCCAGAAAATGCTTTAAAACCATGCTACTCCAAATGTGATCTCTGGGCCAACTTCCAGTTTTCAAACTATCTGACACCATCGCTGACAGGATGAGAGAGTGTGAGCCAACTTCAGCTCCAAGCACACTGCTGAGGTGAGCTGATTGTTTTTTCTTTCTCATAGAAACACTCTCCTGGTGAGAGAAGATTTACATTCTGACATCAGCCCCTTATCTCACCCTGGCCTGGCACTTTAAGTAGCTCTGCTTCAGGGATCCTCTAATCCAAAAAAAAAAAAACCAACAACCCTCATTTAATGGATGAGGACACCTCTGGAGAAGTGGGCTGACAGGCCTGAGGTTGTAAAGCTGATTAATGGTCTTAGGGCAGGAACTCCGACTGTCCAGTGTCTTTACATTTCAGCTCTGGCTTTTGGTCAAGTCAGGCTGAAAAGCTGGGGGTTGAGATAAAGAAGGTTTTCAAAGAGAGGGGTCTTGCCTCAATCTCCGATGCTTTGGGTGGTTAATTAAGGACTTAGATCTAGGGAAATCTGCTCTCGTTCCCTGCTGAGCTTTTCCACCTTGGAAGTTAATCGGGTAGGGAGGGATTTAGGAAATTCACAAGGGATAAAGGACTTGCTGGTCTGAGGGAGGAGGAACATACAGTGCAGGGCTGGCCAGGGCACAGTTCAGACCTCAGAGTCTCACCTTCAGGCACCGCCTTTCCCATACCCAGCCATTGTTTGCCACCCACGTTTGCTCTTTCCTAAATGCTTCCCCAGATAGCCTCTCCCGCTAGCTATCACAACAGCCCCAGAAGGTCATCAGTCACCTGTGGATATGACTGTGTTGAATCCTTTAGAATTTCCTTCTAGCACTGATAGGTGCAGTTCAGTAATATCTTGTAATATCTCAGTATTATCTATGTTATGAGGTGATATCACTCACTAATATCAACTCTTGGTGGGTGTGCAAAAGACTGTACACTTCTCTACATTTAAACAATTTTCAGTAAAATATCTAGAGGGAAGTTGTATAACACAGGGAGCTCAACCTGCTGCTCTGTGACAATCTGTTGTTCAGTCTTTTTTTTTTTTTAATATTAGTTGGAGGCTAATTACTTTACAATGTTGTAGTGGTTTTTGCCATACATTGACATGAATCAGCCATGGATTTACATGTGTTCCCCATCCTGAACCACCCCCCCACCTCCCTCCCCATCCCATCCCTCTGGGTCATCCTAGTGCACCAGCCCTGAGCACTTGTCTCATGCATCAAACCTGGACTGGTGATCTGTTTCACACTTGATAATATACATGTTTCAATGCTATTCTCTCAGATCATCCCACCCTCACCTTCTCCCACAGAGTCCAAAAGTCTGTTCTATACATCTGTGTCTCTTTTTCTGTCTTGAATATAGGGTTATCGTTACCATCTTTCTAAATTCCATATGTATGCGTTAGTATACTGTATTGGTGTTTTTCTTTATGGCTTACTTCACTCTGTATAATGGGCTCCAGTTTCATCCACCTCATTAGAACTGATTCAAATGTGTTCTTTTTAATGGCTGAGTAATATTCCATTGTGTACATGTACCACAGCTTTCTTATCCATTCATCTGCTGATGGGCATCTAGGTTGCTTCCATGTCCTGGCTATTATTAACAGTGCTGCGATGAACACTGGGGTGCACGTGTCTCTTTCAGTTCTGGTTTCCTCAGTGTGTATGCCCAGCAGTGGAATTGCTGTTGTTGTCTCTTAAGTAGTGCCCTACTCTTTGTGACCCATGGACTGCAGCATGCCATGGCCTGCAGGACTGTGACAACCTAGAGGGGTGGGAAATCCTATGGACAGAGGAACCCGACGTGCTGCAGTCCATGGGGCTGCAAAGAGTCAGATACGACTTAGCTACTGAACAACAACTAAGAGGAGTGGGATGTGGGGGTGGGATGGGAGGAAGGTTCAAGAGGGAGGGGATATATGTATACTTATGGCCGATTCATGTTGTTGTATGGCAGAAACCAACACAACGCTGTAAAGCAATTATCATCCAATTAAAAATAAGTTTAAAAAAGAATTTTAGGAATGGTATATCTTTAAGGAATAACAATGATAATTTTAGGAGTAACAATGATGTGACAACCCACTACCATTTATTGAAGGCTTCATCTGTGCCAAGTGTTCCCTTGTGCCGTGAGTGTTAGTCAGTCGTGTCTGACTCTGTGACCCCACGGACTGTAGCCGGCCAGGGTCCTCTGTCCACGGGATTCTCCAGGCAAGAATACTGGAGTGGGTTGCCATTTCCTTCTTCAGGGGTTCTTTCTGATAGAACCCAGGTCTCTTGCATTGCAGGCGAATTCTTGGCTGTCTGAGCCGGTTTTGCTGTGAGCAGTACTTCGTGCGCTGCAGGCGATCCCTGTAGGACTAGACGTTCCTCTTCCCCTAGGTAGGCTTTGTCATTCTTGTCACTGCCGCCGCCTCCTCTCTTGGCTCGGCTCTCACCCTGGTTCTTTATTCCCTTTAAGCAGTTGGTTCTCAGCCCTGGCTGCACAGCAGGATCCTCTGGAGACCTTCGAAAAACCTCTGATCCCTGAATGCCATCCTCCAAAGATTCTGATTCATTTGACCTGGGGTGGAGTCCCCGGGTCTGGTCTGCGGCCATACCACCCTGAATGCGCCCAATCTCGTCTGATCTCGGAAGCTAAGCAGGCTCGGGCCTGGTTAGTACTTGGATGGGAGTCCCCGGGTCTGTTTTTGTCCTATGGCCCTCTTTCTTGTCTGTAGGCCGGGCTGAAAATCGTGGTGAGGTGGTGGGGAGTCCCAGGTTTCTTAGGATCCTGATCTGAGAAGTCCTGTCTGTGAGACTGGCCTGCTCTAAGCCACTAACAAACTGTGCTCATTTATCGGAGTCGCTTTGCAGCATGACTACATAAGCTTGTGCGATAGCCATCCAGAATGTTAGCAGGAACACGGCATACAGGCTATCTTGGCCTCAGAGTTGGCCAGGATATTTCCCGGGGCCCTTTGTTTTGTGGTTGGTTATTTTAAATAATTAACGAATTCTCAGGCATATTTAGCTACCTGGTCATTTTGAATGTCTGTCCATGGAGGCGAAATGATTATTCATTACAGAGCTGGTTTTGCTTAGAGATGCACATACATTTGTTTTTTCTGACTCCTTATTTAACAAACTCAGCTTCCAGAAATAGGGTCAGTTTTCCTAAGAATGATTTGGGCAGCTCACTAAGTACTGGACTGGGAGTGGGTTGAGTGAAGACAAAAACAACACAACAACAAAAACCTGGAGAGCAGTTAAAAAGTGTCAACTAAAAAAGATGTACAACTTTAGAGTTGTGAGTTAAGTTTTATTTGGGGCAAAATGAGGACTGCAGCCTGGGAAGCTGCATCTCTGAGAGACCGCTCCAAAGCAGCTAGTGGGGGAAAGTCAATATATAAGGTTTTGGTGAAGGGGGAGTTTAATACAATGAAGCACTCATTTTACAAAGGGTTTTTTGTTAGTCATGAGGCTCTGATATCACCATGAAGGGATTTAGTGCTTCTCTAGATATGAGGAGATGCAAGGATTGAGATCATAAAATCTGTTTCTAAAAACATCCAACTATCTAAAGTCCTGTCCCATCAGATTCCCTGGAGCCCAGAGGGCCTCACTCCACCCTGACCTCCCTCAGGGGGTGTTGAAGGTCAACAGCTATAGCAGCATGGGGTTCAATCTCCATAGAGGCAGTTGGCAAATGCTTTTGTTGTTCAGTCATTGGCAATGCTCTTGGTAAGTGCCAATTTGTAGTTGACAGAAGCATAGTTAGCCCTATTAGAAATGGATTATCCCTTTGGGGGTAGCCTACATCCACGCAAGTTTTCACAGAGTTTATTTAAGCATCATCTTATCAAATATTTAAGTACAGACCTTTAAATACTAGTAAGAAGAAGACTGTAAAGTGAAATATTTTAAGCTCTTGATGTTTATCAAGACATTAGAGTAAATGTGAAATGTAAGTGATTTTTAAAAAGATATTTGTGTATCTTTTCCAGTTTTATTTTTTTCTGGACAGAAAACTGAAATCTTTTTATGAGCTGGCCTGGTTCAGTGTAGGATAGGCAGCAGGCATTGAGAGAAAGGTCCCGGGTTATGGCTTTTTCTGCAGATTAGCAAATTAATCTGCTCCCAGAATAGCTAGGGAGAGTCAGGCTATCCGATTAACAGGGTGAATTTTAATTTTTTCTATACTCCCCCATTTTTAAAATGAAATTTGCATTTTATAAAACAAATAAAACAAATGACTTCTAAATCAGGACAAGAAAATTCTCTTTCGGGATAAGGAGAAATCACTGTGTCTACTTTTTTGGAAGTTATGGGTAAATTAGATATCATTCATAGATAAATATAAAATATATGCTTTATTCTTTTCTGATCTATTATGTGTAAATAATTTAGAATTAATTTTACTACATTTTTCTCATCAAAGCTTTTTTTAAAAACTAACTTCTGACAGTCATGTACCCACTGCTTTATTTAAAATGGATAACTAACAAAATCCTATTGTATGGCATATGGAACTCTGCTCAGTGTTATGTGCCGGCATGGATGGGAGGGGGTTTGAAGGAGAATGGGTACTGTTTACATATGGCTGAGTCCCTTCCCGGTTCACCTGAAACTATCACAACATTGTTAATCAGCTATATCCCAATATGAAATGTTTTGGTATTTAAAAAGAAAAAGAAAATTAACTCTAATAGCCATTTAAGAAATTACTATTGTTTCTCTACTACTTAGTTTCAATACTATTCATATTGAACCATATGAATAATCTTGGTTTGTAATTATCATCAAATTATTCTAACTTGTAAAAATACTTATGTCCAAAAAAAAAAAAAAAAATACTTATGTCCAATGTCCGCTTGAAGGTTATCTCTCCTTTAGATTTTTCTGCATTTTTTAAGAATACCTTTCTCATCCTCTTTTTACTATAAAAGGAGATCATCACTCAATTGAATCCTACCAGGTCATTCTTCCTTCCTTTAGTGATTAGATGTGGCTTACTTTACCTCTGTTCTGGAAGCATGAAATAAGGCAATGATTACTGCAATATGATAGTCGCTAGTGATAATATTAATAGTAGCCCCTAGCAACTGGGGCTTGCCTGGTGGCTCAGATGGTAAAGAGTCTGCCTGTAATGCAGGAGACCTGGGTTCAATCCCTGGGTTGGGAAGAAGAGGATTAACTAACATGTTTTATCTAAAAAGATGTTAATATCATTTATTAACACATATATGTGGAACCTAGAAAGATGGTACTGATGAACCTGTTTGCAGGGCAGTGAAGGAGACAGAGACATAAAGAGCTGACTTGTAGACACAGAAGAGAAAGGAGAAGGTGAGGCAGATGGAGAGAGTAGCACTGAAACGTATACATCATCATATGTAAAATAGATAGCCTGCAGAAATTTGCTGCATGAAGCTTGGAGCTCAAATCTGATGCTCTGTGACAACCTAAGGGTTGGTATGGGGTGGGAGGTGGGAGGGAGGTTCAAAAGGGAGGGGGCATGTGTATATTCATGTTGATGTATGGCAGAAACCAACACAATAATGTAAAGTAATCATCCTCCAGTTAAATTAATTAAAAAGATGCTATAAAGTTATATCTTCAAATCTGAAGAAAATTTCTGCCAGACCTACCAATTTGATGTATTATCCCCCCATGTCTTCGTTGTGTGTCCAAGATGAATTCTTTCTTTAGTGGGACTGAAGTCCTATGAAGAAAGCATATGATGTTTCCTGTTGGAGCCCTGTCAAGTAGTGAGAGGTTGTGTGATATACAGTTTTGCATATCTGAAGTTACCAGGTCATCTCACTTTCCATCCTGTGTGTTTCCATGTAATCTAACAAGTGTTTAATGACTGTCCGAGATGGAGAGGAGCAAGATACTAAGAGAGAGAGCCTTACCTATATCGTAAGGGCTGGGAGCAGGCTGGCCGGGACAAGTCGGGATAGAATTGGGAAAGGCTGTGAGTTCCTCAGTCTGACCTTTTGTCTGATGTTTATTGAATCAGTTCAAGGCATGATTTCAACAGGCAGAGCTGACCGTGCAGGCCACGTGGCAGAAGTTTACACAGGTGACAAGGGTATTGAGAGACTTAGTGGACAAGAGATGGGCAGGATCCATGGACCAGAATCCATACAGATGGAGGAATAGTGACACAGGGCTGGAAAGGTGACTGGGCATATTATGAAGGGCCTTAACAGGGAACTTTGTATTTAATTCAGTCAGCAATGGAAAGCTAATGGAGCGTTTTAATCAGAAACTCTGTCCTGATTAGAGCTGGAAATGTTATCTATTAATCTCGCAGTGAGTGGGATGTGTGATTATAGATGGTTATTAGCAAAGGCTGGGAGTTAACCACATCAGAGGGTATCACCTCATGGTCCAAGTGAAAGGTACAAAGGTCTGGGAGCTGAGAAGGCTGGTGCCACACCCCTCCCACGACTTTTTCCTGTTGACACGTACCATGCCCATCTAGCCTACCTGATGGCTTCCCACTACAGGCACTCACATCTCCAATGGGGGTGGTGGGGAGGGCCTCCTCTAGCCTCAGAAGGCTGCTGAACCTGTATGAGGACAGACCAGGTGCCAGGGGGTTAATCTCCACGATGCCTTCCACCAATGGTGAAGTTAACTGTGCGTGCTTAGTCGCTAAATCGTGTCCACCTCTTTGCGACCCCATGGACTGTAGCCTGCCAGGCTCCTCTGCCCATGAGATTTCCCAGGCAAGAATACTGGAGTGGGTTTCCATTTCCTTCTCCATGAAACTAACTGGTGGATCAATAACCCTTGCCACTCGGTTGAGATAACTTTGAGCTTTGTTCAACAGTCTCCCAAAGTGCCCCAATGGGATTGAGTCCCAGTCATGCACAGCCACAAACTGCTGGCTGACATTCTTGATTGCTTCCTACCCTTCCTGACTCACTCACCACTACCCTGCTCCCACTTGCTGCTATACTTTCAAATGAACCACTCATCTTTGTCCCAGGGGCCTTCTTAGAGAATCTAACATACCAGGTCTTTACTCGAGTAGAAAGAAGGGCTTGCCTGTGTGTCCTGCAAAGATTCTGGAGAGGAAGAAGCTATAGGACTTAGAAGTGTATTGACTGTGGGTTAAGGGAAATGAAGACGGCAATGTCACCTACAGTTTTAACTAAGAAAATGCAGACGTCATTCATAGGAAAATGGGAAGTTAGGGGAAGCATTAGGAATTTTCATGAAGAGATAAAAGGGTTTGCTCTGGGGCATTTTGAGTTTGAAGTACAAACAGGACTTTACTTCTAGAACTTTGGAATTTGCATCTGGAGCTCAGAAGAAGGAAGACCATGGAGATTCAGGTTTAGTTGCAGCTGAAGGCAACAGGAGAAGGGGCAGCGGAGGATGAGATGGTTAGATAGCTTCACCGACTCAATGCACATGAGTTTGAACAAACTCCAGGAGATAGTGAAAGACAGGGAACCCTGGCATGCTGCAGTCCATGGGGTCAGAAAGAGCTGGACACTACTGAGTGACTGAACAGCAAGAGGTAGTTGATGAAGCTGTGAAGGTAAACAGGACCTCCAGGAACTGGGTGTGGACCAGAGAATGAGCAGATGCAGGCCTATGACAGAACTTCCAGAACTGAATTCTCCCTTTTGGGGTGGTAGGGAGAATGACAGGAACTGGCAGGAAATGGAAAGCCAGCAGCCAGAGGAGGACGGGACACAGTCATCATGGGAGCCTAGGAAAGGGCTGGCACCAGGCAGGTGATGCCAGAAAAGCTCTGGGTGTGCTGAGTTTCAAACTGCTGGGAGCTTTGATCTGTTAGGGGAGTGTAATTTCCTCGGTTTTGTCTCATCACAACAAAAATTTGAAGTGATGGACGTTAAAGCCGTTGGCGCATCACAGCTCTCAGATAGTGTTACAGCACAGTTTTATTTAGATAAAGGAAAATATATCCTTGAGGTGTGAGGGCATGCATACCCAAAAGATGCGCAGAGAGGAGAGAGAGAGAGAGAGAGAGAGAGAGAGAGAGAGCATGCATGCGTGGGAGAGAGACCCCTGGCCCTTTGGCTCCTCTTTTTATATGTTTTTTCCTCCCCTTGGGCCTGCCCTATGTAATTGGACTAGCCAGGAGTGCTGTTTGTTCTACCTGAGGTCCTCACTCCGGTTCTCGGACCTTCCTTTGTTCTATTTTCACGGGCTTTTCCCTTCCTTGTCTTTTAGCCACCACCATTCTGGACTCCTTTTTTCTATTCTAACTACCTAACATTCCCCCCTCAAGAGATGGGAGGCCCAATTCTTTGGGAATAGGGGCATCTAGGTCTTTCTGGCTACTTCCTGCTGAACTGGGATGGCGAGGGCCATTGGACCTCCCCCTTTTTCTAGTCTCAGGCCTCGGAGTCCTTATAGTGGTGTCCATCTAAGGGTCAGTGATATTTTCCGTGGTCAGCAGTAGTTTTATATATCCTTGTTGAACTGGCACTGCATGTTGTAGCTTGTTGACCTGGGCAGAGACAAAATGGGTTAGACAATTGATAATACATGGAACAATCATAAGCAGCATCAATATGGCATAACAAGGACTAGTAGGGGCATTAGTCAACTCCAAATTCCCATTGCCAGGATGGCTCAAGTCCCTTCTTATTCAGGGATCAGAAGATCTATCTGTTGTCTGTTTTGGAGTACAACCCCTGCCAAGCTGTTGGCTCTTTAGAGCTGTCCTGAGAAATCTTATCCCCAGAAACTAGATTTTGGGGGTGTTCATCAGAATGGCACTCATTTGTAGTTCTGAATAGGTATCTGAGATTTCCCAGGGACTCACAGGTGTATTGAGTGTCCTCTTCTGTTTTCTTCCACGGCTTGACTCGTGAGTAGTGAATCCAGGAGTCATGTCCTGGTACTTTGACTGCTGTAGGGGTAGAAAGTATTACAAGGTAGGGACCCTTTCCATGTGGGTTGGAGTTGAGCCTTTGGGGACCCATCTTTCCAGACTTTAATTAAGACTTGAGTCTCTGGAGCATATAATGGTGACTCCTTAGAATCTTTTGGGTCCTGGTTCACACCCCACAAGTGTATATCCTGTTGGAATTGACCAATGGCCATGGTATAAGACTGGAGAGTCTGAGCCTCTGGACCTAGGAAGAGGTCATTGACATAAACAAAAGGTCTCCCATATAGCATTTCATAAGGACTAAGACCAACCTGTTCCTTAGGGGCAGTACAGGTGTGGAGGAGAGCTATTGGTATGGAAGCTCCCTTCCATCCCAGGGAGGTCTTCTGGGTTATCTGTTTTATCACTGATTTTATGAATTGGTTGGCTCTTCCTACTTTTCCTGAAGACTGAGGCCTCCAGGCACAATGGAGATAATAAGTAATGCCCAATGCTTTAGAGACCCCTTGGGTAACCTTAGAAGTAAATGATGTCCCATTGTCACTTTGTAATGACCTGGGCAGACCAAATCTTGGGATGATTTCATGGAGCAAATTTTTTACCACCTTCCTCAGTCCTCTCAGTCTGGGTGGGAAAGCCTTCAATCCATCCTATGAATGTATCTATCATGACTAGTAGGTATTTATACCCTTGAGAAACTGGCATCTGGGTGAAGTTTGTCTGCCAGTCCTCTCCTGGGTAGGTCCCACGTCATTGGATGGTCTGGGCCAGCTGTGGTCTTTGAGCTCCTTGGGTGTTGTTTAATTGGCAAGTGGGATAAGAGGAGACCACTTGCCTTATAGTCATATAGTTGGACTACCTTCAAGTCTAAGGATTTGATCACCATATTTGATTGGGGACCCTTGGGTGGTCAAGTGGCCTCTTTCTTTCCAAATAGCAGCATGTGCATGTAGCACCAGAAAGGGATACTTGGAGTCAGTGTAAATGGCTATTCTTTTTCCTTTTCCCAGCTCTAAAGCTAAAGTCAGGGCTATGAGCTCAGCTAATTGGGCTGAAGTACCTGGTAGCAAAGGTTTAGCCTCTGGTCTCAAAATTGGAGACTACTGCATATCCGGCTCTTCTTTTTCCATCCAAGACAAAGCTGCTTCCATCAGTGTACCAGATTTCCTCAGGATTGGTCAGAGAATATTCTGACAATCCCTCTCAGGGTTTTGTCCATTGGTCCAAGGTTTCTAGGCAAGAGTGAAAAGGGAGAGAGCCCTCGGGGGTAGGCAGGAGGGTGGCTGGGTTAAGAACCTCACAAGGGGATATAGTGAGGCCTGGATTTTCCATCAGTACTACTTGATATCTGAGGATTCTTTGATCAGACATCCATAAATGGCCTCTCCCATTTAGGAGTTGTTTCACTTGGTTGGTGGTAAAAATAGTTAGTTTGCCCTCAAAAGAGAGTTTTAAAGCATCTTCTATCAGGACTGCAATAGCTGCAAGGATTCAAAGGCAGGGAGAGATTTCTTCCCAATAAGGGAGGAGGACAGTCAGGGACCACTAGAAACTGGTGGGAAAATATTTGTTCGTCCCAGCAACAAAGTGCTCAGGTGAATCTTTTTGTAACTGTTTTTTCTGTAGCTCCCAAAATGGTACAGGTTTGGGAGGAGAAGGCTCCAGAGTAGGAGGTCAGGACAGAGTAGGCGGCCCCTGTGTCAACCAAGAAACTCTCAGCCCTACCTGCCACATCCAGCTGCACCCTCGGCTCCAGCCCCGTGATGGTTATCTGTGACAGACGGGCTGGTTGGAGCAGGCCACGTCAGTCCTGTTGAACCATCCTGAGGGAAGGCTCGTCACTTGACCTTGAGGCTCTTGGGTCCCAAGGGCAGAGTGCTGCCCAATGTCCCAGTTGATAGCATTTATAGCACGCCGTTTTAAGAGACTTGTCATGGTTGGGACACTCTTTGGCCCAGTGCCCCGTCTGCCTACAGATTAGGCATTTGCCTCGTGCCTTGTCCTTCAAGGACTCGGGGTTTGCCATAGGGTTTCCCTGGAAGGCAGCCAGCATGTGGGCATGCCTTGCTCTTTCCTTTTCTCCCTCTCCCGAGCCTTAGCCTCCTTCTCCTGTTCTCTGTTATAAAAGGTATTGGTGGCTGTCTGGACCATCTCATCTAAAGAGGCAGCAGAGTCCTGCTGCTGTAGCTGTTATAACTTTATTCTGATATCTGATGCACATTGGGACAGGAATTTGTCCTTTAAAATCACCTGTCCCTCGTAAGAGTCTAAGTCCAGATTGGTAAACTTTTGGAGGGCCTCTTTTAGCCTTTCCAGAAAGGCAATGGGGTTCTTGTTGGGATCGTGGGTTATTGCTGAGACTGGGCACAGTCCTACAAGTAATAGGCTTCCTTCTATTTCCATGGGTGGACTTCCTTACGGGTGAGTCTTTCTGAAGCTTATCCTACCCAGTACTGTTGCAACCTGAGAGCCAGGCGTCCCTGGGTCAGGGTGCAGATCCCCAGGCAGACTGAGGCATGACAGCCTCCTGGAGACTGAACCCCTGGGCAAGGTTGAGGCAGGTTGGTGCCTCCTGAGAATTGGGTCCCTGGGCAGGTTGAGGCATGAAGACCTCCTGGGACCCCTGAACTGGCAGATCCCCAAGCAGGTTGAGGCGTGACAACCTTTTGAGACCCAGATCCCTGGGCAGGTCAAGGCAGGTTGACCTCCTGGGACCTCCAGGCTGGAGTTGGGCATCCCCAAGGTCTCCAGTGTGACCAGTGCTGGATAAGATTAAGGGGTTGTAATTTTAACTCATTGCCAGTTTGTTCACCACAGATGGGAATAGGTATCATGATGTAAAGCAATCCAAGCCTGTGCCCTGAGACTCGGAACCTGGTGAAGCAGTCATAAGCCTTATCCTCTTACTGCTCTAAGGGATTGTAAGTCACTGATTTCCTGCCCCCCCACCCCCACCCCAGTCCTCCATAAGAGCAGGTTAGAGTGTCTCCAATGGTAAACATTTCATTGTCATAGACCCACTTTAGGTAATAACAGAAGTAATGACAAAGGAATGGGTTATCTGGCCCTGTTAGGGGCATTAAAGTATTTTAATAATAGGCTGGGTGGAGCGATGTTGCCTACAGGGGGCAGGGTCCTGGTTGTAGGAGTTAATAATTGGCTTAAGAACAAATTGGTAAGAGGCAACAGACCAGATGTTCCATAAAAGTGGAGTGAAGATTTGATCTGGAGGTATGTTTGTAACTTTAGGAGAAGGGTGGTAAGGGTTTGGGCCCAAACGGCTTGCAGGGTTAACTCCCAAAGTGGCAAACATTATCCTGGGAAGCCCAACTGCCTTTGAAGGGATGCCAACTGATGGACTTCTAGCAGGCATTGTGTGCCTGTCGCCTGCCCTAGCAGGTTCACTGAGAGATGCTCATGTTGCACATGTTGTAGGAAACATGGAGGATGAAGGGCTGGAAGATGGAAGGTGGAAGATGAATATCTAGAGGGATTGGATATTATACAGTATTTCCCTCCCAAGGGTCAGCTATCTTCTCCAGAAGACTGTAGAGGCAACATTGTGGGCCTGGACGGGGCTCTGGAAAAGAGTATGAAACAGCAGGGAAGGGGTCCGGGCACAACTTTTGAAAGAATGACATAGCACAAGGGCATAACATCAGTCAGTCAGTCAGTCAGTCAGTCGCTCAGTCGTGTTCGACTCTTTGCGACCCCATGAATCGCAGCACGCCAGGCCTCCCTGTCCATCACAAACTCCCGGAGTTTACTCAAACTCATGCCCATCAAGTCGGTGATGCCATCCAGCCATCTCATCCTCTGTCGTCCCCTTCTCCTCCTGCCCCCAATCCCTCCCAGCATCAGGGTCTTTTCCAGAGAGTCAACTCTTCACATGAGGTGGCCAAAGTATTGGAGTTTCAGCTTCAACATCAGTCCTTTCAATGAACACCCAGGACTGATCTCCTTTAGGATGGACTGGTTGGATCTCCTTGCAGTCCAAGGGACTCTGAAGAGTCTTCTCCAACACCACAGTTCAAAAGCATCAATTCTTCGGCACTCAGCTTTCTTCACAGTCCAACTCTCACATCCATACATGACCACTGGAAAAACCATAGCCTTGACTAGATGGACCTTTGTTGACAAAGTAATGTCTCTGCTTTTTAATATGCTATCTAGGTTGGTCATAACTTTCCTTACAAGGAGTAAGCGTCTTTTAATTTCATGGCTGCAATCACCATCTGCAGTGATTTTGGAGCCCCCCAAAATAAAGTCTGACACTGTTTCCACTGTTTCCCCATCTATTTCCCATGAAGTGATGGGACCGGATGCCATGATCTTAGTTTTCTGAATGTTGAGCTTTAAGCCAACTTTTTCACTCTCCTCTTTCACTTTCATCAAGAGGCTTTTTAGTTCTTCTTCACTTTCTGCCATAAGGGTGGTGTCATCTGCATATCTGAGGTTATTGATATTTCTCCCGGCAATCTTGATTCCAGCCTGTGCTTCATCCAGCCCAGCGTTTCTTGTAATGTACTCTGCATATAAATTAAATAAACAGGGTGACAATATACAGCCTTGATGTACTCCTTTTCCTATTTGGAACCACTCTATTTTTCCATGTCCAGTTCTAACTGTTGCTTCCTGACCTGCATATAGGTTTCTCAAGAGGCAGGTCAGGTGGTCTGGTATTCCCATCTCTTTCAGAATTTTCCACAGTTTATTGTGATCCACACAGTGAAAGGCTTTGGCGTAGTCAAAAAAGCAGAAGTAGATGTTTTTCTGGAACTCTCTTGCTTTTTCAATGATCCAGCGGATGTTGGCAATTTGATCTCTGGCTCCTCTGCCTTTTCTAAAACCAACTTGAACATCTGGAAGTTCACGGTTCACATATTGCTGAAGCCTGGCTTGGAGAATTTTGAGCATTACTTTACTGGCGTGTGAGATGAGTGCAATTGTGTGGTAGTTTGAGCACTCTTTGGGATTTCCTTTCTTTGGGATTGGAATGAAAACTGACCTTTTCCAGTCCTGTGGCCACTGCTGAGTTTTCCAAATGTGCTGGTATACTGAGTGCAGCACTTTCACAGCATCATCTTTTAGGATTTGAAATAGCTCAACTGGAATTCCATCACCTCCACTAGTTTTGTTTGTAGTGATGCTTTCTGAGGCCCACTTGACTTCACATTCCAGGATGTCTGGCTCTAGGTGAGTGATCACACCATCGTGATTTTCTGGGTCATGTACATCATTTTTGTACAGTTCTTCTGTGTATTCTTGCCACCTCTTCTTAATATCTTCTGCTTCTGTTAGGTCCATATCATTTCTGTCCTTTATCGAACCCATCTTTGCATGAAATGTTCCCTTGCTATCTCTAATTTTCTTGAAGAGATCTCTAGTCTTTCCCATTCTGTTGTTTTTCTCTATTTCTTTGCACTGATCACTGAGGAAGGCTTTCTTATCTCTCCTGGCTATTCTTTGGAACTCTGCCCTCAAATGGGAATGTCTTTCCTTTTCTCCTTTGCTTCACTTCTCTTCTTTTCACAGCTATTTGTGGGGCCTCCTCAGACAACCATTTTGCCTTTTTGCATTTCTTCCATGGGGATGGTCTTAATCCCTGTCTCCTGTACAATGTCATGAACCTCTGTCCATAGTTCATCAGACACTCTATCAGATCTAGTTCCTTAAATCTATTTCTCACTTCCACTGTATAGTCATAAGGGATTTGATTTAGGTCTAGTGGTTTTCCCTACTTTCTTCAGTTTAAGTCTGAATTTGGCAATAAGGAGTTCATGATCTGAGCCACAGTCAGCTCCCGGTCTTGTTTTTGCTGACTGTATAGAGCTTCTCCATCTTTGGCTGCAAAGAATATAATCAGTCTGATTTTGGTGTTGACCATCTGGTGATGTCCATGTGCATAACATAACATAAACCGATTAAAATCATTTGGGTCCAAGATGACAAATCAAATTCAAGTAAACCTTAATCCCCAATCTGTAAGCTAAATGACACACCCAGAGGTGGCAGGACAGCTCCAAGGCACTGTCAAAAGACAGAAGAGTGGATGGTTCCCCAATGGTTGGGGTGATCCTCCCACTCATTAGCATATGAATTCACCTAGCTTGCAGATCCTCGCCAGACTGAATTCCATGGTGGAAGCACTTGCTGTCTGCAATGGCCCACACTCTTTAGAGTGTGCTTCTCTGTGAATCCTAACAAATCCACCTCTTACCTATTGCTGTGTCTCTCACTGAATTTTTGCAATGAGACATCAGAGCCTGATTTTCATTAGGTCCTGAAGCCAGGCATCATAGGTTTCGGCCAGGTTCAAGTCCCAGGAGAGAGGAGCTGAGGAATGGGAGGAAAAAGCAGTGGAAAAAACATGCCAAGGAATCCCCTTCACAGCCTGCCAGAAAATCTGCTGAATACCTGACCTGTGCTCAGTTTTCATTGGCTTGATCCTTGGCACAAAGAAGATTAAGGACAGAAGAACCCCCAACAGCTTGGGTACCAGCTTCTGGGGCTCAGCAGAGAGTGGAGCCTTTGGGACATACTGAGAATTAGCCTCTCCAGAGTCCCTCAGTTATGCCCACTGCCGCTCGCCTGCTTGCGGGGGGTTTCGAGGAAACAAGGAATGAGAGATTGTAAAGGAATTAAGATTTCCTTAGGCATATGTCCCTCCCGCCACAGGAGCGAGGACCTCCTACCTTAACCGGAGGTCTTCTGGAATCTGAGACTGAGCCATGTGAGCTTTCTGCTGAGTTCGTTTTTCACTGTTCCGGTTTCCAGCTCGCTGGGCTTCTTGTCCCCTGTGCTGCGTTTTCTTCGCGTTCCGCTTCTACCGTGGGAGCTTTTGCCAAGTTGGGCTCCTGCTTTGCTTGGCCTCCTCCTTGTGGGGCCGTGCCGAGGTTGTTTCAGCCAGGTTAAATCCGAGTCATGGCACCATAGATGTTAGGGGAATGTGTAACTTCCTCGGTTCTGTCTCATCACAACAAAAATTTGAAGCGACGGACGTTAAAGCCCTCGGTGCATCACAGCTCTTGGACAGTGTTGCAGCTCAGTGTTATTTAGAAAATAAAGGAAAATACATCCTTGAGGTGTGAAGGCATGCTGACCCAAAAGATGTGAAGAGAAGAGAGAGCGCACGTGCACAGGAGAGAGAGAGAGAGAGAGAGCATATGCTCGTGGGAGAGAGATCCCTGGCCCTTTGGTTCCTCTTCTTATATGTTTTTTCCTCCCCCTGGGCTTGCCCTATGTAAATTGAGCTAGCCAGGAGTTCTATTTGTTCTACCTGAGGTCCTCACTCCGGTCTTCGGACCTTCTTTTGTTTTATTTTCTCAGGCTTTTCCCATCCTTGTCTTTTAGCCGCCACCATTCTGGACTCCTTTTACCTATTCTACCTACCTAACATTTCCACACCAGGGTTATTGGTTTCCAACTCAGTGTAATCCATTGGGAGAAAAACATTAAGGGAAAAAGAAACTCCTATCTCTGAGGGTCCCAGATATCAAATTGATTATTAAATATCTCATGGAATCCTAGTGCTTTATGAGAACTAGTTTACTTACTACAAACATAAACCCTGAGCTTTGCTACTTTGTGACTTTTAGCAAATTTCCCAAGCTTACCAAGCTTTGGTTTTCCCACTTGTAAATAAGGAAGCAGCTGCTATCCACAGGCATTCCTGGCACTAAGATCCTAATAATTTTCCCTAGGCCATGTTTATCATACCCTAGCTCCGTGTGTGCTTTCCTGGTGGCTCAGTGGTAAAGAATCCACCTGCAGTGCAGGAGATGTGGATTCGATCCCTGGGTCAGGGAGATTCTCTGAAGAGGGAAATGGCGACTTATCCTGGTATTCTTGCCCGGAGAATTCCATGGACAGAGGAGTTTGGTAGGCTACAGACCATGGGGTTGCAAAGAGTCAGGCATGACTTAGAGATTAAACCACCCCCACCAACTCTGTGTGTATGTTCATGTATCTGTGTGTGCAAGTGTATATACCCACTTACACACTTACTTCACTTGAAGCCTGAATAACAAGAATATGTGTTGGTAACTGTTTATATTAAATAATACAGAAATTTTAAAGCTATGCAGTGTGAATAAACACAAATACAGTGAAAATGCTAAAGAAGGATATTTTTTTCACCTGAATTCTTTTGACAAATTCTGCAGTTACTATGAATAAGCATGGTAGTAGACATTGGTCTGTTTAGATTTTACATTGAATTTATGCCCCTCAAATGCATTTAATCACAAAGTATTTTTGGAAGTATCTCAGCTTCATCATGTGTTAGCTGTTCATGAGTTTACAGGAATTATTTAACCTCTCTAAACTCAATTTTCTATTAATAACTCAGTTTCCTAGATATAATAGGATCTTCCTTGGGGTTTTGTGGGCACAAATTTAATTATTCAATGAATGTTAGCCATTGTAAATACTGTCAGGTTAACATTTATCTTTTGGAGAGTTTTATATTTGCAGATCTCAAAAAGATGGTAGTAGGCAATAGGAGTGTTTTAACCTTGAGTTTAGTTGGAGGGATTAGTGAAAATTGCAGTTTTCTCAGACTACACATTAGTGATTGAATGGTGGGTGACACATAACCTTCCAGTCATGTTTTATTGGAATGTTACCATCCGGTTTGTACAGATAACTGGTTTCAGCATTTTTTATTAGGGCAGTTACCAGATTTATCTCTTTGTTGTTAAATTTCTAGTTATTTTATCTCATGCATACTTTATTCATACACACACTCACACATATATTGTACACACAGGATTGCCCTCTGCTCCCAGATCTCAAATAAAGCATCTGTGAAGCTTTTCTGCTGGAAACAGAGGCCTTATTGATGGGGTTCACATGAAAATCATTTGTTTTAATGCATTATGTATTGAGGCATAATCAGCTTTACATATTTTAACATTTTAAGTGTCTGTTTTCAGTGTAGCGCAGCTGGGGTTATATGGAAGTATTATCAAAAAAGAAAATATCTAATTAATAAAGCAGACTGCATGTTGCTTGATCTAGAGTGAAGGCAGTGTCAGAAAAAAAATCACACTCCTTCACTGGTAGACAGCACTCAGGTTATACCCGAGCAGAAAGGAGTTCCGGTTTAGATTTTTTTGTGGATTATTGAAAACCTTTTTTTTGCTTGATTGTGTGTTTTTTGTTTTTTTTTTTTTTAAATAAGAATTACTTTGGGGCTTTCCTAGTGGCTCAATGGTAAAGAGTATGCCTGCCAGTGCAGGAGACAAGGATTTGATCCATGGTCCAGGAAGATCCCACATGCCATGGAACAGCTAACCGCGCCCCCCCCCCACCACTGCCGTATGCTGCAGCTACTGAAGCCTGCACGCACCTAGAGCCTAGCCAGATTAGCCCCTGCTCGCCACAACTAGAAAAAAGTCTACACAGCAACGAAGACCCAGCACAGCCAAAAATAAAAATAAATAAAATTATATATTAAAAAAAAACAATTGCTTTGGCTTTGTCAGGCCTAAGTTGTTGGTTTCCTATAAAAAAGTGTCATTCTCCACTTTTTCTTCCTAAATTGACTCCGTTCTTTAGTTAGAGACACATTTGAATAGAGTACTGCATATCTATCTAATTTAAGGTATTTATATTGGTCTTGTCCCGTTTCCCTCCAGGCTTCCTTCTGTGATCAGAGTCTTTTGTTAGTGCCAATTCGGGTAGTACTGACTCTAAATGGCATAAATTTGAACTGCAAGACAGAAATTGAAAATTATCCTGACTCATATAGTATGTGCAAACAAAGGTCATTTTCTCCTAGTTATGACTTTTTGCTCTTTTTTACATTTCTGTGTTATACAAATGATTCCCCTCCCAATTTTAATTTTTGTGCTTTACCTGTCATTGCTTGCAGACGCCAAGGACTTACTGTTGCTCAAACACTGAAGACTTGGAGACAGTCATTCACCACGTCCACAGTCTGTACCCTTCTGCTCCATTTCTGGCAGCAGGAGTATCAATGGGAGGGTAAGATTTTTCCTTTCTAAAATGTCCTGGAGGGAAGTGGTCCTAGTGCCTGCCTCTTTCAGATGACCATAAGCTACATGGACATTTAAAAGCAAATGTTTGTGTTTCTCATATTTCATCACATGTGGTTGGATGAAATGTTAGTCGCTCAGTCGTGTCTGACTCTCTGCGACCCCATGGACTGTATGTAGCCCACTAGACTCCTCTGTCCATGGTATTCTCCAGGCAACAATACTGGAGTGGGTTGCCATTCCCTTCTCTAGGGGGATCTTCCCATCCCAGAGATCAAACCTGGGTCGCCCTCATTGCAGGTAGATTCTTTACCATCTGAGCCACCAAAGAAGCCTAGCCTCATTTGTGCTAATTTTTTTTTGTGTTTTTTGTGGTTTTTTTGTTGTAGTAATAGTGAGCTTTAATAAAAAACAAAATTTTTATTTTATGGCATTTTGCTGTGCTTCGAGGACCTAAACCATTGTCCAAAATCAGCAAACACATGGAAACAAAAAATATTTTTTCTTAATTTTGTAGTCAATTTATCTGTCAATTTTCAAAAGGTCTTAGGAGCGTGCTTACTTGAAAATGAACAGCTTTACAAATGATAGGCACTGAAAAATTGGCTCGAACCATAGTTTTTTAGATTCTGATAAACATAAAACTAAGAAGGAAAGAATACGTTTCTTACATTAGCATGGAAGGTCGGACTTGACCTACTAAAAGGGAAGAAATCTGAATCAGTGCAGAAAACCCAAACAAAAATCTGTGAATTGTGCTGAAAGGAAAGTATTTCACTTTTTCCTTTGCCCCATAATGAGAATCTTAAAGGACAGGGTGGCAGCTGAACTTTCTTCCCTTAATCATATAAATTCTTGAATTTTTAAAAAGCCAGACTTTATGTAAACAGGCCCTGATTCTTTATTCAGAGGCTCCTGGGAAATGCCTATTCTTGTCGAGATGAAGTCTCATTGCCTGAAGGCAGAACTTGACCATTAGCCTTTGCAGCTGGTTGAATATTAATGTCTTGTAAATTGTTGAAAGGGAAGTCCCCTTTCTAGTTGCCTAGCACTGTGACATGTTCCCAAGTGGGTTTACCACTCTGGGATGTGGTTTACAGCTTGACACATTTTTTTTTCCTTTTGGAGATGCAGCAGACAAAAGCATCTAAGACCCTTATGCCCAGACTGGGTAATCCCCACGCCTGTTATGCCTGGGACCAAGCAGCGGTTTGAGCCAGAACTAAGTCTCACCAAGGAATCCACACTGCTCGAGACTTGGTCACATTCCAGTCTCCTAATGGGTTCCTAGACTAGCTTTAAAAATGTTCAGAAATTTCCAAGTATATATAAGAATAGAAAGAGTATAATGATTCCTCATATATATTCATCACCCCAGCTTCAGTGACTGTCAACTCAAGGATAATTTACCCTCCATTCCCTCGACTCTGATTACATTAAGATAATTTTTAGACATCATTTATAGAGATTTCTGTGTCTCTGACAGGTACAGTCTCTTAAGAAACAATAACAACCCATCATAGTATATTATTACACCTGAACAAAGCTAACAGTAATTCCTAAATGTCATCGAATATTCAATGTCAGTATTTCATTTTACTGACAATCTGTTGGCTGGTTTTTACAGTTTGTTTGAGGCATAAGCCAGATAAAGTCCACATATGGACAGATTATGTCTCTTAAATCTCTTAATCTGTGAGTTCTTTATTTTTTTTTCTATCTGCCTTTTTTTTTTTTTTTTTGGTGAAAAAATGGAGTCTTTTTCTTATCAAAGTGACACGGTCTTTTTATGGGGTAATAACTTGACATTATTTTACTCCTGAGTAATAACCAAGAAATGTCCCACCTACTCGGTCACAGTTATTCCTGGTGTCTCCTGCTCCTGTGAGGTTCATTTCCAGCTCTTTCAATTTGCCCATTACTCCAGCCTCACAGAAACCTCTGACTGCCAGCCAAAGAATTGGGCCACCACAACTAGACCCTGGAATGACCCCATTGCAGGAGAGAAGCATTATCCCTTAACTAGCTTAGGGAGCCATGTACTATAAAAAAGAGAATGTAGTCATTATGAAGAGTTGTTCTCAAAAGGGAAATCTCCAGCCTAAGGTCTCTGCTCTGGATCAGGAAATCACTGAAGGAGATTCTGACATGATGGAAATGCTGAAGCTCTTGGTTTTTGGCATCTGTCCAGCCTGCAGGTCACTCAGCTATAGCTGGGATGAATTTCAAAACACAGCGTGGAGCCATTTGTGTCTTTCTGCTGTAACATTTCCAATAAACCTCGTCCAACAACAGCAAAAATACCCCCCAAAAACAGCAAACCCTGAAATCTCCATTTTTGATCTAGTATCTTATCTCATTCACTCTGTAAGCCATCTGGGTTGGAAAAAAAAGAATGAGAGAGAATTTTTACTCATTTCAGAACCTGGGCAATTGGAGAAATAAAGAATGGAAAACAGGAGAAAGAGAATTTATACTATTATCCTTTCTCGTAGTTGTCAGTGTCAAACTTGGATTTCTGGTGTCCTGTGTTAAATTCCATTCTTGTCCCTTTTACCAAAGTAAAACTAGAGTAGAATCAGGAAAAATGAGAACAAAAGGAAATGAGGAAAATATGTGAAAGGAGATAAGGAAACAAACAGCAGGAGGGAGTAGGAAAAGAAAACAAGTGACTTTAGGGGTTGATTGTGCTGCCACAATTCAGGCAGTCTGACTCTGGACAAGGGGCCCCGAGGCACTGCTGTAGGGAGCAAGGCGTGCCTGTGTGCCCAGTGGCTTCAGCCGTGTCCAACTCTGCGTGACCCCAGGGACTGAGCCCGCCAGACTCCTCTGTCCATGGGATTCTCCAGGCGAGAATACTGGAGCGGGGTGCCAAGCCCTCCTTCAGGGGATCTTCCCGAACCAGGGATCAAACCTGCAGCTCTTAAGTCTCCTGCATTGGCAGACCAGTTCTTTATCATTAGTACCACCTGGGAAGCCCAGGGAACAAGGATGCATAGACAATTGGAATGGCCACCCAGACCAATTACTCCAAATCTCCAGGTGAGACCCAGAAATCAGAGTTGTTAAAACTCCTCAGGTGATTTTGGTGTGCCAACACATTTAAAAACCACTCCTTGTGATCTCTCCCCTGTGCCAAAGCATTGGCAAACCACAACCCGGAGGCCAAATCTGACTGTTTTTGTGCAAGAGCTAAGAATGGTTATTATATTTTTCAATGGTTGGAAAAGAAGAATTATTTCACAACATGTGAAAAGAATATGAAACTCAAATTTCCATGTCCATATATAATATTTTATTGAAACACAGCCATGTCCATTCCTTCACGCATGTCCACGGCTGTTTTAAAATACAGTCACAGGGTTAAGTATTGATGGTTGTGACTGAGATTTTAGGGCCACCAGAACCCGTTTGCTTTGTGGCCCTTTATAGAAAAAGCTTGCCTGAAACACCCCTCCCATAGTAAGTTAAATACTCAGCTAGGGGGTGGGGGGCCAGGGAATTGCAAATTTTTAATAAACCCCAATATAATTTTCAAAAAAGAAAACTACTCTTACGATGGGTTTTCCTGATGTTTTACCTCAAAGAAAGATACACATTTAACTAACAACTGTATGCTTTGTCCCGTTCTCAAATTCCCAATCCATATTTATCCATTCTCAAGATAAATATGTGAATAGAAGGAAAGAAGGAAGATATTTTCATGGTTTTCCAAGATAACAGGGGTTAGACAACACTGGTTTCTATGTTTATTCTCTGTAGTTAAAAGTCCACAATTAGAAATAGGATGTCTTGTGATATAGAACAAATTCATCACTGTGTTTTGTTTTTCCTCATTTTAGAATGCTGCTTTTAAATTATTTGGGCAAAATTGGACCAAAAACTCCTTTGAAGGCAGCTGCAACTTTTTCAGTTGGTTGGAATACCTTTGCTTGCACGGAGTCACTGGAGAAACCACTGAACTGGCTGCTTTTTAATTATTATTTGACAACTTGCCTCCAGTCTTCCGTGAATAAGTAAGTCATTTTAAACACCTAATGTCACCAAATTTTTTGGAGTACGTGCCACAGTAAAATGTCTTAAAGGACAACACTGCTAATGTATATATATATATTTGTTATATGCACTATTATGTTATATACTGTAACAAAATAATCCTTCTATTGTCAATATGTACAAAAATAAAAAGATTTTATGTATAAGCTAAAAATATAGATAAGAGCTCTGATGTTTTCTTTCTGTACCACGAGGTAGCTTGTACAACCTCTAGGCTCTGTGCCCCATTTTGAAGATCATCATTTCATCACTGTTCTAAGTTATTCTAAAAGAATAAAAACATTAGTATTGAATGTGTTGAATAACTATGGGCTATTTCCCTGGATTTTCTGCTTGTCGCTAATCTTATTAGTACCTAATTCTCCCCTGGGTAGTAACTAATGTGTTAAAGTGTTTTCAGAGCTGAATACTATGTTTTTTAAAGCTTGTGTTATGAACATAGTATGTTTTAGAGATTTAGGAGCATGCCCATAAAATATGGATATTCTCAGCCCCCACAGTTCTTGACATTACCAAAATATTATCTGTGAATTAGTTTCTTGCGAAATTGTTTAGGTATCTTCTAACAGTTAAACAGTATGATAACAAAGAACATGGGATGTTTCTGTTTATTTTTTGATGACCATTACTGGGCATTTTAAAGTGAATTGACAACTTTAAATAAGAAGTAAATTTGCACATAACTTAATTGAAAACCATTGTTATCCTGAAAGTTGACATGAGACGTCGTCAACTTTTTGGGGAGTTCCCAGGCAGTCTAGTGGTTAGGATTCTGGGCTTTTACTGCTGTGGCCCAGGTTCAATCCCTCATCAGGGAACTGATATCCTGCATGTCTAGTGGCACAGCTCAATTTTTTTTTTTTTTAAATGAAAGAACAACGTACATACTTTAATTAAAAATTACTTTATTTAAAAAAAAAACTTAACCTATTCATTTTTTTTTTAATTAAAAAAATTTTTAAAGAACAACCTCTTTGTTACATCACAGATGTTGACTATAAAATATTGCTAGGAATACTACAGAATTATATTTTTATTCATGGTCACTGAAACGGAGGACAGTAGCAAGAAAAGTGAAGAGGAAGATTTGGATTAAAATAAGGGTTATACAAGAAAAATGACCAACATTTAAAAACAGGTACACAAAAATATAAATCCTAATTTTCAGTACACCAATTTAAAGAGGACGATAAATCTTCAGTTGATTTACCCAATTGAAAGCTTCTGGCTTCAGTGGGGGCCTTTTTGGCCAAATTGGCTTCATGGCATCAGTGTACAGGTACAGTTTGTTATGAAACAACACTTTTGTTTACTATTGCACAACTGGTCGCTTCTTCCATAATTAAGAAAAAAGTACCTTTAAAAAAATGTCTTCAGGTGCTTCAGATGCTGTATGGTATCACTTATGTACAGAATCTAAAAAATACAACAAACTAGTGAATAAAACAAAAAAGAAGCAGACTCCCAGAGAGAGAACAAACCAGTGGAGAGAGGGGCGGACGGAGGGGCAATACAGGGGTAGTGGACTTTTAAAAAGATGCAGGAGACACAGGAGACGCGGGTTCAATCCCTGGGTCCAGGAGATCCCCTGGAGGAGGAAATGGCAATCCACTTCAGTATTTTTTTCTCAAAAAATCTCACAGGCAGAGGAGCCTGCAGGCTACAGTCCAAAGGGTTACAAAAAGTTGGGACACAACGGAGTACACACAGTATTATGTATAATGAAATCATATGTATGAAACTTTTCAAAATGGTAAGGCACTATAGAATTTAAAAGACTCATTCAATAAAAGAAATAATCTTTAAACAAGAGTCTTCAGAACAAATACCAATATATTCCTGTTATGTCTGATTAAGTAAATATTAATATTTTGTTGTTGTTTATTGTTATTTAGTTGCTAAGCCATGTCTAATTCTTTGCAACCCCCTGGACTATAACCCACCAGACTCTGTCCATGGACTTCCCAGGCGAGAATACTGGAGTGGGTTGACGTGCCCTCCTCCAGGGGATCTTCCCGATCCAGGGATCAAACCCATATCTCCTGCACTGGCAGGCAGATTGTTTACCACTGAGCCACCAGGGAAGGTCAATAAATATTTTATTGAGTAACAACTTTATGTCCTGTGCTAAGTTACTTATTATTAGGTGTGTTTGAGATGGGAATGACCTTAATTTTTTTATTTTTGAAAAATTTTTTTTTCCAGGCACCGGCATATGTTTGTAAAACAAATTGACATGGATCATGTCATGAAGGTAGGAGAGAAACTTTATGTAATACTTTTATTTCCTCTTTTGATTCCAAGAACATATATAGTTGGTTTCTGTTTTTCAGGCTAAATCCATAAGAGAATTTGATAAGCGATTCACTTCTGTCATGTTTGGCTACCGGACAATTGATGACTATTACACCGATGCCAGTCCAAATCGTAGACTGAAGTCAGTAGGGATTCCAGTGTTGTGTCTGAATTCTGTGGATGATGTTTTTTCACCCAGTCATGGTAAATTAACATCTTTGTATACATTTTGACATGAATCAACTGTTTAAAAATAATGTTCTTTGTGGGAAGATACAGTAATAAGAAACAAAATGTCACTCATATACTGTTTTACACTGTGATAAACAGAAAAAAAAAATAGCTTGATACTCATAATTTAGTATCTAAATGTTTCAGATCACAACATTTTCATATATTCTTCTCTAGTCTACTGTGAGAGCCTCAGAACAAATTATGGCTCTCAGTATTTTGCTTGTATTCATTCTTACAACCTTTCCTTCTTATCAAATACCTGTTCTTTGGACAGGCTATGTTACAGTATCTTTACCTCAAGAGTACATTGACATTGTTTGCCTTTTCTTCCTGAGGTTCTTAATCAGAAAGCTTTGGAATATTTCTTCCCTTTTAAACCTAGAAGAGAGGCTTGAGACTTTATTAGTAAGATGTCCTTGGATAACTCAATGAATGTAGCACATTCAGACAATAAAGTCATATTCGAAGGGAAAGAGTTTGTTTCCCCCCTGGATACTGTATAGAAGAAAATTATGCCCAAGTTAACTTCCTCACTCTCTTAATTCAAGATATATAGAATTTTGTAACAAAGATATACGTGCCTGTGTTCATACATTAAAGCAATGTATGATGCCTAGCAGTAATCACACCCTTCTTAAGGATCAATAGATTTGACCTCTAATTTTTTTCTAATGAAATTTCACAAAGCTTTTTATAAAACTTTTTCTCCTTATTTCTCCCCTAAATACTTTAAAAACATTTCCCCCAAGTACTTTATTAAAATAAACTATTCTGAGTAAAAACACAGCACATATGTATTGCCAAAATTTCATAAAATCCCCAAAGTTTTTTTAAAATGTCACTTTACCATCTCTCTAGGGGATATCATTGTGTGATTTATGATTAAACCACAAGTGGTTTTAGATGGCTGGAACTCTTGGTCTTTGACCACAAATCAGAAAATTAAACTGTGACCTTTTTTTTTTGGCTAGGTTGTGCAGCCTTATGGGAATTTAGGTCCCCAAACAGCAATTGAACCTGGGTGCATGGCAGTAAGCACATGGAGTCCTAACCACTGGACTACCAGGAAATTCCCTAAATTGTGAACTTTAATATATCAGTTGAATAACATGGAGATTGTTTAGTTTATTTTCATTGGATTAAGGAAGTCTAGTATTTCTCCATCTGTTTTTATATTTCACAGGTCCTTCTTCCACCAACAAAAATTTCCCAGCATTTAACTTGTTTTGACCTTCCTGGTTGAAGTTTAGACTCATTATTTCTTATTCTTTCCCAAGCCACACTGAAAATAGTGGACAATTGTCTGCATTCTTAGAACACAGGCAGCCAACATCTTTCACATGACTCCCATGGCCCAGCCTTTTGTTCTTCTGACATGACTGTAACTATCAGTGTGTTAGAAATTCCTGAGTGTATCCAGAATGTGAAAGTGGGGCTCTTAATAATTCCATCAGAGATGAATGAAGCACTTTAAATCTAAGCCCTTAATATAAGATGAAAAAGGAAAACCAAAAATAGTATCAAGTCATTTCATCTGCCCCTCCGCTGAAGTTCTCACATCTGATCCCAAGATAGATGTTCTGTTTTAGGTGTAGCTGGATGGATAAGGATCTGAGTTCAGGACCCATTTAGGACAAGGACTTGGCTTCCTAGGCCTTGATTTAGGGTCTCTAGGTTTATTCTTCAAAGAATGTAGTGAAAGGTCGGTTTAGAGCATCACCTAAACAGGCAGTTGGGGTCCTCCGGCAGCCCTTTCTTGAACTGGTCTCAGTTGTCCCCCAGTAAAATTACCTTCTGTTCCACTGAATTTCCCTGGTGGCTCAGACGGTAAAATCATCTGCCTGCAATGCAGGGCACCTGGGTTCGATCCCTGCGTCGGGAATATCCCCTGGAAAAGGAAATGGCAACCCACTACAGTATTCTTGCCTGGAAAATCCCATGGACGGAGAAGCCTGGTAGGCTACAGTCCGTGGGGTTGCAAAGAGTCGGACATGACGGAGTGACTTCACTTTCACTTTCCATTGAAGAGTGTGGAGTAGGGAGAGCTTAACTATAAATAAAAATTCAGAGAAGAAAAAATATAATCACCAATGTTTTACCACCCAAAGATAAACACTGTTACCACTGGGGAGTATTTTATGCCATTGTTTTTTTGCTATCTATATATGTTTTTATAAATCGTATCTATAATTTTGGATTCTTAACAGAGCCACCAATTGGCCTCAGGAATCTAACTTCATGTAAAGTTAACCAAAGTCATACATAGTGAATTTATAACTCTCACAAAGGTGATAAGATTTGTTTGTTTTTTTCCCTTGGTGTAACGCCTAAGTGGGAATCTTACAATGGAAGTATTCACAATTTCCTGAATTCTTTAATTTCTCAAAAGAAGACTAGGCCTGTACTTTTGTTATAACCAACCGATCGATTCTTCCAAAAATGATCCAGTACATGAAGGTGAACATGAACTGTTAGAAGAATATGGGTGGTTGATATTAACGACTTATTTGATTAGCCATACTCATTATGAGTATTTGTTTAATGGTGTTTTGGTTTAAAATGATTAGAAATGATAAAGGTGCACACTTTTCCTGACAACACTGTTAACATATGTTTTTCTCTCTCCTTCCCTTCTCTTATCCACCCTCCGCCCGACCACCCCCCATTTCCATCAAGCTATTCCAATAGAAACTGCAAAGCAAAACCCTAATGTTGCTTTGGTCCTTACTTCTTATGGAGGCCATATTGGTTTTCTGGAGGGAATCTGGCCAAGGCAGTCCACCTACATGGACCGAGTCTTCAAGCAGTTTGTGCAGGCCATGATTGAACACGGACATGAACTCTCAAGCAAGTAGTTCTTCAGGTGCTCTTTGTCTGAACTACCGTATGTAAGGGCAGCTCGGCTTAGTGCACAACTCTTGACTACTGTATATAAAGCAAATAAGCCAGCAGGTGGTGAAGAGGTCCAGAATGACATGCAAAAACTACTTTTTTTGAGAAACAAACAACTTTCTCGCAAGAAATAAAATATAGATTTAGATGGTAACTTACGTAGATTTTATTTTTACTATGCCTTACCAAGTATGACCTTAAATAAAGTAGTACAAACATGGAATTGCACTTAACCAAAACTATGGTGTATGTAAAAAGATTTTAATTCCTCAGGGTTTTAATTTAGGCTAGTATTTTTTTAGATTACTTATTTTAGGTGATTTATCGTACTTTAATAATTATAATAGGACTTTGATTATTTGAATGTAAGTTATAAGTTGGCACATTCCTAAGGGTATTTATACCTAATGATGGTAACATGAAAACTGAAATAAGATAAAATACAGTGTGCTAAATCTTTTATGTATCTTAACTTTGAAAGGCAAATGCAAAAATGTTAGACTGACTTTACATGCTCTTTTACTCTGATAATATTAAATTAAGGCTGACTTATGTTTTATAATGATTATAGTTCACATGATTATTTTTTAAATAGTATATGTGCATACATATATATCATTATATGAAATAAATTCTACCATTTTAAATTGTTCATTTGTGAGTTTTTATCCAAAGAAAAGTAATCCCTAGAAAGTAATTTATGGTCATTTCATAAGTGTGTTAGTAACAAATATTAAAACTGTTTCATTTCACTGATTCCAGAATATTGGGCTCCCATCATTAGTTCCAATTAAAAGTACTTTCAGCTACAGGAAACCCATCTGACACTGATTTGGGAATAATAATATTTAATTATCTTGCATCACAAGAAGTCTCCAGGTAAGCAAGGCAGGGCTGATACAGATGTTCATCAGTGTCATCAAAAAAAACAGGCTCCTTCTGATGCCACATCCCTGGCAGTCAGGATAGCTAGTTATCTCCTAGACACAAGATATAAAATGAACTCTGAAATTCATATGTAGGCAAATGACTGCGATACACTCAAGCTACCAGACCTTAATGTTGGGCTTGCCAGGTGGCACTAGTGGTAAAGAACCTGCCTGCCAATGCAGGAGATGTAAGAGACACAGATTCAATCCCTGGGGTGGGAAGTTCTCCTGGAGGAGGGCATGGCAACCCACTCCATTATTTTTGCCTGGAGAACGCTATGGACAGAGGAGCCTGGCGGGCAATAGCCCATGGGGTTGCAAAGAGTTGAACATGACGGAAGCAACTTAGCATGCAGACACAAGATGGCAGCTCACACATCACGTTTGTATTCTGAGAAGGAAAAGGCAGGAGCAGGGCCAGACACATTAAATTACAAGAGAGACCATGTTGAGGAATCTATCCTATAGAAAAGCCAGCACAGGTTTGTAAAGATACAGACTTGCTGCAGCTTTGGACATTCAGGATAACCTATTTCGTAAAGGAATGGACAAATTATGACATCCACACGGTCAGTATCAGTTCAGTCGCTCAGTTGTGTCCGACTCTTTGCGACCCCATGAACAGCAGCACGCCAGGCCTCCCTGTCCATCACCAACTCCCGGAGTCTCGGCAAACCTATGATGCCATCCAACCATTTCATCCTCTGTCGTCCCCTTCTCCTCCTGCCCTCAATTCCTCCCAGCATCAGGGTCTTTTCAAATGAGTCAGCTCTTCGCACCAGGTGGCCAAAATATTGGAGCTTCGGCTTCAGCATCAGTCCTTCCAATGAATATTCAGGACTGATTTCCTTCAGGATCCACATGGCAGAGCCATCAAAAAATATGAGGTGGCCCTATATGTAATAATTTATAAAGATATTTCTGACAGGTTATTTGTGGCCAGTCCAATATAAACAAAAATAAAATATAGCTCTCCATGCCTGTGATAGTGTGTGTGTGATCATAAAGAAATGAGCCTTTTTAAGTGCTGATCTGGAGGGTAACATTCTCCCCAGTTGCTCCACACTCTAATATGCTCTGAGAAAGAAAGGCTGTCATTTATTTCTACACGCCAAGCACTTAGCATATTGCCTGGAACAGAGCAGGTCAACAATAGTTGAATAACAGAGGTTTGTATAAGAATGAAAATAATACCTTCTAAGCCAGATCTCTGATTTGAAAAGTTAATTTGAAGTATACCCTGGAATTTTTTCTAGCCGTCTCCTCAGTTTCTGTTGGTTATTATCATCATTAAACATTTATTCAAAGCCTCACAGAGCATTGTTTTAGAAATGGGGATACAGAGGATACACTGACTTTTTCTTTCATTTCTGACAATGTCCTACACTACACATTTTGTTACATATTGAACCCAGTGCTAACACATATATTTTGTTACAGATCCTCCCCAGCTGGTCCCCAAAAAGGTACCTTCTGCCTGGTGTCTTTTGAATCAGTAGATCAAGACCGAGTGTGGTTCAGTTTGCTGCCAAAGAAAAGTTTTAGTCTTTGATTAGAGAGCCAAGAGATGAAGGTCCTGGCCCTGACAGAAGGGTACATTTTACATACAGATCAGGTTGGAAAAAAAAGGGGGGTTTTGCAACCTCATTCCAAATCAGAACATCTATTAAAGCAGTGTCTGTTTCCCCTGCAGACTTCAGTGCCAAAATGGCAATAAAAAATCTCACTGTTGCTCTGAACCTAAGAAAATGCTGGTCATGAGGTAAGCAACCAGCTTCTTGGAACTTAATTTGGAGTCAGTGAGGCCAAACTGCAAGGTCAGGTAATAAAGAATACTTAGGAAACATGCTATTTTAATTCCAGTTCCCACTTAAAAGACAGTCTTTCAGTCCTAACCTTTTCTATAAACAGGCCAACATATACAATAGAAGCTGGTGTTTCTTGTCCTAAAACATGTTATATAATCTTGTCCTAATGATATATTGTTGATATCAATACTGATACCTAAAGAGGTAAAAATTATTGTATATTTGATTTTATTCTTTTAAATTTTATTTCTAAATATTTACATATTTAGAATATATAATATTTACATATTTTATTTCTTGAATATATATTCAAGGCCTTGTGATAAAAAAGTTTTCACTTTTGTCATATGCATTATCAAGCTGTAAGTTATTCAACCGTGGTGTTTATCTCTATTCTAAAATTAAGAGAAGCTTCTTCCAGTTCTATCCTCCAACCACTTAAATGTGGGAACTACTTTGAAAAATGTAAATGGTAAGAATTTGACAAGACCAATTTACCTCACTGAGTATCTCTTTTAAATAAAGACAGTAATTTGGACCAAGTAAGAAAGACTTCACTGTCAGTTAAGACGATGACTCACTATTAACTTATTACAGGACAACTGTTTATTTGTGCCCTCTATAGAGGGTTGTCTTCCCCCGGAGTTAGATGCTGGTACCCAAATTTTGCAAGCAGTACAATGATCATATCTACACCATCTGTACTTTCAGCTTATTGTTAATTATATTATCAAGCATTCAGTACCAACCGCATATGAATAGACAGGCTGTCAGTATATTAACAGAGCAGAATGATCACAAAAGAGCATTACTCTCTTTTAAACTGTCAACTTACTAACTGGTTTCTGCAAGTTTTAAATATCTTATCTGCTTTACTCTACCTATGGGCAGACAGCTTCAGATTTTTTCCCCCTACTTTTCCAGCCTCAAAATGGAACATGCATAGTGCTTAATTCCTGGACTCTGATGGTGGTTTTTTTCCTTCTAATGCCATACAGAAGCGATGGCTTTTGAAGCCTCTAGGTTTTCTTACTAGAATTAAAGGGACTCTGAAAAATATGATGAACAATAAACTATCATATGTTTTCATATATATATTCTAGAATATATGAATAGATATTATAGATAAGATATATAAATATCAACATATGAAGTAAAAATGCCTAATATTCTCTATATTTACCTTGAACTCTTTACAATCATTAATCATCAGTTCAGTTCAGTTCAGTCGCTCAGTCGTGTCCGATTCATTGCGACCCCATGAATCGCAGCACGCTAGGCCTCCCTGTCCATCACCAACTCCCAGAGTTTACTCAAACTCATGCCCATCGAGTTGGTGATGCCATCCAGCCATTTCATCCTCTGTTGTCCCCTTCTCCTCCTGCCCCAAATCCCTCCCAGCATCAGAGTCTTTCCCAATGAGTCAACTCTTCGCATGAGGTGGCCAAAGTACTGGAGTTTCAGCTTCAGCATCAGTCCTTCCAATGAACACCCAAGACTGATCTCCTTTAGGATGGACTGGTTGGATCTCCTTGCAGTCCAAGGGACTCTCAAGAGTCTTCTCCACCACCACAGTTCAAAAGCATCAATTTTTCAGTGCTCAGCTTTCTTCACAGTCCAACTCTCACATCCATACATGACCACTGGAAAAACCATAGCCTTGACTAGATGAACCTTTATTGGCAAAGTAATGTCTCTGCTTTTCAATATGCCATCTAGGTTGGTCATAACTTTCCTTCCAAGAAGTAAGCATCTTTTAATTTCATGGCTGCAATCACCATCTGCAGTGATTTTGGAGCCCAAAAAAATTAAGTCTGACATTGCTTCTACTGTTTCCCCGTCTATTTCCCATCAAGTGATGGGACCAGATGCCATGATCTTAGTTTTCTGAATGTTGAGCTTTAAGCCAACTTTTTCACTCTCCTCTTTCACTTTCATCAAGAGGCTTTTTAGTTCTTCTTCACTTTCTGCCATAAGGGTGGTGTCATCTGCATATCTGAGGTTATTGATATTTCTCCCAGCAATCTTGATTCCAGCTTGTGCTTCCTCCAGCCCAACGTTTCTCATGATGTACTCTGCATATAAGTTAAATAAGCAGGGTGACAATATACAGCCTTGACGTACTCCTTTTCCTATTTGGAACCTATTTGGAATCATTAATCATAGTTCCTACTATTTTAAAGATCATTTCTTGGGAAAGAAGTTTGGGCTTGAATTCAGAGCATATAAGTTAAATAAGCAGGGTGACAATATACAGCCTTGACGTACTCCTTTTCCTATTTGGAACCTATTTGGAATCATTAATCATAGTTCCTACTATTTTTAAGATCATTTCTTGGGAAATAAGTTTGGGCTTGAATTCAGAGCACTTGAGGTTGATTCTTGGCTCTGCTATTAATTTACCATTTGACCTGAAGGAAATCATTTGTGCTGTCCAGACTTTGATTTCATCTAGAAAATGCAGATGGTTAAAAAAAAAAATGTAGATGGAAATATCAATGTTACAGAGTTATTATGAGAATTAAAGAAATATTAATAACATGTGAAAATACTTTATGAACTGTGACAGTGCTATATATAAAGTACCATGTTGCTATGAAAAGGTGTTCACTATTATAAACCAAATCAAAACCAAATGACATTTTATTACTAATATAGCTTTCTCTATCTAAAACGCATTGGGTTTAGGGTAGGGGGAAAAGTACATGTTGATCTGTGTGGTGATGTTAACTTTGATCCCTTGGCTGAGGTGGTGTCAGTCGGGATTCACCACAGAGAAGTTACTAGTTTTTCCTTTGTAATTGATTCAGGAGTGGGGTAGGGAGGGGAGGAGGGCCTATTTAGAGACTATGCAAATACCCTGTTGGTTTAAATTTCTTTCTACTCATTGGTGGATCTTATCTTGCCTGTAGCAAGGTACTGTTGTGTTCTGATGGTCTTTTTCTATTTCTCACATTCCTTCTGTGTTTATAACTGAAATTCTTATGAAAGAAAATGCCGTCACTTTTCTCCCCCACTGGCCCCATTTCTTTGTTTAGGTGTTCACATCAGTATAGATTCATGACTATTTTTCTTCGGCTTGTAATTAAATATCAATACCATCCTTATTTTATTGTTCAAGTTGTTTCAGTTTGGGCATTCTGGATGGCTTCTATGTCCCTTCGATATGCCTTTTTTTTTTTTTTTTTTAAAGTGGGTTGGCACCACCATCTTTTATTTTCTCCACTCCAGTCCTGGAATCAATACAGTTCTTCAAGGAGTCCTGATTTCTTTTATTAAAGAATGGCATTTAAAAACCAAGATATTGGAACTTTCCTTAGCGGTTAAGACTTTGCCTTCCAGTGCAGGGGTTGTGGGTTTAATCCCTGGCCAGCGAGCTAAGATCCCACATGCCTCAAACTGCCCCACTGCCAAAAAAAAAACAAACCCAAAACATAAAACATAAACAATATTGTAACAAATTCAATAGACTTTTAAAATGGTCCACACCAAAAAAAGAAAAAACTTAAATAAAAAATAAAAATGAAGATCTGGATATAGATATGCTCATTGCCACATTGCTTCTAAGCCGTTTTCAATGGAGGTAGGAAAAAATTATATGTAAATATAATGCATGCACATGTCTATATTTATCTATCATCTATAAGTAAAGGAGTCCATCCATACTGACACCTCTGACTCCAATTCAGCAACAGAATGAATTACCATTTCTTATTTGTAATTTCTTTCTCTAAGTTAGAAACCTGGCTCTGATAGTCTACAATATATTTACTTATTTACTGAACAATACAAATAAAAGTAGATAAAGTCGTTTAAGAATTTCTAACCTATACTCCTGTGAGAAATTTACTTAACTTCACTCAGTGTGGTTATGTGACTCACTTGTAATACACTTAGATTCATTTGTCATTATCTGTATTCCATCCTTCTTACCACATCCTAATGGATTTATAAAAATTTATGTAAAGTTTACTCTTTGTGTTGAACAAGTCCATGAATTTGAACAAATGCACAGAATTGTATGTCCACTACCACAGTTCCCTATTCAAACTTACTATCACCTGCCTAATTCCCCCATGATACTAATAGAAACCCATTCTCTCCATCCTCACAGACTCTGCCAACCACCAACCAGCTAATATCAACTAGCTGTGCTTTCTGAGGACCAAAGAAAGGAATTTTTTTTTTTTTTTTCCAAAGAAAGGAATTTATAGTAACTTTTTTTTTTTTTTTTTTTTGCCATGACACACGGCTTGTGGGATCTTAGTTTCTTGACCAGGGTCAAGGCAGTGAAATGCCAAGTCGTAATCACCAGGCCTCCAGTGAATTCCCTAAGATTTTCCCCTTTCAATCACTGAGTCATACTGTTTAAGAAGCTGTGAAAAACATAGCAATGAAAAAGAATACCATCCATGAAAAATTGAGAAAAAATTAAACTTGAAGCAGGTGAACTTCAAACCCCCAGTTTATAGGAAGTTCAGGGGTCAAAGAAACATGTTAAGAGACCAAATGGGGTACAATCAGTAAAATGAAGAAGTCAGGAAACGTTACAAGTTGCATGGAAAAAAAAATGGGGTAAGAAAACGTATCAACTGCAAAAATATCATTTATAAAACTTTATTATTTTTTTGCCACACCATGTAGCTTGTGGGACCTTAGAAACTTGACCAGAGTTTAAATCTGTGTCCTTGGCAGTCAAAGTGTGGAGTACAACCCTAACAATGATCCTGTGGTTATATTTTTAAAAACTGCCCTTATTTTTCAGGAATACACACTGAAACATTTATAGATGAAATAGCTCTACTTCAAAATAATCCAGTGGGTCATGGCAGGGGGTGAAGGTGGGGAGATGGGTGGCAGTATAGATGAAACAAGTTTGACCATAGCTGACAACCGTTGAAGACGGGTAGTGACTATATGGGAGCTCAGCGTACTAGTCTATTCTGCATATGTTTGAAAGGTCAAACAGAATGAAAGTGGAATATAATTCCACTACCAAACCACTTCAAAATCCTGCTGAGAGTAGTCAGTACAGCAATACATTGCAAACTTTTAATCAAGTAGAACATTCCCGGTTTTTACAGGTGCCTCATTCCTGAAAGCAATGGAGGATACATTGTGACAACCAACTTGCCCGGCTATAAATTCATAGGCTCTTTGTCACATGTGTAGACTGGCCAAATTCCATTTTAAACCTCTAATAATATGTAGAATTGTTACCTTTACAATTCATCCTGTCCTTACCAAGTCAACTGAACAAAGCAGGAGTAACATTGTAGCACAGGGGCTAAGTGGTCTCTTTCATTAGAAACTGTATCCCACAGGAATGGCATTTGGCAACAGATAATACAAAAAGCAGTTTACTATAGTTTGTTCTAAAGGGGTATTTTTTTCTTGCAGAACAGTAAGTTCAGGGGAAGACAGTTGGTGGCCCTGATTAAACACCTTAAGAATGTGAAGGTCTAGGTCTTTAATTCTCTTGGACTTTTCCTCATTATATAAAATAGCTGCCTTAGCTGCAGTTATCCAGGGAAGAAGGTGGAAGGGATATAGAATAAAAGACCCAAGACAGATGATTCTGTTTTTTATCTGAAAAGAATGGTTTTTCAAAAACCCCTGTGAGAGATTTCTATTTACGTGTCATTAATCAGAACTAGGCCAAATGGATCCTGATAAGCCCAAATTGAGTGAGAAAATAAAGCTTTTAGAGCTCAACTCATTTCTATTCCCCTGAAAACTGGGCTCTTGTAAGAAGAGAGCGTGAATATTGAGTTGGTGACTAACCATGTATGCTACCAAACCGATTTAACTTGAGGTCTTCAAAATTTCAGATTTTTTAAATTTCAAAGATGACCATACCTCATCTTTGGGTTTTGAATAAAACTGAGAAGATGGGTAGGTTCAGATTACCTACTTTATTAGTGGTTAAGAGAGATTAAAGAACATAACTTGGGTTGGAAGATAAAATTAATGCTTTTCTTCCGCTGAAGCACACTTAGAACAAGCTTATGGGAATAAAGAGCACTCTTACTCAGTCCATGGATCACAAATAGAAGAGGAAGTCATAGGGTGGAGGAACTCTTAGAAGATGCCTCTAAGGGATGTCAACAGAACAGTCTTCCTTGGGGAGGTAAACAAAACGGCCAAGCCTCTTCAACCCTCAATATCTGATGAAAGTGTTGCTCAGTCCTGTCTGACCTTTTATGACCCCATGGACTGTAGCCCACCAGGCTCCTCTGTCTATGGGATTTCCCAGTCAAGAATACTGGAGTGGATTGCCATTTCCTTCTCCAGGGGATCTTCCCAACCCATTCCTCCCCAAAGCAGGAGGATCAAACTCCTGCATTGCAAGTGGGTTCTTTACTATCTGAGCCACCAAGGAATCCCAATGGCCAATATTTTATGGACTCGAGCAGGAACATGGAGAGAGGAAGAGATACCCTACCCCTCTATGAGAGATAATCTTTAGGTTTTCACTTTCAGGGACACTCCCTGAGAGTTATTTATGAGAACACTGAGTAAAGGTTGGCAGCCTATTATAAAAATATGATTAGGAAATTTAAGCACATTATTTCTTACTGAAAGATAAATCTGAAGTAAATCACAGTATAAGATCCTGGTTTAAATAAACCTGCTTCTCACTGAAGCACAGTATGTTCTAAGCAGACTATTTGGTTTTTCTAAGCTGTGTGCCAACAAGAACATCAACACATGGACTGTATCAATGTTACCCAAAAGAAGTATAAATATACACAGAAGATAACTCCAAAAGGGAAGACTACAGCTTAATGAATGCGAGAAACTGGATTTGAGGTGAAACTGACTAGCAGAAAGGCATAAATACAAAAGTGAGAAGAATAAGACAGATGTAAAGCCCTGTTCTCATGAGGCTGATTTTATGCTCAAATTGACTGGGTTATACGTGCACGGGTATTTGCCTGAACATTACTTCTGGGTGTGTCTGTGAAGATGTTTCGGATGACAGTAGCATTTGAGTTGGGGGATTAAGTAAGGCAGATTGCCCTGTCCAGTTCAGGTGGGAACCATCCAATCTGTCGAGGGTCTGAACAAAAGAAAGTAGAGAAAGACAAGAGTTTGCTCTGTGAACTGGACTGATTGATATGAACTCATCTTCCGCCCTCAGACTGGAACTTCCAACCATCAGCTCCCTCAGTTCTCAGGACTTGGGACTGCCACCGTTGATTCTTAGGCTTCGGGCTCAGATGGGAACTTTCTTGGGTCTCCAGCTTGCAGAAGGCTGATCATTTCCGGTTTTCTCAGTCTTTGTAATTGTGTGAGCCAATTCATTGTAATACATCTCTTTGTATATGTAAATATCTTTTAGTGGTTCCATTTCTTTAGGGAACACTAATACAGTTTCCCAAGAAAGAGGAGTGCTTCCCTTTCACCTATAAATGCATTAAGATTCATATAAGCCAAATCCCTCAGGTGATGTTTGCTATTTCCAGCAAGGAAAAACAAAAAGCAATTCTCATAAGCTTTATTTGTGTACAGTTAAGGGGAAAATACCCAATAAAAACAAATGTGAAAAAAAAACAAAACAAATGTGAGACCCCAGCTCAAATCTTAAAACTACAGAATGAAATACACATTCAGATTGTGCAAGCTGTAGATCAGTCTGTGACGCAGAGGCTCTTATTGGGCAAAAGCAGCAGCCAAGGGAACATTAACCTGCCCACGGGCCCAGACACAAAACCGAGGCCCCCGTCTTGGAACTTCTTGTCACTTGCCTTTGAATATTTTATTCTGGCTTCTTTGTTGTTGTTTAGTCACCAAGTTGTGTCTGACTCTTTTGCGACCCCATGGACTGTATGGAGCCCGTCAGGCTCCTCTGTCCATGGAATTTCCCAGTCAAGAATGCTGAAGAAGGTTGCTATTTCCTTCTCTAGGGATTGAACCTGGGTCTCCTGCACTGCAGACAGATTCTATACTGAGCCACCAGGGAAGCCCTTTGTAAACTAAATCTCATATTATATACTAATCTTACTCAAAATATAGGAAATACACAGAACTTTAAAACTTTTACTTAGGGGAAAGACTGATTCAGATAAATGGAACACTACCATGGTCCTGCACAGAAAATTTTTTAAAAATGCAAAATTTCTCTTCCTTCTCAAAAGTACACCTCTCATTTTGTGAATCCACAAGAATTTTCACATTAAATAGAGACCAATATTAGACATATTCTTTTGTTTTACTTGGCATGTCTCTAGAAATGACTGTTGTTGGTTAAAGATAGAAAATTCTTCCTCAACATGATAAGCAAAGTCCATTTTAGGTTTTTAGGAATGACAATTGTGTTAAATGTTATTCTGATATTATGGAAGACCATGTGAATTTTGACTACTAAACAGATTATTACATTTCAAAATACTAAACCATCCTTGCTTAACCAATCTAGTTGTAGTGAAACAAAACATGCTGTGAAATATAATTTTTCTATTAGCTCACTTACAGTTTTCTACCTAAACTCATTAATTTCTTTAAACAAACCCCCAAATTTCACAAAATCTTAAGCTTTAAAAGATATCAAATTGGGAATTCCCCAGCTGTCCAGTGGTTAGTGCTCTGTGCTTGCACTGTTGATGGCTTGGGTTTGATCCCTGGTTGGGGAATTAAGAACTCACAAACCAAGTAGTGCAGCCAAAAGGAAAAAAACCCACTCCAAAACATAAAAACAGAAGGCAATCCTTTTCGTAATACCACATGCCTGGTGAAGCCTGCCCTTGAAAACCAAAGGGAGTAGGACAATGAGCAAAGTTCTGAGGTCCAACAGGCCAGCTTTGCTTGAACCCAGTTACTTCAAACATCTGGAGATGAAACCATCTGTTGTCCCCTGGGGAGCCCAGCCAATCAGAAACTGTAGTTACCCAACCAATGAGAGGCCTTTTCCTGCAAAAGACTCTGCTTATTATTGCCCCTCCCAAGGCCTCCCTGCCTCCTTCCCCCATGCCCTATAAAAAAACCAAGGCCCGCTTCCTGGTTCTCTGGATTTGCCTGTGGTCTGCCACAGTTTGCACTGTCAAACTGCAATTCTCTGGCTATTCTCAAAGTCACTTGTGCTGATAAAATAACTGGCTATTATTAAAGTTGACAAATTCAATCCAGTACCCACTAGGTTTAGCCTTACATTTAATCTGTGTTCCCAGACTGGTTTCACACTACAAACTTTGAAACATTAAAATTCACAAAATAAGACACAGTTAAGGGACTTCTCAGGTGGTCCCGTGGTTAGGACCCCACACTTCCACTGCAGAGGGCACCGTTTTGACTCCCTGGTCAGGAAACTAAGACCCTGCGTGTCATGTGGCTAAGCCAAAAAAATTAAAAAATAAAAAGACACAGTTAAAACATTTTTTTGTTATTGGCATTTGAAAAGAGCTTCCACAGCTTTTAAAACAGACAAGATAATACAAAGTATTATCAGAGTATTCACAATTTGCAATTGTATATATGTTTTCCTTTCGGCCTGTTAGTACCATGAGGTCTGGAGTCATCTTATGTTTATTCACAACTTGTGCTTTACCGTTTGTCCCCTTCAAATCTCCCCACCTTGAGGAACACTGGGTCCCTTTGCCTTCTGCTTGCATTCAATTAACAGGAACAAAAACAGAGGATGGAAAAGAATGAGCACACATACACACATGCCACACACAAATGCTGTGGCTATCTCAATTTACCTAACCTCCCAGAAGGCCTAAATCTCCTTGTTTGGTAACAATCTTTGCAGAATATCTCTTTCTTGTTAAATAAACAAACCCACATACATGATTAAATCAAAATACAGAATCTAGTTCTCTCCAATCCTCGGTCAGGTTTTTGTCTTAGTATGTAAACAGACAGCAGTAAACTAGCTTTATAAGAAAACTCTGTACTGAGAGGTACGTTCTTTAGGGCTTCCCTGATGGCTCAGTGGTAAAGAACCCGCCTGCCAATGCAAAAGACATGGGTTTGATCCCTGTGTTGGAAAAATTCCCTAGAGAAGGAAATGGCAACCCAGTCCAGTATTCTTGTTGGGAAATCCCATGGAGAGAGAAGCCTGGTGGACTACAGTCCACAGGTCTGGCACAGGAGTCACATAGCGACTAAAACATTTTTCTCTAAATCTAATCTATTAAAACAATTCAATAAATCCTTATTAATGATAGGAAAGAGTCCAGTTATGCTGGCAAATAAGTCAGTTGCCTTTTTTTCATTCTTAAAGAACTCCTTATAAAAGTATTTGGTATAGGAGCCAATGATAGGTACATCACACATTTACAAGTTTCAACACTGCTCATAACAGATATCTAGTGAACACTGTTTACAGTTTCAACACAGAGAATGTAAAATAGAGACTTCCCTGATGGTCCAGTGGTTAAGACTCTGTGCTTCAAATACAATGGACATGGGTTTGATCCCTGATTGGGGAACTAGGATCCCACACATTGTCTGGCAACCCCCCCAAAAAAACCCCCACTAACAATGACAACAAATCAACGACTCCCGAATTAGAAGATGAGCATCAACTTTTACTAAGAAACTACGTCTCCATGGACCAAAACTCAGGAAAAGGAGAATCGATTTTAGACCTCATTCCACAGGACCTCAGTTTCTGAAGTATCAAAAAGGACTTATTTCACTTGTAGGAAGGTTCCACGGAATGGAATCAAGGTAAAACAATAAAACACGCCAGTGCATGTGAAATAAAAAGGTATATATTCTATATACATTCATAAAAGAAATATTTTAGTTCAAAAAATTAAAAGCCTGATCTAAGACTAAATTACTGTGGGACTACCTAGCAGTAATGCTTGGCTCTTACTGTGCTGATATCAAGTATATACACATGAACTTTAAAAACTTAATATGATATAGTCAACAGACAAATGTGTTACATCTATGTTTATTAAAAACTGCTACAAACAAACAAAGCCTGTACAAAAAAGCTCCAGGTACATTATCGCTTAGGACCTCCAACTCCTCTGCCACAGCCACAGTCTTCCTCTGTCATGGATTAGTCTTCCTTCCCCTCCTGCCATAAACAAAACCAGGACAAAAAATTCCCGTAATTCTTATCATTCTGAAACAGTAATCGTGAAAGACATTATCACTTAGGACTCCCTCTTTCTCTGCCTTGGCCACGTCCTCTTCCTTGGCTGCCATAAATGAAACTTGTACCAAAAAATACACCGTAATACTTACTACTTTGAAATAGTAGTCTTGAGAGACATTATCGCCTAGGACCCCCTCTTCCTCTGCCTCGGCCTCGGCCACGTCCTCTTCCTCGGCCTCGGCCTCTTCCTGCAACTGAGGGAAGAGAAAAACAAGGTAAAGTAAATTCTCTTCTAAGCTGACGTGACCTGGACACCACCAACAGCACCGACAGTAAAGAAAACTTTGACTCAGCTTCTCTCAAATGTAACCTCAGAGTCACCTCTTCCGATACTTTATCATACGGAACCAAAAACTACTGGCCTAATACCTTAATATTTGTTTCATTTGACTTTATTTATTGAGAAATTCATCAAGGTTTAAAATATTTTCTTTGTATCATGCTGCAAATTCACCACAAAATGAAACACAAATGATCTGAACTTCACGTAAGATGAAAGAGATTTCGTACTAAAGGAACAGAACACAAACACTATGTGCCAGTTTTGTTACTGAAGAGCATCCAAGTAAGTTAATTCATGTCAAGAAAGTTTAAGATACACTGCATCAAACAACAACCTCATGATTTTTCCGAATCTTAAATCATCTGATCCAACCATAATCTAGTAGTTTAATCCAGTAACAATATCCATGTTAACCTAGTCATCCTAGCTCTAAACTTCCTATTTTCAGTTATCTATGAATATTTTTAAAACCCTGACATTTCTACTCATCATTCCGAGTCTTATCATTCAAAGCAATAGAGTAAATCTACCATGTCTCTTTAAGCAAGGCAGATTAACCACACTTATCTCCGATTTGCTTTGAGGTACTATTTATGATAGAAAAGGAAGAAAAATGGCAAATATCCATGAAGGGAGGGCACAGAAAAAACACAGTAGTTTAAAAATTTCAACAAATTTCTAAGTCAGAAAACCAACTGAGAACAACAAATGTTTAGTAAAGGAAGAATAACCTCAAAAAGACCTAGGACCTTGGAAGCCAGGGGTAAGATGAGGCAGGAGGCTGAAAACATAGAGGTAAAGGCGGACAACCCTTACGTAGCAGTAGGCTGGCTAGTCCTCTTCCCATCCTGCAAAGATAATGCTTATTTCCCCGACAGCTAGGTAGGAAAGAAAAGATAAAATTAACCGAAAGACCTTGAAGCAAAAAGGGTTTGGATTTGAAAACAGTTGCAAAGTGGATGGCAGCAAAAGTCATAGCGCCAGAGAGAAGAGAGGGATCAAGTCAGTGTTTTTCGAGCTACGTGGTACAACCTGAACTTTTTTTTTAACTGGAAGAGAAGAGGACAGGAAACTTAAGGGCATCTGCACGTATTAAACTGTTCTAACAAAGACTAAACAGTTCTTTGTGAAACTTTGAATGAAGAGGTCATGATGCAAAAAGTGTATTTCTTACTGTGGGTGGGAGGAAAAGTCTCAAAATCATTGTGGTTAAGTTCAGTACCAGTCCCTTTCTCCTGTCCTGCTCCTACGATGCTGGTTGCCAGACATGTCTCCCATCTGACTAGAATCTGTTTCTGAGGAAACCAGCTCCAGAAAAGATTTCCAGATCCTAAAATTTTGGGTCGCCTTGGTGAAGAAGCAAATTTATTTTGAATCCACCAGCTAAGGAGTTCAGCCTCCCTTCCCAGAAATTCTTTTCAGGGTCCTTCTGAAAAAATGGATGCCAAAGTGCAAGATATACTACAGTAAAGCCTTCAACATAAAGAGCATATTAAGAAATTAAATACGAAGAGAAACCAGAGACAACACCACCAAGTTCAGAATAAAAGAGAGAAAACTAAGAGAAAAGACTCAGAAGGAGTCAGTCAGAAAACTCAATTATTAAGAATTCAAGGAAGAAAGACCAGAATAAGCAAAACAGAAGAAATTTATCAAAGGTACACAAGTAAATTTCTTAGCTCTAAAACACAAGAATATCCATACTGAAGGGTCTGCCAAGTACCCAGAACACTGAAATGGACAAAAGGCTAAGTCATTAAGACATTTCAGAATAGCAGGAATGAAGGGTTCATCCCCAAATGTTCCGAAGTGTGCAAGGAATGGGGGACCGGGCCGTGCGCAAAGGACCAGCAGGTAAGAACGAGCAGCACTGGTCTTCTGAACAGCAATACCAGGAACCTAAGAAACACCGGGTGTACTCACAGCGAGTACAGGCAATGAAAAGAACCAACCAACCTGTGTTGTTTGCAGATTAAACATATTTTGAAAAATGGATTAGGGTATAAATATACCATACACAAAAATGTTTATAATCCTTCAAACTTACCAGCTTCCCTTTTCTTAGACTTCACCTTCGGTTCCACATCCACGAGCAGGGTGTCCAGAGGTAAGCTGTCTGGCAGAATGAAATACCGGATGTTATTTCCTCGGATACTCAGTGTCTCCAGCTGTACTGGCTCTCTGTTCTTCAGGGTCATTTTCACTGCTTTAAGATGCGTATTCATACTGACATCTACACCTGGAGGGAAAAAAGAGGGCAACTATTAGCATAAAAAGCAAGGCAACCAATTTATCTATTAGGCCACAGTTGGTACCATATCAGATTTACGAGCTCTCTGTTCCAAGAACGTTAGGCTAAGGCATTTTAGTTTACTCCTCAATGCCCCTCTGGTGAATGGTACGATTATCCCTACTGTGAGAGCTGAAGTATATAGCCAGGATATAAAAAACCTAACAGTGGTTGTCAGTGGGGGGAGAGAACTGGATTTTTACTAGAGTTTGCTCCCCCAATTTACTAAAATTTATTAAGTGCCTACTATCTGTGAGGCAAATCTTTCATTGTACTACTTTTGTCTTCCATCATTGTATCTTGAATTTGTAAAACCCAGGAAGAACACTAGGCCTCCTCCACAACATGCAGCACAAAGCCCAGAAGTGAAAGTGAAAGTCGCTCAGGCCCGTCAGACCCTGAAACTCCACGGACTATACAGTTCATGTTTCTCCAGGCCAGAACACTGGAGTAGGTAGCCTTTCCCTTCTCCAGGGTGTATTCCCTACCCAGAGATCAAACCCGGATTCTTTACCAGCTGAGCCACAAGGGAAGCCCAAGAATCCTGGAGTGGGTAGCCTATCCCTTCTCCAGCAGATCTTCCCAACCCAGGAATCAAACCAGGGTCTCCTGCACTGCTGGCGGATACTTTATTAACTGAGCTAGAGCAGACTAAATCATTGTTTAAAATCACAGAATTTTAACAGCGAAATTATACTTCCTTAGATACAATCAGTCTGTATCAAAACCTTATACTACATGGATCTCCTCTCACAGCATTGGTGTTGCAAAGTTCTAGCAAACCCACAAAAATCACCAGTTATGTAAATATTTCAGCGAGTAGAATGGGGCCATCTGCCAAGATAGCATGTTCTTTCATCAGTTCTTTTAAAAATCTGCCCTTTGGTAGGGGTGGAGGGGTGTAACATCTATTATTAGTGAAGAATCATAGTGGCTTTAAATATAAAACTACATATCATACATCTTATATCACTAAAGCAAAGAGACATCTAAGAAAAATAGACAAAGAAAATATTCAAAAATGTTATGCTTAGGTAAAATTATGATTCCTTATCACCCCCTCCCCATTTCCCACATATGTTTTACCCAAGATAATCAGATATGGAAACCCTGTCCTCTATCTTCAAAGACTTTAATTTACCATTGAACAGGGGACACAAAATTCTAATAAAAGTAATATGTGTTTTAGAAGATGTAACACTCTAGAGGGCACATACAGGCAAAAGTGGAAAAGGCATAAATCAAGAAAACAGTGGTTACATATAGAATAACCTGAATCCAGTCTGGTCTTAGCACAAGAGCTTAAGGGGAGACATATGTAAGAAGGTGCATGTGATACTCCAGACAAAAGGAATGAAATCTGTACTATATAAAACGTTATTAACCAAATAAAGAATTCTGGCCTGCAGGTCAAAGAGACAGGGGGAAAAAAGTGTTACAACCTCCATACCTGTGATTGTTCCATGGACCTGTGTTCCATTCTTTAATTCAATGGTTACAGTTTCGTGACTCAATTTCATCAAAAATCTATAAAGACATTAAGAATAAACAGTAAGTTTTTACTTTTACTACTCCAAAAACATGTTTATGAAATCAAAGTGGAATTTCTAGATGTAGAAAACGTGCTCTGGATGCTGTCTGCACCCATTCCCCTTAACAGTGTGCATTATAATTTCCCTAGTTGTATAGAAAGGTGCCTCAATAACCTTTACTGAATAGTCATCCATTCTTCATTTTATCTATTCTCTTCTCCAACTTATTATGAAACATTGCAGAGGAAGTTGAAGAGTTCACAAATTCACAACCACGTCTAGGAAAGTGAACAATAATCCTACAGTATGATCTAATATGCAACTCATATTCAAAATTTCTGGTCTATAGTATAGTATGTACTCTGTATACCCTACCACAGCATCAATCACAACTGCAGGATTCCAAAAACTAGAGGATTCCCTATGTCCCCACACCTAGTCTATTTGAGTGGGAGGATCAGGAGCTTTATATCTAATCCTGGATTGTAACAAGCACTAACAGTTGGCCAAAATGTTTCCATGATTAAAGGCAAGTCAGCCTTAAAAATGCAACTTTTTAAGTGACAATGATAGCCATCAAAAAAGCGGAAACTACTTGATCTTGTATAAAAGCAAGTCTCAAACCTACTCTCACATAAAGAAAAACCCATGTGCTAAATCCCTTCCCTTTCCATATTTGCTGTCAAGGAAAAAAGTCTCTCTTAATGAACTGAATCCGAATACATTTTATCCAATCCAAGAATATTTCTTTGATAAATAATATGTGCCATTCTATATTACCTGGTACTCCCTGTGCTTAGTAATGAGTGTTAAAAGTGAGCAAGACTAAGCCTCCAAGGAGTTCAAACTCTAGGAGGAAGAAGAGACACATAAATTTTTTTTTTTTTAAGTAACTACATAAATTTAAAGCACAATGGAGATACGTACAGGTTTTTATCATGAATATACTGTAGCATGAGTAAGAAGTAATCAGATCTTAGTGGACTTCTAGTAAGAAGTCTGAAAGGTTGGTAATATATGCAGCAAGAGAGATACAAGCAAAGATATAGTAAGAAACAGCGCGATATACACAGAAACTATAGGTATTACTGCTGGAATATTAAGTCTAAGAAAATGAGTAGAGAAGAGCTGCCTTTCAGGGAATGTCCAAGCTCTGTTAAAGAATTCTCCTACAAGAATAACTGAAGGGTTTTCATCAATGGAGTGGAGCATCACATTAGATGACAAAGTAGGTGTCTTCTAGAGAATATAGAGATTAAAGTTTACACAGCTGAGAAACAGAAACAACAAACCAACCAATGAAACAGATGAGAGACCAGAAGTTCATTAGCCAGACAGGGGTGTGGATTTCACAGGTGTATACGTTTTTCAAAATTGGGAAACGCATGCTACATTTCATTGTATGAGACATTTACCTTTTAAGAAGTGAGATTAAAAAAAGTGGGTGGGAAAAAAGGAAGTCTGAACAGCTTAGTGGTGTGACAGGTGTGGCAGGGAGGGTTTAAGGAGGGCAGGAGAAATAAACACTACCATTCAAGCCAGGAACCAAACAAATTAAATTTTTTTGATAAATCCTTCACTATCTGAATTCCTTCTGCTTACTAAAATTCAGATACTCAGATAATACTTAAATATTCAGGTAGAATGGGATCCTTCAGTATACCAATGAAATGGCATCCAAACCCACACTATTAAATTAAAAAAAATCAAAGAGAACAGAATAGTGAAAGATACTTATTAGGTACTTAAATCTGCCAAAACCTGGCAATTTTGTCAGATTATTAGGATCATCAAGAGGAATAAGTCATGGATGACTCCCAGGTTTGTGACCAGGGTGACAGTAAAATAATAATAGTGTCACCAACTGAGATACTGAAAGAAGTCAACCAAATCTGCAAACCACTCAAGACAAACTACCATTTTTCCTGGGGCAAAATACATTCTTCAGGTATTAGAAATTTTGTTCCTATAGTCTAAGACATGGAATAGGATTCAGTACCTCCATTAAAATTTATAGGACTATTCTGTCACAACACGGACTATCTTTAAATGAGACAAATTGATTTCAAAGAGTATTACATAAAACTTAACTGTAGATTCAGGTTGGCAGCTATTGACCACACACCAGTTATATCTCAATATAACTGGAAGGAAAACAATATACAAAAAGTAGACCTTAAATGCTCTCTCTAAAATGCCACCCTGAATATAACAATGAGCATTTTATATGTTATTTCAAATGTACTAGAAACTATCTACTTGTCTGCCTTCACCACAAAACATAAAACTTCAACAAGGTAGGGACCCTGCCTTGGAAAAAAAAAAAAGAAAATAATCCATTATGAACGTACAGTGTAACAGGTGGCCAAAAACTAGTCGACGCTGACAATCCTTGACTGAACAGACAGGAAACTAGCTAATTTAGTTCATAACTGTCTGCTAAGACATAAACTTAGTTATCAGAAACCTCTATGTTCCACCTCTCAGTCTCAAGCAAAACCACCAAACCCAATCTATTTGCAGGGAGTACAGAATGAATTACTTCAATCAATAAGTACGTCTTCAGTATGCAAAACTAACCCGCCAAATTTAAACACAGATACAAACCAGAAGAAATCTCCAGTATCTGTGTAATTAGTCAAAAAATACAGCAAAGAGATTCTGTCCCATGTTGGGAGATTCTTCCTAAATCAAAAGCTTATTCTACAGGGAAATAAATGCTGACTGTATAACGTAAAATCTAGGGAGTAACAAGAGGGGAAAAAACACACCAAGGGGGAAAAAAAAAACACACCAAGAAAACTTACGAAATCAAAACAGTCCATCCCTGACTTGAAACATTTCGGAATTGGGTTTTATTACTTCTTGATAAACCTCTGCAGCTTCTAAGTACTCTTTTGCCGGCTCTGCATGCTGAGACAAGGCAGAAAAGTAACCCAGACTAGAGCACAAGTTCGACGCCAATCAAAGTCTATCGACTTTCACCGAGAGTTAAGCGCTTGGGAGCCTGGCGCTGCACCTCTAAGGCCTCTACGACTCTAGGTGGGAACACCCGGTACGGTCTTTATTTCCACCTCTAGGAAGACAGGCAGGACCCCGCCACGAGGCAGTCTGAAGCCCAGGCCCGAGCGCCTACAGCGGCGCGGGCCAGACCCGGCGGGAGCGGCGGCTGCCGGAGGCCGTTGGCAGGCCGCGCACGCACGCGGCTTTCGCGCCTCCTGCATCGGGAGCAGCCCGGCCTCCCGCTCCGGGCCCAAATGGGCCCCTCCCAGCCCCCACTCAGCTCGGTCACCTCCTCACCTCACGAGCTTCATCCTAGCGGTGCCGTCACCCTTTCGGCCCGATAGTACACAAAATCCAACCACCGACAGCCGAGGTCGGGCGTATGAATGGCCGGAAACACTTACTCTCTGGGCTCCGACGTAGAGACCGCGCCGAGCGCAGGGACGCGCGGCGGAAACGCCGCGGCTGCGCTTGGGCTACTCTCCCTTCCGGCTGCGTGAAGCGCCACTGCGGCCCCTGGCGGTTGGAGGTGTGCCTAGCAACTGCTGAGGGTGTTTAGGGCGGGTTTAGGAAGAGACTTTCTGTGTGAAGGAGATTTGAGGAGATTACATCCCCTTAACCGGCAGGGCAGGGCTCCGCGTAGTATGCAGCACCAGATGTACTCGTTAATGAAAGTTAGTTCTGGGAGAAGTCCAGAGGATTATGCTAATTCTGCTCCAACAGCAGGAACCTCAACATTATGTGCCTGAAGAAAATCACACAATTTAACTGATTATTTTTACTTTAAATTATGGTCACAAACCTCAAAAGGTGCCCAGAGATCTAGAGATCATGTTACGCTTCTCTAATGGATACTTTCTCCTTTAGTCCAGGTGATCTCCAAAACTAGGGCTTTAATTTGTATCGCCAGCTTGGACTTCATCCCTGGTCATCAGAATTCTTGAATATTGTGAGGTATTGCTCATCAAACATCAATGTCGTTTGGAGGAAATATTAGAATGAAATTCTGATTCTGTCAGCATGGGGTCTGAAATTCTGCACTTCTAACAAGCCTTCAGTTGATGAAGATGCCCCTAGTCCATGGATCTCAATTTGAGTAGCAAGACTGTAATGGACTTATGTGTGCTACCTTCTCAACATCTATCCCCCTGTCTTCCCAACAGCTCCTAATAATCTCCTGGCGATTCAATGTGGACCAAATGGCCATCATTTTTATTTTCTAGCTTGAAATTTTTAAAGAATTTTTACTCTCTCATAGTATAAAACCATCAAGAGTCCTGAAATAAAGTCAGCAAGAATGGAGCAGCAAAGAAAAAGCTTTTATTTGCTGCTAGCTGGAGGGTCAGTCTGAAAATGAGACTCCTCTGTCTTCTTGGAGTTAGCTGAGGTTTTGTATATTACAAGTATTTAGATTAGCCATGAGAAAGAAAAGAATAAGGAAATGAGAATGCAACCAGCAGGGCAATACAACTGTTCCATTATTTTTTTTTTTTTCAACTGTTCCATTATTAATTTTTAGAGGCAGATGTCTTAATGATAAGGGCTTCCCTAGTGGCTCAGTGGTAAAGAATTCATCTGCCAGTGCAGGAGGCTCTGGTTCTATCCCTGAGTCGGGAAGATCCCCTGGAGAAGGAAATGGCAACCCACTCCAGTATTCTTGCCTGGGAAACCCCATGAACAGAGGAGCCTGGCAGGCTACAGTCTTTTGGATGCAAGAGTCAGACATGACTTAGCAACTAAACATTCAGTTCAGTCAGTCAGTCGTGTCCGACTCTTTGCGACCCCGTGAATCCCAGCACGCCAGGCCTCCCTGTCCATCACAAACTCCCGGAGTTTACTCAAACTCATGTCCATCAAGTCGGTGATGCCATCCAGTCATCTCATCCTCTGTCGTCCCCTTCTCCTCCTGCCCCCAATCCCTCCCAGCATCAGGGTCTTTTCCAATGAGTCAACTCTTCGCATGAGGTGGCCAAAGTATTGGAGTTTCAGCTTCAGCATCAGTCCTTCCAATGAACACCCAGGACTGATCTCCTTTAGGATGGACTGGTTGGATCTCCTTGCAGTCCAAGGGACTCTGAAGAGTCTTCTCCAACACCACAGTTCAAAAGCATCAATTAGTAGCATGCAAACCCCCACCAAATTCACTTATGCAAATCTTCACCAACACTAACTGTCACCAATCTTTTTATGGACAATTTGATAGGGGCAAAATTAGACTAGCAGGCTACAGTCCATGGGGTTGCAAAAGAAGTGGACACAACTTAGCAACTAAACAATAACAATGAATTCCTTATGTATCAAAAATAAATACACATGATTTTATACGGTGTAACCTTTGTAAGGATTCCCATGTTCCTGACTGTGGTCAATACAAATACAGTGAATAGAGAACTCAGAAGCAGAGGCTCTGGAAATTCCCTGGTGGTTCAGTGGTTAAGGAGCTCCATGCTCGTAATGCAAGGCTCAGGGAACTAGACCTCCCGTGCAGCAGCAAAAAGATCTCACATGCTGCAACTAAGACCCAGTGTGGCCAAATAAACATCTTTTTTAAAAAACAAAGGCCTATTTTAGCCAGGACCTGGAAGCAACCTAGATGCCCATCAGCAGACAAATGGATAAGGAAGCTGTGGTACATATATACCATGGAATATTACTCAGCTGTTAAAAAGAATTCATTTGAATCAGTTCTAATGAGATGGAAGAAACTGGAGCCCATTATACAGAGTGAAGTAAGCCAGAAAGATAAAGAACATTACAGCATACTAACACATATATATGGAATTTAGAAAGATGGTAATGATACCCTATATGCAAAACAGAAAAAGAGACACAGAAGTACAGAACAGACTTTTGAACTCTGTGGGAGAAGGTGAGGGTGGGATGTTTCGAAAGAACAGCATGTATATTATCTATGGTGAAACAGATCACCAGCCCAGGTGGGATGCATGAGACAAGTGGTCAGGCCTGGTGCACTGGGAAGACCCAGAGGAATCGGGTGGAGAGGGAGGTGGGAGGGGGGATCAGGATGGGGAATACGTGTAACTCCATGGCTGATTCATGTCAATGTATGACAAAACCCACTGAAATGTTGTGAAGTAATTAGCCTCCAACTAATAAAAAAAAGGCCTATTTTGGGGGAATGGAAACTTATAAATATAGTTTATGTAGGTGTGTATGTCAGAATGAGTTATTACAAATAAAATGGTTTACACACAAAATTCCACCAATTGTCTTGACAATCTAAAGGTGCAGGTAAATGTATTAATAAGTCAGATATTTTATCAGTAGTAGATAACCAGCTTTAATCAGGTTGGCAGTCTACTCCCTGGATTAGGGGCACAGACCCTCTGCTAAGTGGAAAATCCATGCCTAATTTACAGTTGCCCATCGATATCCTGGATCCTACAAACTCCCAACAATCAATTGATGAAGACTGTTTAGTATTTACTACTGAAAAAAAAAATCCCCATATAAATGGGTGTGTTTAAACTTGTGTTGATCAAGGGACAAATGAATGTGTCAAGGATTGAGGATGTGGGGGTGAGGGGTGGCAGACAGGTTTTTGCCAATTATCACAAGATATGGTGATGTGGCCAATGGCCTCACCCACCAAGACCTCTCGTTTTGGTTTTTAAACCATAGCACCTCTCCAGACTAAACTGACAGGCAGCTCTATAAAGTTTTATGGAAGATGATGAAAAAAAATCAGGCTTCACCAACTTAAGAGGGTATTTTGGGGTGGACTTGGCTTCAAAAAAGGAGGGCAGTAAGAAACATAGGGAGAATCCACTTATGATCACCTCTTCAGATTCTCAAAGGCAAGAGGACTCATTTACCCATGCTCACAGTCCTACAAATAAGCAAAGAGAAGCACAGAGGGCGTGTTCAAAAGCAGTGTAGAATCAAGAATCCTAGGATCCTGGATTCAATCTTTGGAGGCTTCTAAGAGCCAAAGCTTTGTCTCAACACACGCCGTGACTAAATTTGGTGAAACTTCCAATTTCTTGTCGACTCTTGTGCTCTGATGCCCAAGGAGGAAAGTGTGCAAGGAGATGCTGAAGCCCTGCATTTTGGGGAGATGCTGGAGTGCAATGCCGGGAAGGAGGGAGAACGGATCAATCGCCTCCCCTTTTCTGTACATTGGCCCGTGTGGAGGATGAGAGGTATCTGAACTGGAAGTCGCCGAGAGCGGTACCTGCAACCAACAGAAGAACGGCTGGCGACGGATCTTCAAGACAAACCTCCACCGCTGGGGGCGTGGGTGGCTTTATTCCGAGACGACCGGGGGGAAAGAAGGGAAGCGGCCGCTGCTTGGGGTACAAGGCGCCCACCCGTGGAGGCGCGCACGCGAGGCCTCCCACCGCGCCTGCGCTGCGGCCGGACGCGGGTTCGCCTCTCCCAGACGCCCCGCCGTCCCGGCAGGGGTGAAAAACGGCGTGACACGCAGCGAGCGTGGCCGCCATCTTCAGCCTCTGGGCACGTCAACGGAGCGGGTTCGGGCAGAAGAAGAGCGTTGCGCAAGCGCGCCCGAGACGGTCTCAGGTAACTCCCATCTGACGGGCGAGGCGTCGCCGTCGTCGCCGGAAGTTTGGCGTTTCTGTGCCGCGGGAGAGGAGGCGGCAGCGGCAGCGGCAGCGGCAGAAGCAGCTGAGTGTCTGCCGATACCCGGATGTGAGACGGTCTGCTGGCTCGCGTCGGACCCTCGGCCGGGAGCGAGGAAGGTAGGCGAGCGTCCCGCCCGCCCCGCCGCCTCTGTCGTCCTCGTCTCCCTGCTGCCAGCCCCTCCAGAGAGCCGAACGCCTCTCCCCTTTCCCGTCCCATCCTCTGGGTCGCGTCGCCTCGCACGCCTTTCCTCCTCCTCGGGTCCCGGCTCCGGGCGCCCCCGGGAGGGAGTGGGCGGTTCCGGGACGCGGTCGCCTGAAGCAGGCAATCAACCTGCGCGGCTCGGCTGCTCGGCCGCCGCATCACCTGCCGCGGCCCGCTGGGCGGTCGGAGGTATTGAGGGGCCGTGGCCAGGGTCTCGCCTGGGCTTCTGGAGCCCCGTGGCGGCGTGCAGCCATTGCGGCGGCCGGGGCGGTGTCGGCCCGCAGGTAGCCGGGCCTCGTTCCCGTCTTCTCCCCCGAAGCCGCTGCTCCAGCCTCGGCGGAGCTGCGGTCCTGCGGCTCGCTCTGCTGCCCGCAGCCCACCCGCTGACCCGGCGTGAACCCCGAGGCCTCTGCAGTCTGCGGTTGGGCTGTGGGGATCCCGGCTTCACGATCCTTAGCCTGGGAGGGGAGCGGTGGCCCTGGTCCAAGGTCAGAGAGGGATTCTGGTTGGAACCGAGGATCTGGGCGCAGGCCGGGCTGCTCTGGAGTAGAAATTGGGTTTGTTGAGGGCCATCGCGAAGTTTGTAGAGATAGATGCGAGCAGAAAGGAGTTGGGTCCTCGATTTTGATCCCTGTTCATGAGATTATTTTACAACGAGGGTTTGTTTTCCTCGGGCAGAATGGGAGAGATAGCAAGTCCAAAAACTGGAGAAGACTCCCTCTCCCACACCCTCAAGCTTCCCCTCCCCCACCCCCAAATGTTTTGTTATTGAAAACCCACCTCATACTGTAGGGCTTCTCTGGTGGCTCAGATGCTAAAGAATCTGCCTGCAGTGCAGGAGACCCAGGTTCGATACCCGGGTTGGGAAGATCCGCCGGAGAAGGGCATGGCAACCCACTCCAGTATTCTTGCCTGAAGAATCCCATGGACAGGGGAACCTGGCGGGGTACAGCCCATGGGGTCGCAGGGTCGGACACGACTGAGTGAGTAACACACGCACAGTGTTTTCCAGGAGAGGGGGCGGGGGAGGGGGAAGGAGTAAGCTTTGAGGTTTGACAAGTACTGTGAACCTTGTTTTCCGGTAGCCTTTGGATGGCTGAAAAGGGATTCTTTCAGCAGGAAGTAATTGCAGCACAGAGTATTTAGATAGTGTTGTCAAACGCCGTTTCACTAAATAGCCTTTGCAGAAACCAACAGAAGAATGCTACTTAGCAGAACAGTAGGATGTGGGTGTGTTTTGCTTTCTTACCTTCTCAACATTTTTTTAAAAGCTGGGTAAAGCACGAGTTCAGTTTAAAACATTTTGAATGCTGTGAATTATGCTATATTCAGCGACTTCTGATCAGGTCTTTAGTATCTGCTGTATGCCGGGCACCAGCAGCAGTGGAACTGTTTTTAGTTTGAAAAACTTAAAAAACCCATGGACAGAGGAGCCTGGGGGGCCGTGTCCATGGCGTTGCAAAGAGTTGGACACGACTGAGCGACTAACACCACTAAAAAATCTCTCCGTGGAATTAGACCTGAGAGTAGGATGAAAAGTGCTTAATTTGGAAGCTGCAAATTCAGGCCTAGAGCATGTGCGGAAGTGAGAAAGCTGTAACACAGACACTTCCCCTTTTTAGGCAGAATGCAATATATGCCCCTACGTCAGATGTGTGAATTTGAAAGTACCCGTCTTAGAAGAAAACTTGCCCTACTTTATGCACATCTGCCCATCTTACTATTTCTTGGGTAAAGAAAATTCGTTGATTAGCATTATGATTTTGTAGTGAAAAAGTAATTGTTTTAACATCAGCTCCGAGCAAGATTTTGTGTTAGCCCTTTAAATCAATACATTATGCTTCCAGAAGAACTGGGAAAAGGCCCTAATTAATGAATGTCATTAACCCCTTTTGCTGGGTGGCCCTTTTTAGCTTGGTCATTCATTACAGCACAAAGCTGACTGTAATTATTCTAATAATGAAGGAGACTGGCATTGCACAATGGATTTTTTTAATAGTTAAATGTTTCTCATGAGTTTTGTTACCTGATTTATATTACACTTTGAGTAATTTGAATAGCCTCAGCTGAAGGTGACCAGAAGTTGAGATGGTGGTTAGAAACTAACACCAGTGAGATTTTAACCATACATCATGTGCTTAAGGACTCCTTTACACCCCTCTCCCCAAGCCCAGACTTTAATGTTTTTCTGTGCATCCTTTTTTCTTGGCACAGTAAAAGTTCTTTGGCTCGCTTTCCGCCTAAGTTCTGTATATCAACTACTGTGGTTACTTTTGACAAATAACATCATTCTGTTGACCTGACCGCCCTGTCTTCTTTTTTTGAGAAAGCTACATCTTATGCTTAGGTGCATTATAGTACACCCGAAGAAATCAAGATTTATGTCATCTGCTCTCTTCAGCTTAACTCTAAAGATTTTTGCTGTGTACGTGAAATTCACAAGAGATAAAGCTCAGTATATAAATTAAAATGGGGTTTAAGATGTTACTTTTTAAATTTTTTTTTATCGGCCACATCCTGACCAAGGATTGAACTCTGGTCCTGGCTTTGAAAAGGTGGAATCCTAACTTCTGGACTGCCAAGGAATTCTCTTAAGTGTTACTTTAATTATAATGGTCTCGAGCTTTTTGGTCAGGATCCCTTTACATTCTTAAAATTATACAGAACTCCAAATAGCTTTTGTTTTGTCTGTTATATCTATTGGCAGTTACTATATTTGAAATTAATTTAAATATATTTAATTATATATATATAGTATATAATAAATAGCAAATAATTACAGGTTAATACAAATAACTTTTTAGAAATTTATTATTTTATTCTCCCATACATATTGTATATGAGAACCTTAAGCATAGTATCTTTTTTTTCAAACTTTAAACTTTTTCTTTTGTTTTGGGGTACAGCCAGTTAACAGTGTTGTGGTAGTTTCAGGTGAACAGTTAAGGGACTCAGCCATACATATACAGGTATCATTCTCTCCCAAACTACCTCCCATAAATAACTTTTTAAATGCAAAACTACTATTCCCCATGCCCCCCCCCCCAAAAAAAAATTAGGGAAAGAATGGCAACTGTTTTACATTTTTGTAAATCTTATTGTTTGACCTAATAGAAGACAGCTGGATTCTCCTATCAGCTTCTGCATTCAGTCTTTATGTTGTTCTGTTTGAAGTGTATATTCAGCTGCACAAGGATGTGATGGGAGGAGTAATTGAATAACATTTTGAATGTGATACTCTTCTTTGACTTTACAATAAAACTCAACAAGTGGTAATTTCTTAACAGTTAGTTGTGGTGTGGAGTCTGAAACTATACCTATATCCTTTTCATACACTGTTCCTTTAATTTCATCGGTCTGTTTGCAGTTTGAATTGATCTTTTACTGGTATATGATTGTAATCTCATGAGCCCTTGAAAGGGTCTCTGGAATCTGCAGGATCCCTGTACCACACTTTGAGAACTACTGCTTTAAGGTAAATAATTTAATAGTTTAGAATTAATGTAATTACTGAAGCTGAAAGGGATAATGGTAATATGAAAAGAGTTGACAAGTAGTTAAGTGAAATGAGGCATAATTAAGATAGACATTTTCTTTTTCATGCTTTCTTTTCATAAAAAATGTTACATCAGTACGTTAATTATTACAGCTAGTTATTATTATAACTAATACTTAACTGCTTATGGTTCTAGGAACTTTCTAAGGACTTGGTATTAGGAAATGAAATGTTACTGTTGTCATTGTTGCTGTCATATTAATTTTTTTTTTGGCTTTATATTCTTGATGTGGGTAGATGGTAGTATAATAAATTGTGGAGAATGGCAACAGTGGAATGACTTGACTGACAGCTGAATTTAAGCTACCTTTAAGACATCAGGATGTATATGTCCAGTATGTTGTTGGATATCTGAGTAGCACTAGGGATGGAAATTGTGTTGGGCCTATTCATTTGTATGTTAGTGGTCTGCAGGTGGTAATCGAAAGTATGAGTATAAATGAAATTAGTTAATGTGTGTCTTTTGTGGTAAGAGACCAGACCTTGGGGAATACTAATTTGTAAGAGACTGGTGGAAGAAGAGAATTTAAAAAATGAAATTGTCCATGTCTGTCTTAAGAGTTTTAACTAATGATGTTGAGAATAACATTGTTTTACTGAATGTCTATTATAAATCTAGTGTAATAAAGGGATTTTTGTCTTTGAATGTTTGGAAAAATTTATTAGGGACAGTACCTTGTATTACTGTATGTTTCTGTTGCATTCTGTGTTAATGGTTTATTGTTGCTTTGGTTGTAACATTTTATATGTTTTGGCTAGTAGTAATTCATTTAATTTTATGTTAAGGAAACATGTTTTTTTAATTTCTAAGTATTTATTGGGCATTTTAGAACATGAGAAACACTTGGATTACCCTAAATAGGGGATAATGAATGGATTGGCAGGATACACAGGGAAATAAGGACAAAAAGACTGTATTTGTAGAGCCAGATCTTGTGGAAGGAGAAAACAGGAATCACCAACACTACGCCTTACAGAAATCAGAAGTTAGTTCAGGACTCAGAAGGTTGCTGAGAAAAGGTGCAGCTCTGGCATTTGGCTTACTTACAAGGTAAGCCAAATGTTCATCCAGGGGTGATTTTTGCTTTCCAGGGGATATTCAGTATTGTCTGAGAATATGAATATATTTGATTGTAAGAACTGAGGGCAAAGTGCCACTGGTATCTAGTAGGTATAGACCAGGGATCCTGCTGCTAAAACATCCTCCATGCCCACACCCCCATACTCCCTGTCAAAGATTTTTATTTGCTCCAAAATATTAGTGGCAAGATTGGAAACCTTGCATCATAGTGACTGTATTGGCTGCTTTGGGGTCAGGAATCTGCTGGGGAGCATAGGGACAGGAGGTTCAGAATATAACTATTTATGAACTCCCTAAAGGCCCCACCTTTGTTTTTTAAAGCAGGTACTTGCAGACATGGTGAATTTTCAGAGGAGGTTGTGAACTTGACAAGCCACTAGTCTTAGACATAGAGTTTCCATATCGCCCAGCAGTTACATTCTTAGGTATATACCCAAGAAACTTGAAAACACATGTTCACATGATAACTCATTCAGGATTACTCATAGCATTGCTCATGATAGCCAAAAGGTAGAGACATCCCATTAAACAACTTATCTCCTGATGGATAGGTAAATAAAATGTGATATATTTATACAGTGAAATAGTATCTGCCCATAAAGAACAAGATATTATAGATACATGCTGCAACCCTACTGAATGGAGAAGGAAATGGCAACCCACTCCAGTGTTCTTGCCTGGGAAATCCCATGGACAGAGGAGCCTGATGGGCTACAGTCCATGGGGTCATAAAAGAGTCGGAAACGGCTTAGCAACTAAACAACTCTACTTGAGCCCTGAAAACGTTAATGTTAAGTGAAAGAAGCCATCCACAAAAGGCCACGTGTATTGATGGTTTCATTTATATAAAACAACCAGAATAGTGAAATCCATATCCACGGAAAGTGGATTTGTAACTGTCAGGGACTGGAATGGGGTTGGGGATAGGGAATGACTACAGATGGGCTTGGGGTGGTGAAAAGATTCTGGACTTAGTGACAATTATTGTACAACTTTGAACATACTAAAATCCACGAAATTGTATAATTAGGTGAATTTTGTAGTCCATCTCAAATTATATCTCAGTTAAAATTTTTTTTTTTATTCCTGATCACACTGCTTGTGGGATCTTAGTTCCCTGACCAGGGATCGAACCTGGGCCCTTGGCAGTGAGAGCTTGGAGTCTTAACCACTGGACTGGCAGAGAATTCCCAATTGTAAAATGATTTTTAAAATATCACTTTAAACTTAAAATATATTGGGTGATATAATCTAAATGTTTTAATGATTAAAATTTGAATATATTTTATTATAATGTACAATTCAGAAATTGGATGTTCTCTTAAATTCTCAGGTACTTTCTGACATGTGTCTTGTAAATTATCTTTCTATATAAGTGTTGTGGATTTTCTGAAGTGATCGTTTTATGTTAAGTTTGATTATTGTTTTTTGGCCCCAATATTGATTTTATTAGAATTCTATTAATAAGCTTGCTTTGGCTTGTGGAGGGATCTTGCCAATTTGTTAACAGGTGAGAGAATGCATTTTTACAAGATTTTATTTAATAGAAAGGGATGTTATTAAGATATATAATGCTAGGTTAATAATGATTTAACATATAGGGCAAACTAATCCTTAGCATACCTGAACAGGTGAGTGACAAATACTGTAGATTTGTGTATCCATTAACCTCTTTGTTCTGTTAGGGCCCAACTCCCAGATGTTAAAATATTTAGAAATTGGGAGGAAAAGGTGTAACTCATAATTTTTAAAATTAAAATTTTTGGTGCTTAAGTAATAAAGGACATTAAATGAGTTTTTTCAAGTTATTGTACCTCAGAGGTTTGTGTCTGTGTGTGTGCATGCACAGTTGCTCAATCTTGTCCAACTCTTTGCCACCCCATGGACTGTAGCCTGCCAGGCTCCTCTGTCCATGGTATTTTTCAGGCAAGAATACTGGAGTGGGTTGCCATTTCCTCCTCCAGGGCATCCTGACCCAAGGATCAAACCTGTGTCTCTCTGCGTTTCTTGTATTGGCCGGCAGATTCTTTAGCACTGTGCCACCTGGGAAGATAAACCTCTGAGGCTTAATCTTGGGTAAATCTGGGGCCTCCCAGAACATTTAACTATAATATGTATTAGTCAGTCATTATTGTATGAGAAACTCCCCCACAACTCAGGGGTTTAAAACCGTGTAAGCAGTTGTTGTTGATTACACATCTATAAGCTGCTGTGGGTTAGGTGATTCCCGTTGAAGTGTCTTGAGTTCGGCTTTGCTGTGGGTGTGGGTGGGCGTGCTGCCTCATTAGGGGTTTGGCTCCGGTTTACTGTTTGTGTTTCTTCTGGAGCCTAAGCTGAAGAGGCCGCATCTACCTGCTGAAACTCTTCTGGTAATGGCAGAGTTAGCAAGAGGGCAAGACCAATTGCACAAAGACATTTTAGATCTCTCTGTATCTTTTCTGCTAACATCCCATTGGCTAAGTCATCAGATGGCAAAGCTGTAGGGGCAGGGAAGTATGCTCTGTCCACTATGAGGCCAAAGTAAGACATATGGTCAATCTGAGCCTCTGATGGGAAGGAAAATAATATACTCCTTCCATGGAGGTGGGATTTGGGGTGGAAGGTAGTGATTATTTTAAGAGAAAAACCAAATTTATTATATGGTATAAGAAAACGAGATGTGACCATATTGAATTGCAAGATTTTTTTACATCAAGTGAAAAATTATCACTAAGCCATTGTTAGTCTAGCTTAGTCCAAGTTGTTCTAATAGTTAACAGACAGTTAATAGATGATACTGTTTTTGTATTCTCATGTTTTTTAATGGATTGTTTTACTTTAGCTATATAGAATTCTTTTTTTTTTTTTTAAGATTAACAGCCAAACACATGGAAGTTATTAGAAGCATCATTCATTAGAAGCATCAACTATCAACTTGAAGAAAAAAATTATATGTAATTTTCATTTCAATAAGGTAAGTAGCTTATATTGTTATAATTTAGTGCCTTCAAAGATAATTGGTCAGTATGCCAAATACACTTAAATATTCAAAGAAATGTAACTTTTTTGGACAAGATTATATGTTCACATAATAAAATGGAGTATATAGTGAAAAGTACGCTGTTTTTTCCCCACACTTCTTGCACTCGGTCCCGTAGTTCTCTTTCCTAGAAGTCTTCACTGTTACTAGTTTCTTGGACTTCCTTCCAACCTATTGTGTGCACAGGCAAGCAGACGTTTCTATACCTTTCCTTCTTCCCACTGTCTTCCTTTTTTCTTTTTATGACAAGGGGAAGTCTGCCCTGTTATGCACCTTGCTTTATTTGGGTTAACAGTGTTTCTCGGTTGTAGGTCCATATCAGTTACTTACAGTTCTATTTTTTGGGCAGACTTATTAAAGCATAATGTATGTATAATAAACGGCAGCCTTTTAAAGTGTACAGTTTGGTGGATTTTGACAGATTTGTACATTCTTGGAACTACCATCACAACCATGATAGAGATCATTTCCATTACCTCCAAAAGTCTCTCTCTCCCTCTACTCCTACCCCAGGCTGTGACTCATCTATTTTCTGTTAGTGTAGATAAGTTTGCCTTTTCTAGAATTTCATAAAAGTAAAATACTTTATGTACTCTTTGTGTCTAGCCTTTTTCATTCAACATCATGATTGTGAAGTTCATTCATGTGGTTCCAAGCACTTTGTTCCTTTTGATTGCTGAGTGTTCTGTTGTATTGAACCACCATATTTATCCCCATTCACCCGGGTAATAATTGGGATGGCTGTGTGGGGATCTTTCCCCTTTTGTGAGTCCCATTTTCTCCCCATCTCGTGGTACTACCCATTTCTGCTTCTTGAGGGATTCTCAGGTTTAAGTAGAGTTGCTTCTCACTTGGCTTTCCTCAATTTCCAGTTTAGGATCAGGTTTCTTTCGAGTTTGGAGGTTATTTGTCCTTCTTTGTAGCTTCTGTACTTTTAATTTTTATCATCTACACTTTTGTTCTTTATCCTTTGGATTTATGGTTTTGTCTTGCTTCATTTTAATCTATTGCTTTTTTTTTTAAGTATTACATGAGAATAGACATAAATGTTGTGTATTTAAATCTGTCTTTTTAACTGTGTCACTATTTTTCTATGAATATAATTATTTACGTGCACTATTTTTCCTCAGAGTAGGATTTTGCTTTACTAGCTTAACCACTGTGTGTCTGTATTACGATTTTTTTTTTTTTTGTATTACAAAGTTTTTCTAAAGTGTAAAATTGAAATAGAAGAGCTAACTTCATTGGATGCATGTGCCGTAATTTACTTCAGATTAGACATACTATACTTAAGTGTTATGTGTAAGTGGAGCTCTGAAAACTAATGTTAGGACAGGGTAAAATTATGGAGTATTGATTAATATATCAATTAATAGATGAGATGTAAATAATTCCATCTTTGTACTTTATAAACATTTTTCAATATTTTACTTTTAGGTGCTGTATAATGTGTTAAAAGGAAATTATAAGGAATGATTTTGTCAAATTCTTATGAGTTATGGTGGCTGAAAGATCAAATGTTTCTTGTGGGAAAGGAAATGTAAGTAACCTCAAGGAGTAGATTGATTTTCAGCTATTCTCTGTTTATTTAAGACAGGTTTTTGATTTATAAGACTATACTTAGGATACTTTTTTTCTGTTAACCTTAAGTATGCTGCCCCTTCAGCTTGGCCCCAGAAGAAACACAAACAGTAAAATGGAGCCAAACCCCTAATGAGGCACTGTGCTACCCACACCCACAGCAAAGCCGAACCCAGGTCACCTTAACATCAATCACCTAACCCACAGCAGCTTACAGATGTGTAATCAAGAACAATTGCTTATACAGTTTTAAAGTGTATTCTAAGTATACACACTAAGTAATTGAAAGAGAGAAGTAACATTTTTTGTAAGTTGTGGTCATTTCTTTGTAGTGTTAGCATTGCCAAATTTCTTGGGTTGTACAAAATTTAATGTTTGTTTTTTTATTTTTCCAGAAATGGCAGCACAAAAGGAAATCTGTATTAATAGAGTATTTTATTAAACGGAAGTGGTTAAATAAGAACTTTAAATCAACAGACTCTGCAAACAAGGAAAGAAACGTGTTAGCTGTAAGACATGTTTCTGATGAATCAAAGTCCAATAACTGTAGACTTCAGAAGAAAAAAATTTTCAAAAACTTTGTCAAAACAGACAGGTCAGTGATAAATAACTTCTCCAGTCATAGGGCTAGGCCTGAAAACGAATTTAATTGAAACATTAACAAAACAGATCAAACTTGAATTAAAATTTTTGTCATAAAAAGTTCTGGAAATATCAGCTTAGATTTAAATTTTCCTCAAATATCTATTGCCTTGTCCAAAGTAAAGCAAATATCATTCAGCCTTCATGCCATAAGGATGACAGAAATCTTAGCAGACTAGTACTTTTGTTGAAAATGTGTGTCAGTATCAGTTGATTTTTTTTAGACCTGCTCAGTAATAATACTAGACATTCAGCATTTATTATTTACTAGGACACAAAAATTTCGAAAATACTCAGAAAAGGAGGACCTTACTCAGGAATGATGTCCATTCAGGAGAAATCAAAAGAAAATTCCTCCAGTGTTATTAAAAAGAATGAAGATAAGAATTTAGAAACACAAGTTCAAGGTTCTCAAAAGAATCTAGCAAAAAAATCAGATCCAAAGGAAGCTATAAAATCACTGGTTAAATCTTCCAATGAAAGTAAAGTAAATCAGCCTGAATTAGGAACATGCATGAGCACAAGGTCAGCATCCAGTGATCAAAAAGCTAGTAAATCTATTAATAAAACTATGGTGACCGTAAAGGGACATTCACAACAAGAATCTACAAAACAGAAGAAAATATCTCAGAAAAAATCAGTGCATGAAACCCCTAAATCAAATGAACACCTGAACCGGAGATCACAAAGACTACAACAGTTAACAGAGGTTTCAACAAGATCTCTGCGTAGTAGAGAAATTCAGGGTCAGACTCAAGCAGTTAAACAGAGTTTGCCACCAACAAAAAAAGAGCACTGTAGCAATACTCAGAGTAAATCTAATAAAGCTAAAACAAATCAGAAACATGTGAAAAGAAAAGTATTGGAAATAAAGTCTGATTCTAAAGAGGAAGAAAATTCTGTAACTAATGAAGCGATCAATTCCCCCAAAGGAAAAAAGCGCAAAGTGGAGCATCAGACGGCTTACGCTTCTAGTTCTCAGTGCACAAAAGGGTCTGAAAAGCGTCTGCAGAATACCAGGAAAGAAGAAACAAAGTCTTCTTCTGAGATAAAAAGATCCAAAGTGGCTACTTCAGTGGTCTCTAAAAAGAAGGAGATGAAGAAGTCAGTTCCCACACAAGTGAATACTAGTGCAAAATCCCAAAAAAGTCCACAGCCATCAGTGCCTGAACAAACTGTAGACAATGGGCTAGAGCAAGCAGGAACAAGCAAACGGGGGAGCATTCTCCAGCTCTGTGAAGAGATTGCTGGTGAAATTGAGTCAGATACTGTAGAGGTAAAAAAGGATTCTTCACAAATGGAAAACATAAAGGAGGAGAAGCCTACAGAAATAAAACCGGAAGAGACAGAGACTGAAAGACAAACACTTCATCAGAAGGAAGCGAATCAGGACGTTCAGTGTAATCGTTTCTTCCCCAGTAGAAAAACAAAGCCTGTGAGATGTATACTAAATGGAATAAACAACTCAACTAAAAAGAACTCCAACTGGACTAAAATTAAACTCTCAAAATTTAACTCTGTGCAGCAAAATAAATTAGACTCTCAATTTTCCCCTAAATTGGGCTTATTACGAACCAGTTTTTCACTACCTGCGTTAGAAACGCATCAGCAAGTGACTCAAAGTACATTTTTAGGGTCAAAACCATATGGTGATAAAAATAAAGCTTGCCAGCAGGAAGAAATGAAAGAAGTTAATTCTGAAGCTGTTAAACCTAATGATATTGCAGTTGAAATGAATAAAATCCCCAAAAAGACTCCTGAAAATTGTCATTTGGGTAATCAGATAAAACCACCTTCTGACCAACCATTGGATAAGCAGAAGAAAGATTCTTTTGAATCAACACCGGATAAGGTAATCTATTTTCATTATGTACCTGGAGGTGTCTGAGTATTTTCTGATAAGAATTAAGTGTTTATAACATACTTTAGCTTAAGAATTAAGTTGTAAAAGTTGGAAGAGTCATTTGGTAAGGAATTAGCGAGAATTTCATTAACCCAGTCTTGTAGTGAGTGATAGAACTTACTGACTCCTTTAGATGGCTCATATTTACATGAATGCTTGTCATTGTTTCCTTATTTTCACCCTTCATTTTTATTTTATGTGAAGCACAAACCTGTCAAACTCTAGCTTTTCATTTTCATTTAACACACTGGTTTGTTTCCTTTTTCTATTAATTATAACTGAAGAAACTTTAGTAAATGACTAAAATGTGGAACTTGAAATTGGGCTCAGTTCTGATCAAGTTGTTAAAATAACTTCATCTGGCACAAGTCAGCTTTTCACCACCTGATAAAACTTGAATGTTTCTAGCAGAGATGCCTTTTGCTTTGACTTGTGCAGCCATTTTGAACAGTTGGCAAATAAAATGCCTGAGGGATGTAAATAATTCAGTTCTCAGGCTAAGAATAAAATTGTAGTGGGCAAAAATTTTGTAAATGGGAAAGTAAATTGAAAAATTTACTAAATAGAATCTAAATAGCTGGAAGAAACTTGATTACCTAAGAAGTAGTTTTGAAACTTTATAAAAGCAGCTGAACCATTTCTTTCCAAATTAAGATGTAGTTAAAATATCAATATATAAAATCAGTAGGCAGAACTTTAGCACTCTATAATACTGATTTTTAAAACTCCGCCAATTTTGTTTCAATTATTTAATTTTATAATGAGAAAGCTGAAAGCAGTAGAAGAATGTGGGTTAGGCCATGTGTTTGGGGACACAAATAGATTTGAATTCAGGTGTCCCGATTTTCAGTCCTTAATTCTTTCTACAGTGACATACCCTGGGTATAAGAAGATCATTTGAGAAAAAAAATCATGAATAGAGGAAAAACAGTCACTTTAAAGTTTTACAAGTGATTTAAAGTTCTCTTTCGAGGCATTTAGGTCTGGAAGCAAATTTGAGTGAGTGAGGAGTCAGGGTTTGTGTCAGAAGCCCCCAAAATAGATTGTTGTTTATTCTCATTGATACATGGGTATATTAATAGTTGTAAAAAAAAAAATGCCACACTTTATTTATGATTTCCTCTGTGAAAGTCCTTTTACGTTGTTTCCAACTTTTTCACTGATACCAACAATGTGATTACTATCATAAGAGTCGTTAGATGTGGTGGTGAACATATCACTTCAAGACATATCGAGTGCCTGCTGCATTCGAGACACCGTGCTAATAAGGCTATATAAGATGGTTTGTGTCCTGCCTTTAGTGAACTTACATTGTACTAGGCACTTAGAGATTTCTATTCTTCCGATAAATACTGTTTAGTGAAGCCATCATAATAGCTTTTGTTTAATGAACACCGCTTCTTTATTAGGCAAAGGAGAGCTTCATATAATTGTCACCACATTCTACAGCATGAGTTCTATTACTCTCCACGTATTACAGGTGAGGAGAGTGAGGCTTAGAAATTTAAGTGAAGCTTAGAGATCTGTGTAACATGTAAGTGATGGAGCCAGGCTTTAAACTGAGATTGACTGGCTTCAGAATCTAGCTGGATTTATACTTAGGGAAGTAGAAGAGTGTAAAAAAGCAAACCTTACACCATTTGAAAACTTTTTCTGTGGCTGTCTGTAATTTTTCTTCTTTTTATTACATGGTGTCAGTCTCAAAAGTGCTGAAAAATGATGATGGTAAGGCTAAGCATCTGTCTGATAGGCCTGAATTCTTCAGGCCGAATTTAAAGTATTTGGATTTTACGAATTTTAAAGCTCAATTATTTTATGATTTTTTTTTAAACTAGTAATTCTAGCTTCCTAATGGAGATTGATTACTAATGTCATTATTTTTATTGTTTTTAATTTTTCTGCCTTTTAATGACAAAAATGTTCATATTTCAAAAATGTAATGTTCAAGAATAATGTTATGTGTTCTTTGTAACAGTTACAGTACAGATAGATACAGACACACACACAAAAGTTATCTGTTCACCACCACATTTCCATTCCTCTGAGATAGCTGATGTTTGAGTTTGCACTATTTTCCTTTGTTAGTTATTGAGTATCTACTTTGACAGAGTTTTGATTGAGGAGTTCTTAGAAATACAAGGATAAATATAAAAAGTCTTTGCTCTTAAGAGTATTAGGAGATATACTTGAAACTATATACTTAAGTATATATATACAACAATACACTTGCATATATACATATGCATATGTACTTAAGAGTATATAGTAGATTAATAAAAAATAAGTAATTCAAAATAGAAAGTGATAAGAGCATGAAAGATGGATGAGGTAATTGGGAAACTTGGGGAAAGGGAATGGGAAATTTGGGGAAAAGAATGGAAAACTTGGAGATTTCATGGAAGGGGTTAATATTTAATGACTTGAGTTTATACAGGGGTAGCGTGTTGTAGATTAGCACTGTTCAGTAGAGATACAGTGTGGGCCACATAAATTGTTCAAAAATTTCTGCTAGCCACATTTTAAAAAATTGGTAAAGTTAATATATTTTACTTGTCATGTAAAAATAATGGTTCAATGTGTCATGAGTTTTAAAAATTGAGGTGTTTTACTTTTTTTTTTTTTGGTACTAATACCTCAAAATCTGGTAGGTGATTTACATCTGCAGTAAATCGCAGGTCAGTCATATCACATTTTAAGTGCCCAACAGTGAGCTGTGGCAGTGGCTATTGTAATGGACAGTGAGACTTAGGTAGATGAAACCCAGAAAAAGCATAGAGCCGGCAGATATGGAGTGTATCTGTGGGATAGGTAAAGTTTTCAGTCTAGCATGAAGGGGAATAATATGAGTTGATGCTGAGATGGAGGGTAGCTTGTAGGGAGATCATAAAGAGACTTTTTTAAGGCATATCTTGTGTGAATTACTCCATATATGCTCTTAAATTTTCTTAGTATAGTGCTAAAATTCACTGAAAATATTGTAGTAAGACCCAAAGGTTGATACAAAAGTGAATATTAACATTTTGAATTATATGTGCTTAGAATTGCAGCCTATGTTTGGAATCTAAGCTTGAAAACAATCCAGTGGAAAATGCCACTACTGTCTCAACTCTGCTCAGTCAAGCAAAAATCAATACAGGAGAGAATAAATTTCCAGGTAATACTTTGAAAGTATTGTTTAGATTTCACAGTGGTCAGAGATTTTTTTGGTCAGTATAACAGAAGACTATATCCACTATCAAATAAACCTGTTAAATCCTTCTTTTAACCATTGCTTATGTTTTTCAAATGTTTGATGATAACTATTCTTTGAAGGGGGAGAATTGCGTCTGTTGATTGGGTTGTGTACAGTACTTAGGGTGATTGTCTGACTCCCTACCAAAACTACTTTGCTTTTAAATCATTTATTTTGTTTGTGAACTTACTTTCTGGAGAAGTGTTATTTAATGAATTGCTTAAATTAATGATTACAGTTTATTTCTCAAGTATAAATGACTAGTTTACCAAGTTCTTATCTTTAACCCTTAATTACTCAGTTTTCCATCTTAGTAATTGTATCTTTGAATTAAATCAGTTCTTACATTCTGTTCACTTTTACCATAAAAAACTTTATTTTTGTAACCGAATGAATATTTTGAGGGTAATTCCCTGGCAGTCTAGTGGTTAGGACTCAGCGCTTTTTCTGCAGCGGCATGAGTTCAATCCCTGGTTGGGGAATTAAGATCCCACAAGCTGAATGGCGTGGCCACAAAAATTGGGCAATATGTTCTTTGAACTCTTGAATAGGGATTTGTTCACCTATATCAGATGAAGCACCAGGAGATACAGAAGAGAAATTCCTAAATATTGAGTTCATATAATTGATTCACTTAGGAGTGCTTAGTTGCTAAAGTGTGTTTGACTCTTGTGACCCCATGGACTGTAACCCACCAGGCTCCTTGTCCATGGAATTTCCCTGACCCACCAGGGACGCCCTTAGTGGGGAAAGGGGAAGTATAATATGAATACCAGAAATGCATTTATTCGTTAGAAAATTGTTATTGCGTTATTTGATTAGTAATATGATTAAAGGACTTCCGTGGTGGCTCAGAGGTAAAGAATCTGCCTGCAGTGCAGGAGACTTGGATTTGATCCCTGGAGAAGGAAATAGCAACCCACTCCAGTAGTCTTGCCTGGGAAATCCTGTGACAAAGGGGCCTGGTGGGCAACAATTCATGAAGACAAAAGAGTCAGACACTGTTTAGCACTTGAACCACCACCAATGTGATTAAAACTCCAGAGACTACAGGTTTTTTTAAGCTAATGTTTTCCTTTATTTCTGTTTAGAGACTGAATAATTAATTATGAAAGCCTTATTATGAATAATTATGAAAGCATTTAAACAATTTCCTTTATTGTCCAGTGCTAGTAATTATTGCTGAAACTAGAGACACACTGTTAATCTACCATTAGATCTCTCTGCAGCTCTGTAGAGCTTTTTTGCCTCTTCTCTGAAGAGAAATTCCTAGAAAGGTGACTCTAATTTTATCAAATGGTATTTATTAAAAATAAACCATTTAGTGCACTGAGGTTGTTTTTCTTTATGATAATTTTTAACTGTTAGGTGGAGGGCTAGTACAAAGCTTAGTACATAACCCATCTTTTTATTAAATCACAGGTTCAATTCCCCAACAGCACAGTATATTCTGTAATCAGACATCTAAGACAAGTGATAACAGGTAAGGTATTAGTTTAATTCAGGTATAAATATGAGAACTTCAGGATTTTATACTTGTAAGTTTTGAGTTTGGGGAATTTTTTCCCTTGAAAGGTTGCATTAGTAATCATGAGTTTTTCACACAGATGTGATAGAAATTCTGTTTTTAGTGTACTTTTTTTTTTCTGTGTCCACACAGTGTTTTGCAGCTTTTAGTTTTTTCTCAATGTGTTATAGAAGATAGAAAAGACGTTTTCTACCTTCCTTCCTCATTCTTTTAAATTCTGTATTAGATTTCATTGTGCACATTTTCCATTGTTTATTAACAGTTCTCTATGAAACCTTGGTTGTTTCTAGTTTATTTCTATCAGAAAAAAAGTCCTGCAATAAACACTTACCTTTGTCCACTTAAGTGGCTCTATCTAGGATAAATTCATAGCTATAGGATTTAACCTGCCTTGCCAAATTTTCCTTGCAAAGTGGTTGCGTCTTATACTCCCAGCAACAATATATGAGAATGCTCCTTTTGCCCAAAAAGCCTCATGATATATATTAGCAACATGTAAAAGTATTTCAGTAGATTAAAAGCTTTTTGTTCTGTCTTTACTTTCAAAATAAATTAGTATGACTTTTTTGCTTTACTGATTACTGAAAACAATATTTAGGACAAACTGTAGTGACTCAAATTGCTGAAACTATGAAACTTAAAACTTACTCATACTATAGTAGGTACTACATTTTTTTATTTTTATGTTGCAAATGAGTTGTTTCTTTGGGTTTCCTTTTGGTTTTTAAAAGGTTATTTCCCTGCCCCCACACCCCTTGGAATTTTATTTGTCATAGTGTTGTATAGAAAAGCCTAAGTATTTTTCTGCCAGTGATTTGAAGTGATATGGATCTATAACATTTAATAGTTGTCTGGTTGGTTGGTTGTTTTTTAAAAGGGAGATATCACCAAATCATTCTTGGCCCAAGTGTAATTCCCATTTGGAGATAACAATTCCAAAAGACTTGAAACTAAAAGAAGCAGAGAAAGCTGATGAAAAACAGTTGATCATAGTAAGTATACAACTTGACCTTTTAGCTAAAATGTTGCTACACCATCTTATTTATACACATTGTCCAGGAATAAATTCATTTTTTTCCCCTACAGAGCCTTTTTGTCACTGTAATTCTTCATTATGGAAATATTCTTGGTATTATGACAGCCACTCTCTCAGTGATTCCATCCTGTAACAATAAAAATTCAGATTTCCTTCTAGTTTTATTTACAACAGATTGATACTTTATTTCACATATTTTCTTAAATGTGTCATTTGATCACTACCTTCTTTTAGTAGTTGGTTTAAATTTTAAAATAACATGGAGCTTAATAAATACAGATGATTTTAAATATGTGTATTTTAGTATATGTTGTAATTGTAAAACTACATTTTACAGGAAGATAAACCAGTAGTTAATTTGAAATAGAAAATAAGTGCAGTTTGGTGGCAAGGTAGAAAACAGAGGGAGATAGTTTGACTGATGAAAAATCGAGTTTGAATGAGTGAGCACAATATAAAAAAAATGAAGAAACCCAAAGTAATAGGAACATTTAATGTAGTTCCAGTTGACACAAGTAATCAGATTTTTTTGGTACTGGATAATTGGTTCTAGCTTTAATCAGTTCAGTTCAATTCAGCCGCTCAGTCGTGTCCGACTCTTTGTGACCCCGTGAATCCCAGCACGCCAGGCCTCCCTGTCCATCACAAACTCCCGGAGTTTACTCAAACTCATGTCCATCGAGTTGGTGATGCCATCCAGTCATCTCATCCTCTGTCGTCCCCTTCTGCTCCTGCCCCCAATCCCTCCCAGCATCAGGGTCTTTTCCAATGAGTCAGCTCTTTGCATGAGGTGGCCAAAGTGTTGGAGTTTCAGCTTCAGCATCAGTCCTTCCAAATGTTAGGTAGTTAGAATAGGGAAAAGGAGTCCAAAATGGCAGTGGCTAAAAGACCTGGAAGGGAAAAGCCCTCGAAAATAGAGCAAAGGAAGGTCCGAGGACCGGAGTGAGAACCTCAGGTAAAACAACACTCCTGGCTGGCCCAATTTACATAAGACAGGCCCAGGGACAGAGAGACATATAAAAAGAGGAGCCAAAGCCCTCTTTGCTCGCCCGCTCTCCGGCGCGATGGGGCGATCTTCTCTTTGCATCTTTGGATCGACGTGCCCTCATGCCTCGAAGATGGATTTTCCTGCTATTAACTAAATAAATAGAGCTGTAACACTGATTTATTTAAGAGCTATAACACGGTCTGTCCTCCAAGAGCTGTGAACCTGCTGAGGGGGCTTCAATGTCCGTCACTCCGAGTTTTTGTTGTGACGAGACAAAGAACCAAGGAGCATACACTCGTGTCACACAATGAACACCCAGGACTGATCTCCTTTAGGATGGACTGGTTGGATCTCCTTGCAGTCCAAGGGACTCTCAAGAGTCTTCTCCAACACCACAGTTCAAAAGCATCAATTTTTCAGTGCTCAGCTTTCTTCACAGTCCAGGTGTCACATCCATACATGACCACTGGAAAAATCATAGCCTTGACTAGACGGACCTTTGTTGACAAAGTAATGTCTCTGCTTTTTAATATGCTATCTAGGTTGGTCATAACTTTCCTTCCAAGGAGTAAGCGTCTTTTAATTTCATGGCTGCAGTCACCATCTGCAGTGATTTTGGAGCCCCCCAAAATAAAGTCTGACACTGTTTCCACTGTTTCCCCATCTATTTCCCATGAGGTGATGGGACCAGATGCCATGATCTTAGTTTTCTGAATGTTGAGCTTTAAGCAACTTTTTCACTCTCGTCTTTCACTTTCGACAAGAGGGCTTTTTAGTTCTTCACTTTCTGCGATAAGGGTGGTGTCATCTGCATATCTGAGGTTATTGATACTTCTCCCAGCAATCTTGATTCCAGCTTGTGCTTCTTCCAGCCCAGCGTTTCTCATGATGCACTCTGCATATAAGTTAAATAAGCAGGGTGACAATATACAGCCTTGACGTCCTCCTTTTCCTATTGGGAACCAGTCTGTTGTTCCATGTCCAGTTCTAACTGTTGCTTCCTGACCTGCATATAGGTTTCTCAAGAGGCAGGTCAGGTGGTCTGGTATTCCCATCTATTTCAGAATTTTCCACAGTTTATTGTGATCCACACAGTGAAAGGCTTTGGCGTAGTCAATAAAGCAGAAATAGATGTTTTTCTGGAACTCTCTTGCTTTTTTGATGATCCAGCGGATGTTGGCAGTTTGATCTCTGGTTCCTCTGCCTTTTCTAAAACCAGCTTGAACATCTGGAAGTTCACGAATTGCTGAAGCCTGGCTTAGAGAATTTTGAGCGTTACTTGACTAGCCTGTGAAATGAGTGCAATTGTGCGGTAGTTTCAGCATTCTTTAGCATTGCCTTTCTTTGGGATTGGAATGAACACTGACCTTTTCCAGTCCTGTGGCCACTGCTGAGTTTTCCAAATGTGCTGGTATATTGAGTGCAGCACTTTCACAGCATCATCTTTCAGGATTTGAAATAGCTCAACTGGAATTCCATCACCTCCCCTAGCTTTGTTTGTAGTGATGCTTTCTAAGGCCCACTTGACTTTACATTGCAGGATGTCTGGCTCTAGGTGAGTGATCACACCATTGCGATTATCGGGGTCATGAAGATCTTTTTTTGTACAGTTCTTCTGTGTATTCTTGCTATCTCTTAATATCTTCTGCTTCTGTTAGATCCATACCATTTCTGTCCTTTATCGAACCCATCTTTGCATGAAATGTTCCCTTGGTATATCTAATTTTCTTGAAGAGATCTCTAGTCTTTCCCATTCTGTTGTTTTCTTCTATTTCTTTGCACTGATCTCTGAGGAAGGCTTTCTTATCTCTCCTTGCTATTCTTTGGAACTCTGCATTCAAATGGAAATATCTTTCCTTTTCTTCTTTGCTTTTCGCTTCTCTTTTCACAGCTATTTGTAAGGCCTCCTCAGACAACCATTTTGCCTTTTTTCATTTCTTTTCCCTGGGGATGGTCTTGATCCCTGTCTCCTGTACAATGTCACGTCCATAGTTCATCAGGCCCTCTGTCTATCAGATCTAGTCCCTTAAATCTATTTCTCAAGTCCACTGTATAGTCATAAGGGATTTGATTTAAGTCATACCTGAATGGTCTAGTGGTCTTCCCTAGTTTCTTCAGTTTAAGTCTGATTTTGGCAATAAGGAGTTCATGATCTGAGCCACAGTCAGCTCCCGGTCTTGTTTTTGCTGACTGCAAACAATATACTCAATCTGATTTTGGTATTGACCATCTGGTGATGTCCATGTGTAGAGTCTTCTCTTGTGTTGTTGGAAGAGGGTGTTTGCTATGACCAGTGTGTTCTCTTGGCAGAACTCTATTAGCCTTTGCCCTGCTTCATTCTGTACTCGAAGGCCAAATTTGCCTGTTATTCCAGGTGTTTCTTGACTTCCTACTTTTGCATCCCAGTCCCCTATAATGAAAAGGACATCGTTTTTGGGTGTTAGTTCTAAAAGGTCTTGTAGGTCTTCATAGAACCATTCAACTTCAGCTTCTTCAGCATTACTGGTTGGGGCATAGGCTTGGATTACCGTGATATTGAATGGTTTGCCTTGGAAACAAACAGATCATTCTGTCATTTTTGAGACTGCATCCAAGTACTGCATTTTGGACTCTTTTGTTGACCATGATGGCTCCTCCATTTCTTCTAAGGGATTCCTGCCCACAGTAGTAGATATAATGGTCATCTGAGTTAAAATTCACCCATTCCAGTCCATTTTAGTTCGCTGATTCCTAGAATGTTGACATTTACTCTTGCCATCTCCTGTTTGACCACTTCCAATTTGCCTTGATTCATGGACCTAACATTCCAGGTTCCTATGCAATATTGCTCTTTACAGCATCAGACCTTGGCTTCTATCACCAGTCACATCCACAACTGCGTGTTGTTTTTGCTTTGGCTCCATCCCTTCATTCTTTCTGGAGTTATTTCTCTGCTGATCTCCAGTAGCATAGATTTAATATGGGGAGATTATTTTGTAAGAATTGTCTAGAAATCTTTTTGAGAAAGATTAGTGAGGGAAAAAGTTGTTTCATCAAATTTAATACTGTTTCTGTAGTCAAATCAGTATGATAATGAAACAAGATTAGACAAGTAGAATCTAAAGCTACACCATCTAGTGTTGTAGCCACATATGACTGTTGAGCACTTGAAATGTCACTCACCAGAATTGAGGTATGCTCCAAGTGTAAACACACATGCTGTGTTTCATAGATGAGTACAAGAAAGCATGTAAAGTATCTCACTAAGTTTTACAAATATTGTATGTTGAAATTATAACGTTCGGTATATGTCTTGTTAAATAAAATACATTATTAATTTTACTGGTTTGCTTCTGCAGTCTTTAATGTGGCTACTAGTAAATTTAAAATTACCTTTGTGGATCACATTTCTGTTGGATAGTGCTTGTCAAGAGTTGATGGTAATGATGATGTTAATGATCACGATAGCAGCTAATATTTTTCAATGCATTGTTCCATTTCCTCCACTTATAGTAACTAAGTTAAGCCTTAGAAAAAAGTATGAGATAGGTACAACTGTTATTTTCCATTTACCGGTGAGTAAAAGAAACTGAGGTAGATACTTAGTCATTACTAAGAAAACTGCCTGCTTGAAGAGGTTGTTTGTACATCTGTGTTTATTACTCACAATAGCCAAAAGGTGGAAGCAACTAAAGAGTCCACCAGTGGATGGCTGGCTGAACAAAATGTGGTGTGTATGTAGATGGTGGAATATTATTCAGCCTTAAAAAGGAAGGGAATTTTGACACATACTATAATATGATTGAACCTTGAGGACATTATCTGAGTGAAATGTCAGTCACAAAATGATGAATACTACATGATTCTACTTATGAAAGGTGCCTAAAAGAATCAAATTCATAGAGATAGAAAGCAGAATGATGGTTTCCAGGAGCTGGGGAAGAAGGAGGATTGGGGAACTGTTTAGTGGGTATAGAGTTTAAGGGGTTTTTGTTTTGTTTTGTTTTTTTCACCACTCCTCACGGCATGCGGGATCTTAGTTCCCTGACCAGGGGTCAAACCTGTGACCCTAGAGGTAGAGGTGTGGAGTCTTAACTAGTGAACCACCAGGGAAGTCCCTAGAGTTTCAGTTTTGTGAAATAAAAGTCATTCTGTGGATTGGTTGCACAACAGTGTGAGTGTACTTAATACTACTGAAATGTACACTTAAAAATGGTTAACATGAAAAAAAAATGGCTAACATGGTAAATACAATGTTTTGTATCTTAACCATAACTCAGGCAATTTTTTTTAACTCCCTGAATTTTCAGGTAATATTTTGTCAATAGTTTCAGTCTTTTAGAATGAGCTTGCCTTTAGTTTTATATGAAATCTCTCATTTACCATTTGATTTCATTTTGGTCTGTGGCCCTAGCTATAAGACACTAGGATATAGTTATCTTAGAGTCTTTTTTTTTTTTTTTCCAGTAATTAGTTGAAATTTCCCAGTTTCAGAGCAGCAAGAATAAAGGAATTGTGCTTTTAAAATTAATGTTAAAGTTAGATCATATTGCTGTAATTTGTCTTTTTAAATGAGGATAAGTATAGAAAACCTTTTGTAACCAGTTACTATGCTACAGCGCAAGTATGAATTACTGGAGTATAGGTGATCTTTCATACTTACTTGATATAAGGAAAATAGAGAATATTTAATTTTACCTTTGCTCAAGAGTTTCTGGTGACATCAAAATACTCTTTTTAATATAACTAGAATAAAACTATTAAAGAGAAAAGAAGACATTATAAAAAAAGTCTATGAAGCATTTCTTCTAAACTTCAGTGGTGTAATTATCACAGATACAAAATACATACTAGTTCTCATTTATAAGTATTTGCCATTTGAGGCGTTAGAACTAAGAGTGTAGTGTTAAAGATACTTTCTCAGTTCTTTTCAGTTGTTATTAAATGGTGTGGAGTGGATGATTACTAAAATAGAAAACAGTTCTTCATAAAATTACATACAGATTTCGAAAGTTAGCATCTTCATTTTTGTCATCAACATGGAATGTTGTTTTAAACACTTCTCATTCTATGTTCACCTTATAACTTTAGAGACTGATATTCTCAAATTATTCTTTTGTGGGGGGAAAAAACCCTTCTGTTTGTTTTTTATAAATAGGATGCAGGACAAAAAAGATTTGGAGCAGTTTCCTGTAATGTTTGTGGCATGCTTTACACAGCTTCAAATCCAGAGGATGAAACACAGCATCTGCTCTTCCACAATCAATTTATAAGTGCTGTAAAATACGTGGTAAGTAGAATTCATGACTTCTAAAATGCAGAATCAGATCATTAGAGATGAATTGTCAGATTCAAGTCATTGAAAAAATTTTGTCTTTAGAAAATAGCACCATATACAAAGCCCCTGTAGTATATATACAGACTTACTTTAAAACAAAACCAAACATAAAACCCAGCAAATTCGTTCTGGCTGGTGTATGTTGTGGGATTTTTAAAATTTTAAATTTAACTTAATTTTCAAATTGTTATATTTTTAAAGTGTTGTTGTACCTCTTCTAACAAGTGATGCTCTTCAACTTGAGTATTTTTTTAAATTTCCTTTGATTTTAATTGTTAACTAGTATTCATAGTAGCTTGACACAGCTTTTTTGGTGGAATTGATAGTGGTATATATTATACCAAATAGATTGTGTGGGGATTTCCTTTACCTTCTCTTTGCTAACATAAGAGTTTTTCTTATTAAAGTTAAAGAACAATTCCTGATGGTTGAAACCTCAGACTTTGTAGTATACTTAAAAAAAAAAAAATCCCACAAAGTAAATATGTTTTAGTATATATATTTTAATGTATGTGCAGTTGAGGCATAATGGGTATTATTTATATTTGTTTTTGGAAGTAGCAAAATTTTAAATAATTTTGAACCATTTCAGATATCTTGTGAAAATAGTAATTTAATGTAATTGCTGTTTACCCGTATCTGAAATGGAATTTATTTTATACATGTTACCTTCAGTACTGTACACTCACATTAATAAGACCTCCAGGATATCTGAACTGAGATCACCAATTCATTTCATATAGGCACTAGATTTTTTAAAGATTTTTATTGGCTTCAGTTAAATTTGTATCCTTATCTTTGGTTGAAGAATTCATATTTGTGGTTTTATTTATTCAATTACTTCTTCCCAAGATAGGTGGGGTTTTCCTTTTTTGGTTTCCTGCTGTGGTAATCCTTTGTATTCCTTATTTCATCTGCTTTTCCCCACACATACCCTTTTCCCACTTAACTAAATAAAATATAAGGTATGTGGATATAGAATATCTGTAGCTAGATATTTATTTGTCATTTCAAATTTGTCCTTTTCCAGTTTGACTCTGCTAATATCCTTACAACTTGAAAAGAAAAATAGGCCTATCAAGTAGCTAAATTATGGAATACTTCTGGGGCAGAAATATTTATTTTACATCCATCAATCTGGTAGAATTGTATTCTGCTCAAGTTACATTATTTGATTCTTGCAGCCAATTTCCAAAAATTATAAAGAAGTTTGCTTTAAAAGACTTAATTATTTTAAGAGAAGTTCTTAATTTCTGAGACCAACTGTAAGGAAATCAACCAGGAGATAATGTACTCTGCTCTTCCACAACACCAAAGGAAATTAGTTTATGGAACAAGGTGGAGGCATCACTTCTTAACAAATCCTTCTTAACAAATCCTGGCTCTTGCAAGTCCGTAAAGCAGCAGAACAACTTAAGGAAGACTGATTCCTGCCCCAGACCTCTCCCCCCACCCCCTGCCCCCTTCTTGATGGGACAGAGCTACAGGTTATTTTATTTACTTTTGAAATAAACTCAAGAGAAGGAATTGAGTTTAGCAGTTGGCCATCCTTTGCTAACATCAAAGTTAACGTTCTTTTTGTTTTTTCAAACATAGATATACATAGACTGTAAGGTAGAAACTCCTCCAGAACTTTGTAGCATTCTTTTCTAGTGTATGGAGAGGATAAAAAAGCACACCCACATTAAAGATGTTCTGCTGTGATCACAGCTCTGGATTCTGGGTTATCACTTAGTGAATCTTCCATTGGGCACCTAGTGGTGTGCCTTTGCATTAAGTACTCGTGTTTGATGAAACACTTAATTTTTTAAATGCCAGTTTATCTGTCGTGTCTGTTTCTTGGAGAGAAGCACATAGAACTAAGAAGTCATTTTGTGCTGTGGCTTTTGTGTATATTTTTAATTTTAAATGGGCAGTGTGCAGGGATTGGGAATACACTTCTTTACTGCTTAATATAGAATTAATTCTGTACTGCTTAAAATAGAATAAATTAGAATAAGTTTTACTTCTTTTATTTTAATCAAACACTGCCTACAACGTAAGCAGTTTTTCTTTTTTTTTCTTTTTTAATTTAAATTATTTATTTATTTTACTTTACAACATTGTATTGGTTTTGCCATACATTGGCTTGAATCTGCCATGGGTGTACATGTGTTCCCCATCCCGAAACCCCCTCCCAACTCCCTCCCTATCCCATCCCTCTGGGTCATCCCAGAGCAGTTTTTCTTTACAGTAGAAATTTTTTCTTATAATTATTTCATGATGATAATCTATGACAGGTAAAAATGTCTGAAGTCTTCTTTTCAGAAGATTAAAATAATACATAAGTTATGTAGTCATAGTAGAAATTGATGCCACAGAAACTACTTTTGGTTGACTAAAATACTTTATCCTTTATGTATTCTCTTTGACTTGGGGTAGGGGAGAAGAATGACTCTGCTCTCGTTGTGTATTCCTTCGTTGTACTCCATCTGCCTCATTGACCCCATTTGAGGAAATGTATTTTACGTGGCCTACTCGAAACTATTTAGGAAGGAGCCTTTTAAAGCTTCCTAGGGATTCTGGATTCTGGTTTAGACCTAGCTTCCCTTCAGTTTCCCTTCATGAAGTGTTTTCCTAAAGGTGTGAGGAGAAAACAGGAAAAACTCCCCCAAGAGCATTCAGCTTTGTTGCCAAGCAAGGAACTATCCAGAATTCAGCTGTATTATAAACTTTCAGTAATGCAGAAGAGGAATAATGTTTGGGTTCTTTGCAGAAAAACTCCTGACTTAATCCTTCTTTACCTCTGTCTTTCCCTTACCCTCCTTTGAATTGATTATCTGACTGAATGTGTTGTGGAGGACCATACATTCAGGGTACTGGATATGCCCTTGGCCTGCAAATTTAGGAACAAAGCCTGAAAAAAGTGAAAAGTTAACAATAAAAGATTTAAACAGCTATTAAAGCAATAAATCAATATTAACTATTTAAATTATAAATTAACTTTTCAGTTTAGAAATAATTACTTTGGTAGAGCTGTAATCAGAAGATGGGTTGTTTTTCCTGTCTTGGTGCCCAGAGACGCTTTGAAGAAAGGTTGGACCAGTCCCTAGTTGGCTGTATAGTTGCACTACCCAGTTTGGTGACACCAGACCTCCGAACATGAGAAATGCAGGTCCTCATTCACACCAACCAGTGCTCTCTCGTCACATGTTGCTAGGTGCTATGTGTCACTGTGGAGGTAGAATATTTGAATTGTCATAAGGAGTTCAGTTAGTGCTGCTACAAGTAGATTTATCAAAACAAATAGCTTTAGTGGAAGAGGAAGGGTTCTAGCCTCTGTTCAGTTCAAATACTGCAGAGAATGAGAGAAAGTACCCTGAAGGAGATCCTGCTGTCATAGCACACCTACAAAATGAAAAGTCTTTAAAGCATCTTTAAAATTGAATCCGATTTTTCTAAAGTAAAACTTAAATTCTTGTGTATATTCTTTTATTCCTGACTTGACTCAATGAGTGAAAAAACCACTATGTCACAGGACTTCTGTTTTTATGAATACCTTCTTTCAAACTATGAAAGATTAACTTAAACAGGTTGGCTTGCTTTTAGTGGTTAAGTCATTCAAAATGGGAAACCATGAATCTTGAAATACTGTAGTGATAATAAATAAAGCTAACAGATATGAAGGTTAGCTTCAGAAAGTGTTGTGCTTAATTATGCTTTAATAGACCAATTATATCATTCATGTCTTGTTAGCTGAACATGAGTGAAAGTCACTTAGTCGTCTTTGTGACCCCATTGACTAGAGTCACTTGGAATTCTTCAGGCCAGAATACTGTAGTGGGTAGCCTTTCCCTTCTCCAGGCGATCTTCCCAACCCAGGGATCGAACCCACGTCTCCCACATTGTAGGCGAATTCTTTACCACAAATTAACATATATAAGATTTAATTATTTTATTTTAATTTCAGTTATTTGTGTGTATAATTAAATTTAGTTCAGAAATAAATTGACCTCAGTCACTTTCAAACTAAAGTTGTCTCAGATAATCAGCTTCAGTGCTTGTGATACTGTGATTTATGAGAAAGATATTTATTTAGTTCCTGACTCACAGCTCCCAAAACCTTTGAAATTTCCTAAGAGATGGGATACAATGTGTTTTGTTATGTTAATGAGATGACCTTTGGAACTAGCCTAAGGATGGGAGCCAACTACTGAGGGTTGGAACTTTCAGTTCTCACTCGGTGATCCTAAGAGGGAATAGGCACTGGAGATTGAATTCTGTTACCAGTTGTCAATGATTTAATCAGTCCCACCTCTAGTGAAACCTTCAAAAAGCCAGGACAGGGTTCAGAGAGCTTTTGGGTTGGTAAACACATAGAGATTTGGAAAGGTGGTATGCCTGGAGAGAGCATGGAAACACATCTTTAACAGTATTGTTGTTAATACAAAATTATTTTTGCAAAGTAACCAAATGTGAAATTAAAACCTTCTGCTTGGGGGTAGTTAAGGTATATTAATTACTTTTATTATACCATTTTATTAAAGTAGAAAAAAACAGGAAATACAGATAAGCTGAAAGGAAAAAATTAAATCACATAAATAACCTCAATTTATAATTTGGTATATAGTCTTACTGACTTTTAAAATATTCATAAGTACATGTTTGCTTTTAAAAATCATTTCAACAGAAATATTTTTACGTATTTCAAGAGTCTGTAATTTGTTTCTCTTATGCAGTTTTTCTGCAGTTTTTTATGCTGTGTGCCATGGGTACTGTCAAAAAGAGCATGTGACTGAATTTTGAATGAGCTAATTTTAATTTACTTTTGTTTCTAAAGATTTAAAATTTTTTAAAATTGGTATTTAGAGTATGTTTATTTAAACAAATAACAACTGTTAGTCTTGCTGTTGAACTAAAATGTGTTTCTTAAATTGCTTTAGTAATTTAAATAAAATTTTAATTGAAATACAACTTGTAAAGAGAAGTACACAAATAATGAACAAGTGCACAGCTTAATGGTGTGTTTTTGCAAAGTGAACACCCACATGACAAACACCACTAGTATCTCAGAAGCCCCTTTGGGCCCATTGCAGTCAATGCTTGTCTCACCCTCAGGTCTAATCACTGCCAACTGGATTCATTTTACATTCATTTTTCACTTCTGAGTAAATGGTATTTGCGTAAGCCTTGGACCTTTGGCACAGTTTTGACAGTTGGGTGATTTGAATTTTCCAAAATAGAGTTCAATCCCCATTCCCCCCACTACCACCAAATAGCGAATCCCCATGTATTTTTCACTCAGCTTCAGCTTAGCAATAAACAAGATTTTAAGTGTATAATCACACCTTTAAATTTTAATTCCTTAATATCAGCTATTCCCTCAGGGGTCAGAATCTCCCCAAATATCTCATAATTTTCTATACTGTTTGAATTAAGGTCCATATATTGCATTGGTTGGTATGTCTCTTAAATCTCTTTTAATCTAAAGATTCTCCCTCTAGGTTTTTTTCCCTTGCCATATTTGTTGATAGTCTTTTTGAAAAGCTAGTTATTGATTTTATTTCTCAGAGTATTCTTTCATGAATATTTCCATTCAACCTTTAATGGAAGTGATTAGTAGGAACTTTTACAGTTGGATATAATTTTAACACACAGATCTTAAATGTTTGATTGATGAATTTTGACAATTGTATAAACATCAGTGTATCTACCACCCAGTGTATTTTGTTTTCAATTGTAATCTTGTTCAAATAGAAAAAGAGGAAAACCCCTTCCAATTCTTGAGAAACTCTAAAGTCTAGAATAACTAGAACAACAAGGGACAAAAAAAAAAAAAGATCATTGATTGTTATTAGCAGTGTAAAGCTTTCTGCTTTTCAGCAACCAGATAGGTGAATTAAGAATGGGATTTGGAAAATACTACTTGCTAGCAGAGGGCTGTGTGTAACATCTTAGAGCTAAAGGTGGAAGGTGTAACAGCACTGCATTGAAATTTATATCTTTGGACAAAGCTGTGGCTATTTGGTTATTCCTCTAAATCACACTTACCCTTCAGCAAACAGCATCTCCCTCAGTTTCAAGCAGCAGACTTCATCTCATCTAAATTCTCTAAAGATAGGATCATGTGGTTATTGACTCCAGGAAAGAGTTAACTGCAATTGAGGTGTATAAATGTCTTTAGTATCTTATTTGACAGTTTTTAGCCACATTGGGTCTTTCATCTTTGCCTTGTCCAAGGTTTGAACTTATTTTTGCATGTAACTTTGGGGGCTTTATTAATTGTGTTTTCTTAAAGTAGTACATTGACTGTAGTTTGACACCACTAGGAAGGTAGAGTGGAAGTTACTGAGAGTTCCTGAGTAGCCCCTCTGTGAGAAGAATCATCTTAAAGCAGTTCTCTAAACTGCTAAGTGAGGTGGGTGATGACAGCTATTTTATCCATAGCCTAGGTCAGGAAACAGAATGGATTGCAGTGATTTGCCCAAGATTATATTGCTAATAACTACCAAGAAATGGGATTTAAACCCTGAACTTTTAATCCAGAACTCTTGAAGTTTTCTCTGAAATATGCTGTCTTCATGGGTATTAGAAACTTAAGCAGTAATAATTCTGCCCTTTGCAGTTCCTCCTGCTTATACACTTCCATGAAAAAACTATCACATTTAAAACATTTTAAAAAATTGTATCAAATCCAATTGGGAAACATTTTCTGCATGAACATGCAAGTCTCAACTTGTTTCAAGAGAAAATTATACATAAAAGTCAGTAAAGCAAAATAATTTATATAGTGCCGAATATATAAAGCAAAATAATTTATCTAGTGCCAATGGTGCAGTATAATGTTGGCCAGTAGTTTTTTTTAAAGACAACAGGAAAGTAACTTGTCAAATTATTTTTAGATAATTCAGCTCAGGAAACTATGACTTTGTTATAAGTTGGAGTTAGTTCAATTCTAGCTCTTCATTGAAATTGTAGCTTAGTTTTTAAAATGAAAAGTCTCCATTTTCATTTTATGCAAAATAGGTTTATTTTAAAAGCTTTTCCCAAAATAACATTAATGTAAATTTGTTTTTTAGAGAGGATGATATCTCTTATGCCTTTTAAAAACATTTACCTATATTCAGGTCTGGATATGATTCAAATTTTGTTTCTGATTTGAAAAAAATGACTTCTGTGACTATTGTTTCTGCTCCTTTTTTCTTTTCAAATTTTGGGAACACATGACCATCCTAATTATGATCATCTGAATTTGCTTTACTTTTGGGTGCTCTATTTTTTAAACAAATTCTGGTTTTAAATACTTAAAACAGTTGTTTATACCAAGTTTGTTACTAGACTTTTTGTCCACAACTAAGAAACCACCCTTTCCCAAAAGACCATTCTGGATCATTTAAGAAAATCAATCTCCTTTCAGACCTGCTGTAGTGTTTTTTAAAAATATAGTTGCCTTTTTCTTGGTTTCATTGAGCTTTAATACTCTGAAACAAATCTCAGAAAGATGCTGGTTTTCTTTAAGATAAATACATTGCTTCTTGAAAAACCTTTTTATTTAAAGTTGGTTGGGTAAGACAAATGGAACAACCAGTTAAGCTCATTCCTTCTGTACTTATTTTTAACCTCAAAGCTCCTAGTTTTAACCTCTGGTTCAGTCCCATCTTACTAGATTTAAGTGGCTTTTGTTTTGTTTTTTTTTCATGCAGGTTCTGCTCATTAATCACCACGAGTGTGGATCTGAAGAAGAGTTTATTACCTCTCTTTTTTTGAGTATGTTTAACTTCAGATACACACAACGTAGCCTCTCCTTCCCTATTAGATTCTTAGAAGGTAGTTATATTTTTATAGTATCCTTCTTGTGACTTTTGATAGTTGTGATCAATAAGAATAAAAACTATTCCTTACATATTGGGCTCCTGCATGCAAATCAGTTCATTTACAACCTCCTGGAGGTCTTTGGCATGCCAGACATAAAACCACGAGTTTTTGTTTGTGGAGGTAACCATGTTCCAGAGAGATTTAAGACTTTAATGCTCTTATCAAGAAACTGGGAGAGTTATCCGTTAGGTTCTGGGAGTCACTGACTTTAAGGGGCTTGCTTTTGCTGTGTGATTTTCAAAATTAATTTAAAATGGAAAATGATAAATTAGACATGCTTTTGTGGTCTTAGATCACTGAATGAATAGTAGAGAGAAATTAGCTTACATTGTACCTGTGTGTGCTTAACAGATAGCTGATTTATCATGTCTTTTTAAACATTAACGAGCATATATACTTCTCCATGTTTGTAATTTTTAGACACATTGATGTATTTTTTTATTGTACATGAATATGATGTATGAAATGTGGTAAATAAATTTCTTTTTTTTTATATGTATCTAGGGTTGGAAAAAAGAAAGAATTCTAGCTGAATATCCTGATGGCAGGATAATAATGGTTCTTCCTGAAGATCCAAAATATGCCCTGAAAAAGGTAAATTTCCAGTGAAATTTCACACAGAATGAATAATTTGCAGCTGATTTTAAGAGTATAATGTATTACTGGCAGCACATTTAAATACCCCATTCTGACAACAAGAAATAAGCATTTAGTCACAACCCAACTGAAAAATTAATGCTTTAACTTTGTAGTGTGTCATTTGTTGTTCATTTTTTAAGTTATGTCTGACTCCTTGCGACCCTATGGACTGCAGCAAACTAGACTTCCTGGTACTTCACTATCTCTTGGAGTTTGCTCAAACTCAATCTCCATTGAGTGAGTGATGCCATTCAACCACTTCATCCTCTGTCCCTGCCTTCTCCTGCTCTCAATCCTTCCCAGCACCAGGGTCTTTTCCAATGAGTTGACTCTTCGTATCAGATGGCCAAGGTACTGGAGCTTCAGCATCAGTCCTTCCAGTGAATATTCAGGGCTTATTTCCTTTAGGATTGACTGGTTTGATTTCCTTGCTGTCCAAGGGAGTCTTCAAGATTCTTCACCACCACCACCACAGTTCGAAAGCATCAATTCTTTGGCGTTCAGCCCTCTTTATGGCCCAATTCTCACATCCTCACATGACTACTGTCTAGCATATGTGAAATGAATTTTTAGTGGAGTGATTACTGTCTCATATTGTCAGTAACTTGAGTGATGATATAGAAGGCATAGTAAATGCCACATAAGTGATTTCAAGAATCAAAATACAAATCTGAATCATAATTTATAAAATTGAAACTAATAGATGTCATTTTATTCTGAGAGTAAATTTCTAATATCCTTGTTCTTAGTAACCTACAGTTCAGTATGTTACTGGTTAGTAACCCATAATAGGCTAAAAATTAAAATCCAAAGAATTGTGAGTCATTTGCCTTTAGGAACTGAGTCAGGTGTTGCATCGTGGGATATTTTTCTAGGATTAAGAGGACTTGGGTTTTCATCACTGAATAAGGAATGTGTTACATGGTATTCTGCAGTTCAGAAGTGTGAATATTTAACCCCCTTAGGTGTCATTTGCATTTTAAAGTTAGTGTCACAGATGAATGTTTATTGGACTGAATATTTGCAGATTTTTTTTTTTTAACTGGCAAAGGAACTGATGTTTGAGTGCCTATAAAAATCTTGACTTTGAATACCTACAAAAGTTTGAGCTTATCGTATGTGACCTTGACTAGGAGATAAAGTGGTAGAAGCAGTTTGATGCTATATTAGCATAATGGGTTCAAATCCCAGAAAACCCAGCTCTTTGGTTCCCAGTGTCCCATATCTGACACGGGAAAGGTATTTAACCTCTAAATTTTATTTCTTCCATATGCAAAGTGAGAAACTATCAGCCTGTAAGAGGTGTTGGATTTAAATTAGATAGTATTCATAAAGTGCTTTGCATAGTATCTGACCCTATAAACTTTTGATAAGGAGTAAACATTAATGCCTTTTCTCTGGGCTCACTTCCAGTCCACTGATGAGAGTACTAATTAAGGCTTGCGAAGAACAATGTGGCCTGCCTGGCTAAGGTTCCAGTGAAGTTCTCTCCAGTGCTCCATTCTGTGATGCTTACTTACACTGGGAAGCCTTAGTGTCCTTATTAGCTATCAGAGGAGCTCTCACACTTGTTCCCAGACTGCTGGGCTTGATATTATTCTCCATTCTTTCTTCCTTTTGTAGATTGGTCCACAGAGCTTGAAAAACATTTAGTGATCAGGATAGTCATTCAGAAGAACTCTTCAGAGGATGTTATGCTTGGAATAATATGCTCAATTTATTGACCTGAAATAGCATATTTTTACATATATAAAATGCTTTTGTTTAAAAAATAATTTTTCTTTATTTGGCAGGTTGACGAGATTAGAGAGATGGTTGATAATGATTTAGGTTTCCAGCAGGCTCCACTCATGTGCTATTCCAGAACAAAAACACTTCTCTTTATTTCTAATGACAAAAAGGTAGTTGGTTGTCTAATTGCAGAACATATCCAGTGGGTAAGTGATTTTTAAAGAATGGTCGTATGTAGTTTGGTGTTTAAAGAGTTACAGCAATAACATCATCCTGGTAAATTTTTCAGCATTCTGTGTAAGGAAGAGTATGAATGCGAGAACTCCTGTGCATAATTTTTTTACTACAGTGAAGTTGTCTTGCATGGGAACTCATTTAAGTCAGTGAATGTAAGATAAAAATTCTACAAATCAAAAGTACTGTTAAATTTTGTTTAGGAAGTTTCCTTGTTGGCTACTAATGAAATGTCTGTCTCAGTCCCCTTCAGCACTGAAGTAAATCAAGGGTTGCCAGATTATAGTCCAGAAGGCAAATTCTCGCCTGTTTTCTACAACATTTTATTGTAACATTGCTATGTCCACTTGCTTAAATGTTGCAAGAAGCCAGTTATGCTACACAGCCTGAAATACTTATTTCCTGGCCCTTCATGAAAAATTGCCCACCCCTGCATCAGGTCACCACTTCTTTGGGTGAGCTCTAATGAGGACTTGGCTTGTATTTAAGAGCCAAATGTAAACAAATAATAGAATTATAGTAGAAGTGGTATGTTCATATTGTAAAATGGTCCCAAGTTAGACCAATTTAAGAAAACAGAAGATTTTGAACTTCCTAATCATGCTCACCTTGAGGTAGACCTCCTGTGAATTCTGTCTTTTTTTCAGCTGAGTTCTTGCTCATGAATTCAGTGTGCATTGGATTTGACTTTTTGTTTAGTTGATGTCTTTTAGTATATTAGTAGTTGCCTACAAGTATATATGCTTCATCATAAAATTTCCTAATAAGGTGCAAAGTTGAAACAAATATGTGTGATTAATGTCTGCATGTTAAGCTACATAAAAAATTCAATCTGAAAAAAAATTCAACCTGAAATTGTGTAAGTTTATGAATTTTGCTATTTGTAATCACAGATTTGATTTAAATAAATAGCTGACAAGGTAGTTTGGAGATATAAATTTGATATAAAAGGACTAACTCATAGAAGCTTGCCATCCTGTAACTGAGTTAATTTTGCGTAGTGCACATCTTGTGGCTTTATTTTTTCATTGCCCCAGATTTATTCTTTATCATTTGTCCACTTTTATAGGTCTCTGAGTCTTGATTGTCCCATTTTTAAAAGATATCAGCAATGTTGTGCTTGATTTACCAATCAATATATCAAAGTGCTTTCTGTGTGTATCAAATAACTGTGTTATGTGTTTGAGGATTGTCCTTAGCAACTCATCCCCCTTAATTCCAGTCCAGCTAGCATGATTTATGACTCCTGAGGAGGGTTAATAGTAAGGTACCCACTTGAAGGAAGTATCACTTTTTATGTGGGACATAACTTCAGACAGAATTGATCATTGAAACAAATGAAGTTAATTAGATGAGGGGAAAAAAATACTTGAAGTCAGATTTTCACAGAAGTGACAAGGATATTTGCAAATTTTATATAGAGTATTCTTAAATTTGTTTGGCAAATGACTAAGCATTCAGAGAAAAATTGCAGACATCTGTCTTGTTTTTTGACTGTTTCTTGCAGTGTTTTTTTTTTGTTTGTTTGGTTGTTTATAGTGAATGTTCTTTGGTAAACTCTTGTGTGTTGCGGGGATTTTTGGCCCTGCCAAGTGGCTTCTGGGATCTCAGTTCCCTGACCAGGGATTGAATCTGGGCCATGGGAGTGAAAGCACTGAGCCCTAACCACTAGACTACCAGGGACCTCTGCACCCTTGTGTTTTTTTTAATTTCTATTCTACCTAGTTCCAAAAATGACTTGTTGCAGTGTTTAGATTAGAACATAGCCATGCGATACTTGCTTGTTTATTCTTTGTTAACTCTCAGTTGTGTTGTCTAATTGTTTTAACTTTTGTACCTCATTCTGTCAAAAGGCTGATGGTGTCCCTTTTTTGGCCACTAGACTGGCAGAAGAGATGTATGTTTTTCAAAGTACTTTTTTTTTTTTTTAAGAGATAGGAGTGTAGGGAAAGGATTTTCCTAAACTTTTGATTCCTCTGTCATCCTGAGTCCCAGTTCTGCCCAGCTGTGAACCCTATAATGATGATAGCTATCACAGAAACAGTTGTGACTGCTGAGTTCTCCACATATACTTTCGCTGGTCCTAGAACATGGGAGGAGAAGGCAATGGCACCCCACCTCCAGTACTCTTGCCTAGAAAATCCCATGGACGGAGGAGCCTGGTAGGCTGCAGTCCATGGGGTCGCTACGAGTTGGACATGACAGAGCGACTTCACTTTCACTTTTCACTTTCACACATTGGAGAAGGAAATGGCAGCCCACTCCAGTGTTCTTGCCTGGAGAATCCCAGGGACGGGGGGAGCCTGGTGGGCTGCCGTCTATGGGGTCGCACAGAGTTGGACACGACTGAAGCGACTTAGCAGCAGTAGCAGCAGAACATGGGAGGTGGAGAAAATTAACATTCACTTCCTATTATGTGCCAGCCGAGATGGCCAGGTGCTTTGTATTTCCTTATTTAATCTCTCAGCAAGTCTCTGAAAGAGATGGCAGAGAGTTCCAGTTTATAGATAAGGAACCCAAAGCTAAATTAAGTAACTTCATCTCATGGTCACATAACTAATAAGTGAGTTAGAACAGAATGTAGATCCAGGTCTGTTTATTTCCTAAAATGAGAGCAAAAGCCTAAGTGGTTCCTACAGTTTGTTAAGAAGCCAGATGGATGTAGTGATGACCTCATGAAAGGTCAGCATGAGACAATAGCTTAATAATCGTCTCACTTTATAAACACCCTGTCCTGCCTGCCCCCCAAGAATGTCTCTATGTGTATAACGGACTCACTTTGCTGCATAGCAGAGCGTAGCACAACATTGTAAATCAGCTATACTTCAATTTAAAAAATCACCTATGAGTTTCCCCTTAATTTTACTGCATATAGGGCTACAGAGTCATAGAAGAAAAACTTCCAGTTATCAGGTCAGAAGAAGAAAAGGTCAGATTTGAACGGCAAAAAGCCTGGTGCTGCTCAACATTGCCAGAGCCTGCAATCTGCGGGATCAGCCGCATATGGGTGTTCAGCATGATGCGTCGGAAGAAAATTGCTTCTCGGATGATTGAATGCCTAAGGTAACTTGGATGTAATCCTTCAAGTCATTATCAGTAGTTTAGCATTTTAAGCAGAGTTTTATATAAAGATCAACATTTAGTTCATTGTAAATGTATAACTTTTATTTATATTAATTTAAAATTTGCGTAAGATTGTCAGTATGTAAGAAGTATGGGAAATTTCTTGGGAGTTTAGCTTTTAGGAAAAATTTGTCTTAATTTAAGAATAGTATTTGTAAATAATCTAAGTCTCTCAGTAGTTTTTCTTGATTTTATTCCTCTTTTTTTCTTAAAGTATGAAATTATGATAACACATTTATAGGAGGTTTGGAAAATACAAAACAAGGTTACATATATATTGCTTGATTTTTAATCAAAGGGATAGAGAAGATTCCAAAAATTATGTTTGTTTTTTTTGTCTCTTGCATTTGCATATGAATTTTAGGACCAGCTTGTTAATTTTTGCAGAAAAACTCACTATAGATCAATTTGAGGAATAATGCCATTTTAGCAATATTAAGTCATCTGATTCATAATCATGGGATGTCTTTCTGTTTACTTAGGTCTCCTTTAATTTCTTTCAACAATGCTCTATAGTTCTCATTTTTTAGGTCTTGCATGTCTTTGTTAGATTTAATCCTAAGTATTTACTTAGGTTACTGAGTATGTACTATGTATTTCAGTGTTGTTTTTTAAATTTCATTTTGAATTGGTCATAGAAATAAAATTTTTTAATATTTTATAATTTGCAAACTTGCTGAACTCATGTTTTATTAGGCCTATTATTTTGTGAATTCCTTAGAATTTTTGTATATAAAAGATCATGTCATCTGTGAAAAGATAATTTTAACTTCTTCCTTTCCAACTTGGTTGCTTTTCATTTCTTTTGCTTGTCTAATTGTCCTTGATAATAGAAGAGTATGAGCAGATGTGGCCTTACCCTGTTCCTGATCTCTGAGGAAGTTTTTAGTCTTTTTTTTTTTTTTTAACTATTAACTTTGATGTCTTTTGATGCTCTTTATCAGGGTTGAGGAAGTTCCTTCTATTCAGAGTATTTTTATCATGAAAAGGTGTTGGGTGAATGTTTTTATAACCATTGTTGCTTTTACAAAACAGTTATTTTTAAGTTTCTAGAATATACAACATTATTTGACAGGTTTTTCCACTTTTAATGATTAAAAATAAATTAATTTTCTTTTTTTTACCTTCCACACCCCCCCTTTTTTTTTTTTAAACAGGAGTAACTTTATATATGGCTCATACTTGAGTAAAGAGGAAATTGCTTTCTCAGACCCTACTCCTGATGGAAAACTGTTTGCAACACAGTACTGTGGCACTGGTCAGTTTCTGGTATATAATTTTATTAATGGACAAAATAGTACCTAAAATAAACTCATGCCTACAGTATCAGAAGACATCTACTGATGAGAATGGATTGGTGGTTGACTTAAACCAGGAACTAGGGCCATTTTTATTACAATGAACTCAGGACTGGCAACAACCATAAGGTTGTTCCATTTTCATAAAATTGGGGGAAAAAATGAAGTAATTGCTTATTGTTGTTTTGTTTTTTTAAAGAAGATATTTTATTATCTTTTACAGAAATTTATGATTGATGTATTTTATCTATAGTTATTTAGACATGTTTACATGCAGCAGATAATTGTTCATAGTGGACTGAAAACTAATGCAAGGACTATGGTCTCAGTGATAAGTATATTTTGAAGTTCTTAATTGTGGCAATATACCAGTGTAGCTTGGTACTGTATTTTTTTTATACTGATCTGCTGATACCAGTTATAGTTTTAAAGATTGTATTATCAGAGTGGAAACCAGTGTTTTTACATTATTATTCAAGAAGGGTGTGATGTTACGTGTTGAGGAATCAAAACTAATTCTTAAAGGGTATGATACCTACTTTAAAGGAATCATCACCAAAAAAGCAAAGCTCCATTAGCAAGAGAGAATTTGAAATACTGAGTTTTTTCTTCTGTTTCTCTTTTTCTGCTTCTTGCTGCCAATCAAGAAGCGGAAGGTGGAAAAGAATTGAAGCTTTCCTTCTTGGAGAACTATGAATGACTCGAGTTAGAATGGTGCCCTTTATTTATTTTTTCATTCTGGTTTCACTTTTTAAAATAAACGTCAACTTGGCACACTTTGGCTATTAACAATCCCAAAGAGGTTTATAAAAACCTGTGGAATAGTTGCAAGCTAAACATGTATGACTTGGTATCTGCTTTGTTACTCCTCAGAAATACTACACTGGGTATATGCCCTCGTTATTGGACTTCATTTTGATACTTGTCTATCCTTCATAGTGCCCTCTACTTTTAAAGGGTTTATATGTTGAAAAACTGCTGTGGCCTTTGATGACTTGTATATAATGTAGAATAAAATAATAAAATACTTGATAGCTTTTTCTAAGTGATAAATGTGATAATGGTATGTTGTTATTGTGCTTTTTCAGGAAGTCTGTTAGGTTTGATACCTTGAAATAAGATTAAAACAGTGGCTTTTGAAAAGGTAGTTTTCACCAGTTTGCTGCAGAATCTGTATGTCAGTAACATCTCCAAAAGACAAAATCCTAACATGGGATTTTTCTGGTCTTTCAAAGAAATAAAGAGCCATCACCCACGTATGAAATACCACTATGATTTAATACAGGTGAATGTTATGAGCTGACATTAAAACCAGCTAAAAACTAAGACTTTTAAATTAAGATTACAGGTGTGTGTGTGGGTGTGTGTGTGTACACACACATTATCACTCATAGATGTGTACTTTTAAAATTAATCAAGTGGTGTAAGGCTCTGTACCTGTCAGTAGGGTGGAATGGTAAGGCAGTGTGACTATTTCTTCTCATTCATCATGATGGTCCAACTCTTGACACTGCTTTTCTTTTTGGTCTTGAGACTCTTCTAGTCATCCCTGGTCTCAATGTTTGCCTGACAGGGAACCAATGATTTTTTAAAAACAGGATGAAAACTTGAGGTGTAGCATAGATGTCCTAGTAACTGTTAAACTCATAATACAGGCCCAGTTCCCATATAAGCAATAGGATTCTTTGGGGAGCTATACTTGGTTGGTTTCAAAGGGACTTGGAAGTAGACAGGCTGTATTTATTGGTTGGTTTAAAGATTGTCATTACCAGGAAGATTGTTTCTTTTTGTGTTTATATTAAAGACACAGCCCCTCAAATAAATTTTACAATCCAGCTATTTCTCCAAGAATAGAATTATTAATAATATTTAACATTTGGGTGTTTGCCATGTGTCCTACCTTGTGTTTGTGCTGTGCTTAATCTCTCAGTCATGCCTGACTCTTTGTGACCCCGTGGACTGCAGCCCACCAGGCTCCTCTGTCCATGGGATTCTCCAGGCAAGAATACTGGAGTGGGTTGCCATGCCCTCCTCCAGGGGATCTTCCAGCCCAGGGATTGAACCCAAGTCTCCCACATTGCAGGCAGATTCTTTACCGTCTGAGCCACCAGGGAAGCCCAAGAATACTGGAGTGAGTAGCCTATCCCTTCTCCAGGGGATCTTCCCAACCCAGGGATCAAACCCCGGTCTCCTGCGCTGCAGGCAGATCCTGTACCAGCTGAGCTACCAGGGAAGCCCCAGTGATGCCTTATTTAATTATCATGACAGCCACATAGGTAGAGTTTACAGATGAGGAATATAGAATTTAGACGAGCTTATAGTAGCAGCTGCAGTGTTTGTGAAAGATATTGCAAATTGAACTAAAGCTATGATGTGTGGGTGAAGACTAGACAGATGAACTTTGAGAAGTTAAAACTGAAGAATTGATGGAGTTGATAACTGACTGGAGAAAGATCATGACAGGAGAATCTGGGTAATTTTGGTTTAGGTAGTGGAGTAGGTGGATTTTTGGCCGAGAAGGGCATACTGGAGAATTAGGTGGGAAGATTGAATGGGGAAGGATGAATTTGGTTCTGCTCACAGTTTGAAGGTGGTTACTGAATCTCCAAGTGGAGATATCTATTTGGTGTATATAACTGAACATGTAGACCTACAGTTTGGGAAAAGTTTGAACTAAACTAATTTATTTAGTTATTTGAAGATTTAGAGGAGATCTCCACCCTGGGGTTTATAAAATTAGAGGGGAGAAGAGACTGTTGAAGAACTTGTGAAAATGCTCATGCAAGGGAAGAACCAGAAGAAAGTGGTAGAAACCGAGACTCAAAAGAACCGTCGACATTGTCACACCACAGCTGAAGACTGAAGAGCGACGACAGAAACAGAATCATGGTCTCTGTGGAGTTGTGGAGGTACCAGTGGATACAGTGAGTAAACTCTAATGGTCACAAACATCAAAACAGATTGATTTTGTAATTGCTAATTATATAAAGGTGCCTATAAATGTTTTCTCAGCTACCCTTGAATAGTTGGTCTATTATAAGAATGTCTAGTATATTGACATTATAGGAATCACCAGTGTAGACAGACACCCTGCGATCTTATGCGTTATGCTCATGTTTACGTGGACATGCAATGGTTTTATTTCATTTTGTCAGTGTTATAAAAATCAGCATTTTATCAATTTATAATGTTCAAGAGTGAACTTGATATATCTACTAAAATCATGACTATCATAAGAACAGTAAATACAGTAGACATACAGTGATATTTTAATTGTCACTTACTTTGCATGGCTGCCCAGCTAGGGCATCTTGGTACAAACACAGCCACATTCCTTCCTGGCTGTAGTTCACTGGCGGTTAAGGTGGTTAAATTGATTTCTGGGGTAGTGACTGCAGACACACATATGCCTTCTGCCTGTTCTCATGGCTCTTGGGCTTTCTAGCAGACCAAGGGAAGATTCTGTCTGAGAACAGCAAAGAATTGGTAAGAAAACTTAATTGTTTTGCTTTTTCTAACTATTCCTATTCCATTTGGTGTCATAATCACTGAAGTAAAGTTGACACTTGAACAACGTGGGGGTTGGGGTGCTAACCCCACACGTAGTCCGGAATCAGGTATAACTTTACAGTCAGCTCTTTATATTAGCGCTTTGTATCTATAGATTCAGCCAACCATGGATTATGTAGTACTGTAGCACATTTTTTTTTTTAATTGTGTATAAGTACACCTGTGAAGTTCAAACCTGTATTGTTGAAGGGTCAACTGTAGACTCCTTCCTCAGCTTAATACTTGACAGCTAAGACGTAAGGAATTTACAGTGTTTCCTTGGCCCCAGAGGTCCTTCCTGCATCTTTAGTGATGATTTTTTGTTTTTGTTTTTTCAGGGAAGCCAGGGTTTCATTGTTTTATCAATATTCTCTTAGACCCAGAGGGAGCTTATGAGCCAGCTGCCATGACTGAAGACAGACCTGAGGAATGTGTGTTCTCTGGGTATTGTTCAGCTCTACGTAGTTGGAGACAGAGGTACCGCAGTCGGTTTCACAGCTGTCAGTCTTTCCAAGGCAGCTCCAGTGGAGTCCGTAGTGGGACACTGGCAGTTTCCTACTTGCTCCTGAATCTGTCAGCATACTTAAAATAGTCACTGCCCCTCCTGAGGTAACAGCCAGGGACCTCTGACCCTGAAGAATGTTTTTACGGTTCTGTATCAAAGGCTGTTATTTTAGCACTGTCAATATAATAGAACTGAAAGGCATTCCCCCCCCCCTGGAAAAATGTTAATTCTCCAAAGTTGGTGAAATTAGAATTTAGAAATAAAATGGAGAGTAACCTTAGGTTATACTACACAATTCTACTGTCCCAAAGTCTGCTGCTTGGGACATGGAAATGAATATAGTTGCCATCTATAAAAGATTGGGGATGTACCATGGATATTTCTGACATCTCTTTAATCATTTCTAGATCTGTTATTCATAATTATGTGGCACTCTGCAAGTGGGCATGGTGTGTAGATACTTTATATGTATGTATCACTTTGGATAAGCTATAGATTTTCAGTCCACAAATACTTACTCAGCACTTTCTTGCACTGTTAAGCCAGAATAGTAGAATCTTAAGAGTTATCCAACCTATGGCATGTGGACTTGTGGCCTTTCTTGGACATTGTCAGAGCCAGTTCATTCCATTTTTGAACATACCAGAAAATGTAAAGAAAACACACTTTCTTTTTAGGGGGGTGGGGGAGAATTTAATACATTCACCAAATTAAATGAAAGGACAAGAACGTACTGTCGACGCAACTTAAGACAATTTAGAATCATAAACAAAATGTGAGGTAGACTGACTAGTGAAATTAACCAAATTTTGGTTAAGAAACTTTACAGTAATAAAGTAACACAGGTGCCTCCTTTTCTAAAAATCACAAGAAGCAATTGCATAAATTACAGCCCAAAAAATTGAATATAGCAATTCTCATTGGAAGTTTACATTCAGTATTAACCTGTGTGAACCCTCACATATCGCAGGGTTTAACAGGTCTATAGGTCAGTTATTCTGCAGGCCAAGTGAACACATTTCACACCACAATATTCTAAGGGCTGGCGAGGCTCAAAGTGGAACACACCAGGGGTTGTATTAACCAAATCATGGTGTTCTGTGCTTGTGCAATTTTATCCTTAAAGGAGAATGACCTAACATTCTCTAAAGAATTATACTGATAAGGTGATTTTAAAAGATCCAAGCCTTAGTAAGACAGACACTGAAAAGAATAGGCAGGTCAGTTTAAAAATCTCCATCATCAGGGTGATGATCTTTTGGCTTTATTCTGGCATTTCTCTTCCACAGAGTTAAACAGCATTTAAGAGATCATAATCATCTGATTTTTTCAGAGTATAATCCTAACAAATATGGAGTCTCCACAGCTCAAATAAGGACTTAAAAATTTTTTCCTTAGACTGAAGCCATAAAGCCAGAAGAAACCCTGAGAGGCCATCTGCCCCAGGAACAGCTGTTTTAGGATTATTTCAAGTATTTTATTTGCCCTATATAGTAAATTTTGGAATATTGCACAAACAGTGGGTTTCATCATCTGCAGTAGGCCCTTCAATAAAACAAGTGAAATACATTCATATCTAAATCAGCCTGCTTCAGAACGTACCTCTTTGCCAAAAGTTCTGCTGTACTAAAATTAACAAGTATTTTTAAAGCATATATAAGGCAGGTCCTCTTTAAAGATCAATTAAAAATGGAATTTTTAAAAGGAATTGTTCATTTTAAGATACATATAAAACAAAAATAGCTATTAAAACCGAGAGATCTGAAATCATTTTCAGATTAGTACATTCCATCTTTTCACTCTCTGTAAACTCTGTATCACAAACTTGTAAAGCTGGTCAGGTAACACTATTTGTTCTGAGTGAATGCAGACTTAGCAGGCCCCTCTCAGTAGTTTCAGGCCATAAACAAGACATCTATTCAAGTAAAAATGGCTATGTAAAGTGGAGATAAAGTGAAAGTGATATATGGGCTAATAAGAAAAATGTCAAGCCATCAATGAGAACTGAAGTAATTCGGAAGAATTAACTTCCAATAAACTTAGTATGTTCTAGAACATTTTCTAGAAATCCGTTTTTGATTAAAATATGTGGTAAAAAAAAAAGTCTGTATAAATTTATGCCTCCTACTGTTGATACTGAACAAAGATCCCCTGCTGATTTTTGAGTCAAAAAGACTTAAATGGAATTCTTTTTTACTGCACACGCACACACGCACGCTCACTCACCCACTCACTGGTAGAATTAAGTAAAACAGCCTCTCTCTCTCTATGGCTCTGTTTCCCATTTCAGCAGTTTCTGTGGTATTGTCAGTATAAGGCAGCTCATTCAGTGTATCTTTGAAAGGAAACTCTGCTCTAGTCTTTGAAAGGAAACAAACTAGTTCCACTCCACATAGAAGCTTAGCCTGCCTGACATTTAGCTTTGCTGGTGCCAACTGCTTAATTCCAACCCAATGGAGTGGGTGTGGGGTGACTGCTGAAACCTTCTTAATTGGCTCAACTTTTGAATCAGGTTTTCCTTGTACAATATTAATCACTGTTCATATTCTCATAGGCATGATGTGCTTAAGAGACTGGAAACATTTTTAAAGAATGGATAAAGCAAAAGAACCGAAGCCAGGAGAAGCTGCATAAATACACACAACGCCTGCTCTGCATTTACTAATGTGTTTGTTCAGTTTAAATAGTAAACTTTCAACTCCTGTGGAAATTTTGCCAAAAGTTTCAATACATACAAGATTATAAATCATAAACTAACACTGCACAGAGAAAGACAAGGCTACTTTTTTTTTTAAATACAAATATCTTCTACATTCTATCATTTCAGACCCCTGAGTAATACTGTACCAAAGTACAGATCTGAAGAGAAACTGAGGGCTCAGGCCTCAAACATTAATCTTCAGTTAATTCCACACCAATGGCGTGAGTCTTCACGTAACACATTCAGGCTAGCTAACGCCAAGAGTCAGTTTTCCCCCTGACAGAGCATAGTAGAAAAAAACAACGCAGCGTCCGTGCGGTTTCTCCAAAGTATTTCTTCTTCAGCTCCCGTGGGTAGACCACATCTTGAGTTAATTGCATAACTACCTAGGGTGAAGTTAACCTGAATTTTAAGGTCCTGAAACTGGAAGTGAAGGAAAGTGATGCCCCCCAGAGATCTGGGTCAGATTTGGGGGTGGGGGGTTTCTTTGGAGAACAGACAAATACATGTTGCACTTTGCTCCACAGTGATTGTACTTTAAGGGAAAAAATAAAATCCTCAATAATTATTTCTGCCCCACCCCATCTAGGCATCCCTCTGCTAGTTTTGGTCTCTTCAAAAGGTCATACGTGACGTCCGGTGAGAAAGTAGAGCGGCTTGTCGTCGCTGCTATTGGCGGTCTGGAACTCGTCCCGGAGGCGGAACTGCCACTCGTCCTCCAGCTCCAGGCGGACAATTGTCTGGCGCAAGGAGCTTCTGTCTTGGCAGACGACACACAGGGTAGCACCTTCACGGGAAAGCAGGGACGTGTCTTAGGCTGAGGGGTGAAAGGACTTACAGAGCTTTTCTTACCTCCCTCTGATCATGTCCCCTAAGCGAACACGTGAGAACCAACGTATAAAAGTAACCTGTCAGGACTGTTCATTTGGTTATTTACTTTGAATAAAGAAGCTATTACAAATGCCGAAGTTTGAAAGAGTGTAAAGTGAAAGTCCTCCCAACCGCACCCACCCCTTCTGCTGTGGTGTGTGTGTGGGTTGGTTGCTCAGTCGTGTCCAACTCTGCAACCCCATGGACTTTAGCCCACCAGGCTCCTCTGTCCATGGAATTCTCCAGGCAAGAATACTGGAGTGGAATGCAATTCACTTCTCCAGGGGATCTTCCCAATCTAGGGATTGAACCCAGGTCTCCTGCATTGCAGGCGGATTCTTTACCGCTGAGCCACTGGGGAAGCCCTTCTGCTGTGGTAACCAGCATTAAAACCCACGTTATAAGGTTTTGTGGGTCCCGCTAAGAGCAGGGGTTCTCAACCTCGGCACTGGGGGCCACGTAACTATTGTGGGGGCTATTTTGTTCTTGTAGTATGTTTACTCTGTGCCAGCAACACCCCATCCTGTGACAACATGAGATGTCTCCAGATATTGCCAAATGCCCCAGGATGCTTCCTCCTGTTCCCCCCCCCCCACACACACACATGCACACAGCTCCAGATGTGTTTTATACACACACATAAGTAAATACAGTTTCTCCTGTTCCCATAAAAATGGCATGCTGTACACAACATACTGAACCTTTTTTCACCAACCTCAGGAGTCACCTTATCAAGATTATCTGTGATGCTTAATCTGCACTTTGTTTTTAAGCAAACCTCTGTATGCTCCATACCTGTTGAAGCAACTTTGGCTTCTATTCCAGAATTGTAATTCACTAATTTTTATTGAAATTAGATTTATATGAAAGCATTTGCATTACATCATTCCTATGTAAAATTAATAGTGGTGACAACATCTTTAAACCTGGCTATATTTATCCGCATTTAGCCTAACCTCCCTTGTTTGAAAAAGTCAATGCCCCAGTTTCAAAGGAAGGTATTCAGTTTATTGGCAAAATGATTGTTAAAGTGCTGTTTTTATAATTTTTCACCTCTGCATTTTGTCCAGTGGGAACTAATAGCACTCACAAGCAAGATACTGAATTTGATTTACCTTTGAGAAACTTAAATTTCTTAAGAAGATCAGCACCTACAAAAGAGTCACAGAGGTACAAGAGGAGTCCACCGAAGCACACCCCTTCACAGGTGACGTTGCTGGAGTGGGGTCTGGAGCTGATGTAGCATACGGCCACCTGCAACCATCAAGCACAGAGCACACACACTAGCATTTCAAAAGCAAGCAAAACCTCTGCATGGTCAGCTGAATGATCGTGCCTTCCGTTCTAGCTGTCCATCTTGGGGTCAGGTAACGGAGACATGTCTTATTGGAACTTAAAGGGGCTGCTTATCTGAGCTTTGTACTCTGTGTGTGTCAAGTTTTAACCTACCTAAAGCTTCTCTTATTTCTCATAATAAAGGGCAGTTATGAGAGAAACTGCCAGATGCAGAACAAGCCCCTCTACCTGAGAGCCCTGGCCCCTCCCCCTTTACCTCTGGTCCAATGTTAAGGTAGCAGTCGATGGCCAGCACGGGGCTCCGAAAGTTACGGATAGCTTTGGGGAAGAGTTTGTAGGAGGCATGCTGCAGGAACTTCTCCAGGAGGAACTGTGCAGGGGCTGCCAGAAGGGTGTGCTCACTGTCGGGAGCACAGACGTACTGTAGGGGCAGGATGGGCGCCACGCTGTCTGACACCTGGAATCAGAGCCAAGGGAGTGATGGGAAATGTTTCCGCCAGCACTGTGTGACCCCCGCGAGGAGAGCACGCCTGCATCCTGACAGCCCGCAGGAAAGGCAGCGGCACCGTCTGTCATCCTCGGGTTCTGAAATTCTTCCTTTGGATTTAACATAACTTATACCTAGCAAGGGCCTGAGCAAATGTTAAAGGAGGCTTCTTTGAAAGCTTGCACATTTAGCATGTACTTTGTAAGGACCAGAGATGGCAATGGCAACCCACTCCAGTACTCTTGCCTGGAAAATCCCATGGACAGAGGAGCCTGGTGGGCTGCAGTCCATGAGGTTGCGAAGTCGGACATGACTGAGCGACTTCACTTTCACTTTTCACTTTCATGCACTGGAGAAGGAAATGGCAGCCCACTCCAGTGTTCTTGCTTGGAGAATCCCAGAGACGGTGGAGTTTGGTGGGCTGCCATCTATGGGGTCGCACAGAGTCGGACATGACTGAAGCGACTTAGCAGCAGCAGTAGCAGTTGTAAGGACCAATAGAAACCTTTTTACAGCACTGCAGGATGTGGGTGGGTTAAATCCCATCCCGTCAGCACCAGAAAAAAAAGCAAGGAGGTCTTTAAGCTCCACTGGATAGTCCACATGCTATAAATGATTGTGCATGCCCAGTCAAGTCCATCTTTTCCAACTCCATGGACTGTATCCTGCCAGGCTTCTCTGTCTATGGGATTTCCCAGGCAAGAATATTGGAGTGGGTTGCCATTTCCTTCTTCAAGGCATCTTCCCAGCCCAGGGATCAAACCTGTGTTTCCTGCATTGCAGGCAGATTCTTTACTGCTGTGCCACCTGGGAAGCCCTATAAATGATTAGCTACCAGTAAGTCTTTTAAATGGAAAAGGGTAGGCTCATAGAATTAACCCTTAACAGGTTTTGATCTGCCTTACTTTAAAAATAAAACTGGCAAAGGACCATGCAAGCAAGCAATTTGATTTACATTTCTCTCACCTGTTATGTAAAGAATGTAAAAAATGTTAACTTTGCCAGTTTATAGAACACATCTGAAACTAAAGCTTTGATGGAGTTAAGCCTTAAATCTAAAGAAAGGTAGTTCTGTTGAATTTTCAAGACTTACATTTGGCTCTAGATGAGTCCTCAGGGAAACCACGCTCCAGATTTGACATTAAGAGTGGCCTCCCTGTTCCAGAAAAACCACTACAATATTGTAAAGTAATTAGCCTCCAACTAATAAATGAGAAAAAAAAAAAAGAGTGGCCTCCCTTGTGTTACCTCACTCTCCAGTCAAGTGGCACATACTTAATACCAGTACCAGACAACAGATATTGAGAGATCATCTAATTTTCAGCAGGAGACTCAAGCTTGCCAACTTACCATGATCTTTGGTTTAATGATAAAGTCCCTCTGCCCGCCAACTTGCACATGTTTCTTCATGAGACTGAAGTTGTTAAAGCGGCAGATGAGCAGTCCACTGCTGTTCGTTCTCAGGTTAAAGTCAACATCTTCACAGAAATACCTAAATTAGAACCACAACGGTAGGTTCCCTTGACTGACTGTCACCTCTCAGCTGTGCTACCTACAGAGACGGCATCTGTGGCAGATGTTAGGTGGCCACCTTTCCCCCACATGGAGCTGGCTCTGTGAACACTGGCTTATGTTGTAATGCCCTGATGGGGGCACTGCAGTCGTTAAGGAAGGACTTAAGGAAGGTGTGACTGGTCCCAGGCATGGCACAGCACTTACTTAGGTACCCTTGAACTGAAACGGACCACACACTCTGTACACTTTCGTGGGACAGGAATGCAATGCAGAGCTGCTCCCGGTGTTAACATCCTGGCTGCAAACAGGATGAAACATCTGCCAAATTTAAAACAAGTGAAATCGCTACAGAATATTCTAAGAGCTGCAGCTCGGGGTTGACATGAGAGGGACTTGACGGTCTCTGACATTCTTCCTTGGCCATTTCAGATTTTCTGGGGCATGTGCATAGTTCATTCAGGAGGCAAGGCCAGGGCTAACTGGCTTTTCCCTACAGGATCCAGATCTCAGGGTCTTGCTGACATCTCAGGAAGTGACTACCTCTTGAGTTCTGAGGGCAAGTGAAAGGTTAATCATGAATAGGTTTATGGGTCCACACATTGATTTCCATTGATGAAACAATTCGGTCCCTATTTCAGTTCTTGTGGAATAATAAGATGGCCGAAATATGTTTCCTAAGCATTTCACGTTGCAGCACTCGTGACTTGAGTCTGGGTTAGTTTGAACAGTGATGAAGGGGCACTTGGGGGCTTGTGATCCCCCATTCTCTGTCCGTATAAACAGAGTCGTGGTTTCTCAGAGACAGGAATAAACACGTTATAGAGGCTGGAGCTGGGCAGAAAGAGTCAGTGACCGGCAGGATGATGTGCGTCCAGGAGCCCACCTTACCTGTTGAAGTCATACTGCACGTTCTGAGTCAGGTCTATGTTGAGGAGGATGAAGTCGTGCACGTGGCACCTAGAGAACGGGACCTTGAGGCTCCGAGAAGTCAGCCTGCTGCTCCACTTCTGGATGCCCAGGATCGCGTAGTGCACGATTTTCGGTGTCGCCTCCATGTGCTGCAAGACACTCTTCAAGGACACATTCTTACTGGAAACTCCTGTTTCCAAGGGCTGGCTATGAAATGCAGAGTTCATTTACATAAGAGATCACTCAGTATCACTGAAGACATGGTCACTTGCAAAGAGCTGACACTACTGTACAGTATTAATATCTGTAAAGGACACAACTCGCTGGTTGACTTTCTCTTCGTCTGGAGTGGACAAGGATGTCAAGCCTGGTTTTCACAAACGCTACCTGTCACTGCTGATCTAGAGAAGCTGCCTTCCAGAGGTGAGCGTCCTTGTGTGTGTCTGACTCTGCTACCCCGTGGACTGGAGCCTGCCAGGCTCCTCTGTCCTGTAATTTTCTAGGTGAGAATACTGGAGTGGGTTGCCATTTCCTCCTCCAGGGGGTCTTCACGACCCCGGGATCAAACCTGCACCTCCTGCACTGTCAGGCAGGCTCTTTACCATGGAGCCACTGGGGCAACCCCTTGGGGTGCAGCTGACCCCTTAAAGGCAGAGAAGGAAACCTGGCCCATTTTCAAGGTGAGTAATGAACAGGGAGTTACCAAAGAGAGGTAGCCAGAGGTTAGAAGCATACAGGTACTCTCCCCAGTCCTGGTGATTATAGTATAATAAAGGAATATTTCTCAATGTCCCTGGCTTCAAATCCACCAGGGAAATGAAGGCACAAGACCACAACGTCTGAGCTGGAAGGGCCTCGAGATCATGTGGCACAGTGTTTCACTGGGGCTGTGAACATCTGGGCTCATTTACTGCATAGGACGTCTCCAGCTTTAGCATTTCATGGTCCTCATGGATCTCCTCACCACTGCCCCAGAAGGAGAACCATGGGTTTTGGCCCAGCCATAATTTTACAGGGAATGGAATTGAGACAGAGATGGAATAACTTTCCCTCTTCATCCAGACAGGAAGCAGAGCTGGGGCTAAAAACTGGTCCAATTTAGAAGCCAGTGGTCTTTCTAAATAAACCACAGTGTCTTTCAACAGACTCTTACAGCAGCGCAAAGCTGTGATAACACACAGTCCAGGAATTTAATGGCATACCAAGTGTCTAGATTAAAAAATTCCTCAGTCACCACAGAACGTGCTGCTGAGAGTAAGTGGTCTTGGTGGTGGCTCTGCTCTGGGAAGCTGTGCCCCTCGTTTACTTTGCCGTGCCATGATGACCGAGGAGAGGACTGCTCAGTGGCACGTGTCACATCCTAGAACTGCACAGAACCGCTCCTACCTGGTCTGCTCCTGAACGCTGTGAATGTTCCACAGGACACACGAGTCATCCATCACGACGATGAAAGGCCAGACACACTGGCGTTTAACTCCCAGCTCTTCCAGGCGGTTTCTCTCCAGCTCCAGGTTGTGATACGACAGCTCCTTAATGAGGAACCTGGCAGCACCTGGAAGGCAACACCAAAAAGGCTTGGACATTCCCCTCTCGGGCTTGGCGGAGGCCCCACAGACACATCGCATTCTCTCCACACGCATGCGTATTCGCCTTGTGACTGTACACATGGGGGTTGACCAGACATCCAGGGCAGTGATTCCCACACATCAGTGCAGGCAAGAATCATCCAGGAAATTGTTTAAAATGCAGATTCCTGGAACCCACCACCAGAGGTTCACACTAGTGGTGTCTGATGAGGGGCCAGAGACCTTTTCACAGGTGATGATGAACTGCACTTTGAGGTGTGTTGCTAGAATCCAGTTTTCCTGCCAGGACAAAGGCTACCACATAGAGGAAATACTGCTCGTTCTTCAGAGCCAGGATAAGAGGCTCCCCCAGTCTCAGCAGCAGCCAGGGCTGCACTATGGGTATGTCACTTACACTAAAATGTCCCCTGTTGTAGGTCCCTTTAGGAAACTGGCAGCAGTGTCTTTTAAAACTCTGGAAACTGGTATCCTTTCCCTGGTGTGTAAGAGGCATATGATATAGTGAATAAGAGAGAAGACTAGAGCCAAGCTCTTAGGTTTGAATTCCAATTCTACTATTTTATAGCTGTGAGATGGTGAACAGGTAACTCCCCTGTGCCTAGACTTCCCCTCCTGTAAGAAGGCGATGATAATGTCTACTTCATAGGACTGTTGTATGGTGCTCAGGACAGTGCTGCACATGGTAAGTGAGTACTCAGTGAGTGTTAGCAATTAAGATGATGACCATCAGGAATTAGCCAGGTTTTATGAGTGGGCCACCCTAAATTGAGGCTTCCCTAGTGGCTCAGACGGTAAAGTATTTTCCTGCAATGCCAGAGACCTGGGTTCAATTCCTGGGTCAGGAAGATCCCCTGGAGAAGGGAATGGCAACCCACTCCAGTATTTTTTTTTTCCCCACTTCATTATTCTTGGAGAATCCCGTGGACAGAGTAGCCTGGTGGGCTACAGTCCATGGGGGTCACAAAGAGTCAGACACAACTGAGTGACTAACACAGACCCTAAAATGAAACAAAACATAGAAATAAGCTAAAAAAAACCCCAATTAAATCTATGGAGGAACCAGGAAAACGGTTTGAGTAGATGGAGGGTAATGTTAGGGTTTAGGAAAATCTATTGATACCTTTCAAGAGCATTGTGTATAATACTTTGCATTATAAGGGCCATATATGAAAAAGCCCCCAGCTAACATACTCAGTGGTGAAAAACTGAAAGCTTTTCCTTTAAGATCAAGAATAATAAGACGAGGATACTTAACTTTACCACTTTAACATAGTATTGAAAATCATAGCCAGAGAAATTACACACACACATAAAAGTCACCCGAGTTGGCAAAAAGTAAAATTACCTGTAGACATGACCTTATGTGTAGAAAACCTTAAATATTATACACATACACATGTTAGAATAAATTCAGCAGAGTTGCAGACAAAAAAAAACACAAATTAGCTGTGTTTCTATATAATAACAATAAACAATCTAAAAGGGGAATTAAGAAGTGCTTCATTTTCATCAAAAAAGAATACTTGGAATACATGTTCAAGCAAGGAGGCTAAAGACCAATACACTAAAAAGTACAAAACACTGCTGTAAGTGTTTCCAGGTAAGTGGAAAGACAGGTTCATGGACTGGAAGGTACAATACTGTTAACATCCCACAAAGCAATCCACAAATTTAATACAATCCCTGTCAAAATATCAGAGTTTTGTTAGAAATAGAAAACTTCATTTTTAAATTCACATGGAACTTCAAAGGACTCTGAATCACCAAAACAATCTTCGAAAAAGAACAGCAAAGCTGGAGGTCTCACACTTGAGTGATTACAAAAGCAAGAGTCATCAAAACAGTGTAGCAGTGGCATAGAGATAGATAGAGACCAATGGAACAAGAACACAGAGCTCAGACACACACTTGCATATACAGTCAAATGATTTTTGACAGAGGTGCTAAGACCATTCAAATGCAAAACAATGAAGCTGGACTCTCACCTTATGCTGTATAAAGAGATCAAAATGGACCAAAGAGCTTTTATAAAACTCTTAGAAGAAAACATGGGGGAAAGCTTAATGATACCGGTTTTGGCAATAGTTTGTTGATTTGTTGGCTATGACACTAAAAGCATAGGCAACAAGAGAAAAAATAAATTGGACTACATAAAAATTTTTAAACTGTGCAAAGAACACATTCTCCTATAGAATAGGAGAAAATATTTACAAGCCTTATCTGATAAGGGGCGAAAATCTAGAATATACAAAAACTCCTACAAGTCAACAACAAAAACCTCACTAAAAAATAGATTCTCCAAAGAAGATACACAAATGGCCAGTTAGCAAATGAAAATATGATCAACATCACTAATCATTAGGAAAATGTAAATCACAAGATACCATCACACACCCATTAGGTTGGCTACTAACAACAGCAAAAATTCCCAGAAAATACAAGTGTTAGTGAAGATATGTTAAAACAAACCACTTTACATTGTTGGTAAGAATGTACAAGCCATTATGAAGAACAGTATGTCAATTCCTAAAAAAATTAAAAGTGGAATTACTACGTGATTAAGCCGTTCTACTTTGGGGTATATGCCCACAAGAACGGAAAGCAGGGTTTTGAGATTTGTGTTCATGTCCACAGCAGCATTACTCACAATAGTCGGAAGGTGAGGAGCAGACCAACGGTCCATTAGTGGATGAATGGTAATAAAAATGGGGAGTTAAGCTTTGATGTTACCGAGTCGGTTTTGCAAGATGGACAAGCGTTCTGGAGACTGGTTGCACAACAGTGTGAATGTACTGATGAATGCTGAACCATACACTTAACAATGGCTAAATTTTGTGTTTATAAATTTTTTTAAAATGCTGCTTCATTTGCATATATTGGTTTCTCTTCCCAGATGATTACAAAAATGGCAAAACTGATACTAAACAAATTCACTCAAATCTGGGATAAGGAAATATTTTCTTCTAAAGGTCAGTTGGGCATGGAAAGGTGTGAGGGTCAGGTAAATATAGAGAAAGATTTTAGTTAAGTTTGGGGATATGTGTTTTGGGGAAGGATAAAGGACCAGAAATATGTGAAAGTCTTAAGTCATTTGATGTTAAGTGATGGGAAATAAAATTGCATTAAAAATATAAACCTGTTTGGAAAATATTTTAATCGATATTAAGGCTAAAACTTAAGGAAATGAAAAGGAATGAAATGGAGAACAAGAAAGGAAGAGTCTCAAGAAGGAAAAGGGAGAGAGACCTGGAGAGAGGCCCATGTGGATCCAGGGCACTACTCGGGTCTTTTCTGCCTTCACTCCAGCAGTGGGCTCTAAAGCTCTTGATCCTCCTCCCTCCTGAAGCTCTGCCTCGAAATTCCCACTGAAGCCGATGGGAAGTGAGTGAGATGCAGGGAGTGGGCAGACAGCAGAGCTGTAGGACACTGGATCCAGTTGGAGGTCTCCTGCCTTCAGGGGCAAACGAAGGAGCTCTGGACCTCTCTCTCTAGTTCCTCCTCCTGCTCTGTCAGTACACTCAACAGCCAGGTGTCCCCTTGAGAAATCAGCCCACTGACCTTACACCCCGAGGGGAAAAGCAGGAAAGACCTCCAGGAACTTTTAAGATGACTGCCATCGGCAGTGATGACGCCTCCAGTCCCCAGCTGTACAGAACCCCTGAGAACTTGCTGTGTGCCTTTAAGATCAGCGGTGACCCCCAGAGATCCCTCCAGACCTGGGTCTGAACTGCTAACTCCCCTCCTCCTCTGACTGTCCTCCTCTCTGTGAGGTCCCTGCTGCCAGCTGGGAGCCAGCAACACCTGCAGCCTGTGCTGCCCAGAGTCCCAAGCCCTCCCAGGGTGCTCAGTGTATCAGTGACTTCTTTGGATGCTAGTCCTCAGAAGTTAAAAAATTCTGCAAAACTGCAGATAAAGAGAAATGAAAACTCATTTAAAGAGGAGTCAAGGGCTTCCCTAGTGGCTCAGTGGTGAAGAGTCTACCTGCCGACGCAGGAGACACGGGTTTGATCCCTGATCGGGGAAGATCCCACATGCTGAGGAGCAGCTAAGCCGTGTGCCGCAACTACTGAGCCTGTGCTCTAGAGGCTGGGAGCCCCAACTACTGAGCCCATGTGCCGCAACCACTGAGGTCTACATGCCCTAGAGCCCATGCTCCGCAACAAGAGAGTAGCCGCGGCTCACCACAACTAGAGAAAAGTCTGCACAAACCAAGAGCCAGCCCGGCCAAAAATAAATAATTTTTTTTTTTAAGAGTCAAAAGTTCTTAAAAAAAAAAAATAGAGTCAGAAGTTCTTTGGTCCACAGAACAAGACACTTTCCAGGGTCACGGGACCCTCTGGAAGCCTGAGGAATGGAGCTTGGTATTTCTCTTCCCAGCCCTTGCCCGGCGTCCCGCGCGTCCCTTACCCACGCCTGCATTATTGAACATGCCAGGAAGCACCAGCATGATGTGGTTGGGCCAGTATTTGCGGTACAGCGGCATCTCGTACTCTTTGACCACCAGCAGGTGCAAGTGGCTGATGCCCTCCATGGCGTGAAAGAGGTTCAGAAGTCCGTGCTCGTGGCGACCGCTGGAGGGGGTGAAGATAGGGCTCTTGACCACGTTCAAATTCTGCTGAAAGGAAAAAAAAAAGCATCAGAGGCCAAAAAGAGAAATTAGAACCCTTAGATACTAGCCGCTTCTAAAACTGGCTCTAGGACCTGAGGCCGGCCGGCCTGCCTCCAGGCACCGTGACCCACCTTGTCTGAGACCAGGGGCAGCCGCATGCTCTCCAGGTGCTTGCCCTGCTTGCTGAAGACAAAGTGACTCTCTTTGGATTTGGGGATGATGAAGTAGAGCTGCACCTCTTCTCCCAGCATGGAGGACGAGAACGTGAAGGCGTGGAGGGTGGAGTCGGACATCTACGTTTGCAGAGAACAAAGCGAGGGCGTGTAAGCTCACAGTTGGCAAGCTTCCAGGCTGCGAATCTCAAGATGGTTATTGATAGAGGCCAGCTATCCTGGACTTCTACCTCCCGCCAGACCTGGCTGTGCAGGCAGAGTCGGAAAAGGCAAACGCTTCATCTTTTAGTGGCTGACACGAGATGCAAGCATCTCACCCCAAACAGCCTCTCTGAGGGTGGAGCAGTGACTGCTGCTGAAAACTACGCTTTCTCACCTTCTTAGAACCACTACTGGTCAGCCCTGCAGAGGTCCAGTATACCTCTGGGAGGTCTTGCTATGCAAACACTCCCAAAGGTGCCCAGTTACGGGGGAAAACACTGCTCTGTGCATGCGTATGTGCTCAAGTTGCTTCAGTCGTCCCCAGGTCTGCGACCCTTTGGACTGTAGCCCACCAGGCTCCTCAGCCCATGGGATTCTCCAGGCAAGAATACTGGAGTGGGTCACCATGCCCTCCTCCAGGGGATCTTCCTGACCGAGGGATCCTCTTCTGAGTGGGTCAGGTCAAATGATATTTTTCCTAAATAAACTATTAAAACTGACATCATTAAAACACCCCTGTGGGCTCATCTTTCCTGGCAACACTGGAAACAGAAGATGTCTGAATGGTCACTTACCCTAGAACTCTGGCTTCCAGAAGAGACCTTTGACTCATCCAAGCCACATACAAATCTAATCTCTTTTTTAAGTTGCTGGAAAGTTCACACACTCTCATAACCCACCTCAGTGAATAATTATATAAAGGTCTTTACAATGCAGACAATATTTGGCCTAATGAAAAGAGTGTGTCACTAGTCAGCAGGATCGAGAAGAATCCAGGTAGCCTTCCCAAGAGGTTCAACCTAAGTATTACATTTCATAGAAAAATAATATTGTAATACTCCCCTTAAGATCTCCTTCATTCTGCTTCACAAGTATCAGGCAGTACTGTAATCACACAGAAACTAAGTAGAAGGTTTTCAATATATTGTCTAAAAAATGAATTTTCTAATGATTTCTAGATCAGGGGCTTGTATCATCTGTATTCCATAAAGCATTGTGAGCTGATTTCAAACAGTCCACTCAAAGTTTTCAATGACACAGGAAAACATTTGGGGTATGAAAGGTAAATTCTATCAGAAGAGCAGAAAGACCAGTACATCCTTCTGAGTTCCCTGGGGGAAAATGAAGAAGACCTGATCCTCAAGAGGAGAAGCAAGTCTAGGGAGGAAGCGGGGCATCCACCCAGCACATCCTATAGAAAGGAAGAGTGGTTCCAGATGTTCAGGGCCAAGCACTAAAGGTCAAGAAGATAAAGTGGGGAAGCAACATGGCGCTCAGCCCCCACACAGGCACTGGATACAACCGTCACTGGCTGCCTTTCCCATCGTCTGTGCTCAAAGATGCTCTGGCCAACGAGAAGCTCAGTGGGACGGGGTATTTGCTCACCTTCCGTGTTCCACCTCTCAGTGCTCTCCAAATAAAAACACACACATTGACTCCTCTGTATGCCTAGTGGTCAGAGCCACCCCACACTGGAGTAACAGTGAGACTGGGTCTGTGCAAATCACAGCTCACAGGGCACACCCTACGGACTTGCAGATAATAACACCATCTTCATCAACAACCCGAAGGAGGGGAAGAGACCCTTTTGCCAAACATTACTGTAATATCCAGCTTTTTCAGAATCACAAACATACCAGTTACTTTCTAATCTAAACACATGGAACCATTTGATGAACTGACTTCAGACACAAATTCCATTTCTTTCTCTCCCCTGCCCAACTCCCCTGCCTATAATCCCAATAAACCCAAAGTCATTTTATCAACTGCTTCATGCATTCATGCAGTGGCTCCATCTCATAAATAAGCTATCCTTGCAAGTTCCCTGGTGACCCAGGGGTTAAGAATCCGCCTTGCCATGCAGGGGACGGGGGTTCGATTCCTGGTTGGAGAACTAAGATCCCACATCCCTCAGAGCAGCTATAAAGCCCCTGGGTTGAAACTACTGAAGCCTGCACTCTCTGGAGCCCATGCACTGCAACTTCAGAATCTGTTCATAGCAATGAAAAGATCCTGCATGTGGCAACCAAGACCCGACGCAACTAAATAAATATTTTTTAAAAACCAAACAAGCCATCCTTTGTCTAGGGCTTGAAGCTGGGGCTTTCCCTCTCTCACGCACAGAACCCCGGCCGGGTAACGGGCAGGAGCACAGGGGCGGCACCTGGGAGGCAGAGGTGAAGTCCATGTACTGATGGCACTGCTCACAGTGGTGGAAGGTGTTGTAGGCCGCATACTTGGTCAGCATCATGGACATAGTTTCTCGTTTCCGGGGCGCCTCAGCTTTGGGTTCCTTTATCGCTTCTGTGTAAAAAGAGACAAAACACCTTCCCATGCTGTGTGTGAAGACCCTATGCCTGGGCAAAAAGTACCCCACCCCCAGAAGGGCTTTTCCTAGGATTTTGCAGTTTATGCCCTGATAGGCAGATCTGAAAATTACAGCAAGGTGACCTTGCTGTTGTTTAGTTGCTAAGTCACGTACAACTTTTGCAAACCCATGGACTATAGCCCACCAGGCTCCTCTGTCCATGGGATTCTCCAGGCAGGAATACTAGAGTGGGTTGCCATGCCCTCCTCCAGGGGGATCTTGCTGACCCAGGGATCAAACCCACGTCTTCTACATTGGCAGGTGGATTCTTTGCCACTGAGCCACCCAGGAAACCCAAAAGGTGACATTCATGTGAATAAAACAAGACATGCAAAGGAATATGATTTAAGCTGCTCTCAAGGAGTAAACTGCCCCAGGTTTCCTGCCCTCATTTAGGTCAACCCTCGACCTTCGGGCTCCACGTGCACTGACCTTGTTTGACCCCTGCCAGCTTCTCAGTATATACCAGGCTCATCGAACTGTACTTGGGGTCGTGCACGCTGACGTCAAAGGGCATTTTACTGAAGCTCTCGATGTCAGGCCAGGGTTCGCCCTCTGACTGGCTCACTTCACTGCTTTCGCTGTGATCTAGGCCAAGAAGGGAAGTGCACAGAGCAGCCTGATCAGACTGACTGGCCACACTCCCTCCCTCTCACCCAAGTGTCAGGGAAACATACAGCCCAGGTGGGTGGACAAAGGCCTTTCTGAGAAATGAGCTCCCGAGTCCAGGGGAGAGGGGTGCAGACTGTCCTTCAGACCTGCTGGGAGAGATGCTGGCCCTCACTGGTCCCCATTAGCTTCTACACACCCAGCCCCAAAACTCCCAAGTCTAAGAGATCTACTAGTCTCCCACGCCCGACCCCCAAGTGTCCTTAAAATCTTATTTAACTTTGGATGAACTGAATCCTATCACAAGAGTTTTAGTCGTGGGGTTTTAGGATGCTGACAGCTGAAAGGATTTCAGGGGCTCATTGAGCAAGATTCACAGTGTCTGTTGCTTATTAGAATATCCACTGGAGCTTGTAAAACCCCTGTGCTCAGGCCACATGGCCCAGAACCACCTTCCTTACTTAGGCACTTGTGTTTAAAGCTCCTTCAGTGGTTCCGACGTGCAGACCAGGTTGAGAGCCTGCGGCCTTCGGTTTGAGTCCAGGCCACAGCCCCTGCCAACCTGGTGACTTCACACCTGCCGGCACCTTCATTTCTTCGGGTTCCCTGATTGTTTTAAGAAGTCCAGATGGCATATTGAAAGTGCTAACACCATGGCAGGCACATGGTGTGTGTCTAATAGGTGATATTTGTTATTAATAATAAAAACTATAAGATCAGCTTAAGACAGTGTAAAGGGAGTATGTGTGTGTTAGTTGCTCAGCTGTGTTCGACTCTTTGCAACCCCATGGACTGTAGCCTGCCAGGCTCCTCTGTCCGTGGAATTCTCCAGGCAAGAATACTGGAGTGAGTTGCTATTCCCTTTGCCAGGGGATCTTCCCAACCCAGGGATCGAACCCATGTCTCATTATGTCCAGATTTTTTAAACCTCATTATGGCAGATTCTCCACTGTCTGAGCCACCGGGGAAGCCTTCAAAAGGAGAAACAGAAAAAACTCCCTCCTGACAAAAGCCTAAAAGCTAGAAGTGAAGCTATTACCTTTTAAGCACAACACTGTTTATTTTTACATCCTGGAACATTTTAAAGTTTAAGTTTCATTTAAAAATATGCAGTTTATTTAAAAGTTAGAACTTATTCCTGTTTAATAAAAACACATCCCCACGCCTCTGCAGTGCCCCACTGCATTCCCCGGCACTAAAATGAGGGTGAAGGAATAAAGCCAAACTAGTAGTGCCGCTTATCACAGAGGCCAGGTTTGACGCTCACAGCTGTAGGCCCTGTAGTGGAATCTGAGATGAAAATTAAAAGCATCGTTCTTCCGAGGAGCCTTGGAGGTGGGGGTCAATGGGATGATGGCCCCTCACTCCTGGTCAGCTTGGCTCTGCCTTTGCACTGTAGCCCCGTCTGCTCTGGGCAGCCCCTGGGGTCTTTCAGCCCCCTCTGTGGTGGCCTGGGGTCTGCGACAGCTCAGCCAGGAACACAGACAAAGAGAGGTGGATGGGAAGACGGGACTGTGTGTGTTTATCTGGAATCATGCATGTAAACTGTGGAGGATGGAAGTTGAATCAAAAGCCATAGGAAGATGATTAAACATGGTTGATTTTACCTAGTCCGGCCCTAAACTAATCTATCCCTTGGGCTGGTCACAGGACAGGTCCAACTGTTTAGGAAAAGCAAGTGAGTGGAGGTCTCCAAGGGCTAATGTGATGGACGATACAAGGCCTTTTTCTTCTCTGGCTTCATCTTTCAGGGGCTTGGGAAGAACGTCTATCCATGACTGCTCCTGCCGCCCCCCTACCCGTTTCCATCAGCACACAGTCCATCTGAGATGCGAAGCCACCCTCCCCTGGCCCCAGGGCTAATACTGGCTGACCCCTGCTCATGTCCACGCTGCCGCCCTGCTGGACAGGCTGCAGAGGGGAACCGCCTCCCTCACAAGTGACAGCAGGGTGGCAGGGCCAAGAAGGGGGGCAGGAGGTGCAGGCTGGGGATGGCCTGTCAAGCACCAGCCCCTCCATCCTTCTGCCAGTGCCAAGGGGCTGCTGAAGGCGCCAGGGTTCTGTCCTGCTCATGGAAGTTTTCCTTTGGGTAGTAATCCACATACCTTCACTTGCAGCTAGCAGGCAAAAATAAGGTTACCCTGATGGAGTATAAAACGTGCCCTGGCCCCTTAAGCCGTAGAACACCGCAGTCTACGAATTTTAAACCTGAGCAGTGTCACCATCTGAGCAGCGGACCCACCTGACGGGCTTTATAAGATGCCTCTGTGCCCAGCGACTTGGGGGACACAGTGGAGATCGGGGCTCAGAGGAGGGGAAGTCACACCCCGACCTAAACGGCCACTTCATCTTACAACTCTTTGCTAGCTCCTGGCCTCTAACTTCTCAATAACCCTGCACAGGAACGGGTGTAGACCCCCCGGAGGCCGCGGACAACCCCAGGATGTGGCGGTAATAGCCCGCACCGCCACGCCCGGCGCTCACCGGTGTTGATCTCCGCCTCGTCGTACACGTCCACTTCCAGGAGCCGGATGAGCATGCGGAAGAGGAGCCTCAGGAACTGCAGGTAGGAGCCCGTCTTCCCCACCTGGGGCGGGGGTTGAGTGTAGGGGGGGAGGGGGAGGAAAAGAGAAGAGAAATGTCACACCTGGGCTCTCCAACGACTCCTTCCATCTCTGAGTGGGGCCTCGACGCCCCCCGACCCGAGACACCCCCACCCCAGACCCCGTGCCCCCACGCCCTACCCCCGACCCCTCCAGCCCAGAACCCCTGCCCCCGCGGCCTACCCCCATCCCTCAATCCCAGACCCCTGCCCCCGCGCCCTACCCCCGACCTCTCAAGCCCAGAACCCCTGCCCCCGCGCCCTACCCCCGACACCGCAACCCCAGAACCCCTGCCCCCGCGCCCTACCCCCATCCCTCAATCCCAGACCCCTGCCCCCGCGCCCTACCCCCATCCCTCAATCCCAGACCCCTGCCCCCGCGCCCTACCCCCGACTCCCCCAACCCCCTGCCCCTACCTGGGGGGGCCCACTCAGTAGGAGCCGGCGCGGGTGGCAGGCCCGCGCGCCAGAAGCGGGGTCGGGCGGGTTGCCGTGGTCTGCGTGGTGCGGCCGCGCGGCCGTCCAGCGGCGGTAGTAGAGCGACTGCTCCTCGGGGCCGGCGTGCGCGGGCGGCGGCGGGCGCAGCGGGCTGGCCCAGGCCACGTCGGGGTGCGGCAGCAGGGCCGCGGCCGCCGGCAGCTTGCCGCCCCGCCGCGCGCCCAGAAGGCTGTAGGCCGCCTTGGACAGGATGACCACCGGGGGCAGCCCCGCCTGGGGGGGCCGGCCGCCCCGGCCCGGCGGCCCGGGCCACGGCAGCGCCCCGGGCCCCGATGACGACGGCGACGGCTTGGCGGTGGTGCTGCTAGCCAGCGGGGGCCCCAGCGAGTCGCACTCCTGCTTTAGGGCCTCCCCGGGCCCCCCAGGGCCGGCCGAGAGCCCCTCGTCCAGCCCCGCGCTGGGGGCCGGGCTCCGGAAGCTGGGCGTCGGGGGCGGCTTCTGGGACTTGTCGGCGGTGCTGGACGAGCTGACCCCGTTCTCCATGATGGAGCCTGAAAGAGGACCCACACGCCGCGCTGTCACAGCCGCCCCTGCCCCAGGGGAAGGCCCGGGGTCCATCCAGGCGGCGCTCGGGCTTCGGGCCGCCCCTCGGCCCCTGGCGCCCTGCCGCCCCCCTCGCGCCCCTTCTCCCCCGCCGTCCCCTGGCGCCCCCTCAACCCCCGCCCTGACTGCCGGGTGGGCTCGGAAATGGGCATTTATTCCCGGTTTCCTCCGGGCGGCCAGGAGAAACCTCGACCCACGCCCCACCCTCCCCGCGTCTTCAGCCCGCAGGTAATCCCGGCGCCCTGGAACCGACCACCCCGCCGCCTCCTGCTCCTTCTCTCCATCCTGCCCGCGTCTTTGTACATCGCGGGTTATTAAACTCTCCTCTGGTTACGTCTTTTGGCTAAGCCAACCATCCGAATCACTCCAGAACCCTGACCAACACACGCTCTACACCCAAGTCCTGTCCAGTGGCACTTGCTCCTTCTGGGGTCCCAGGCCCCACCCTCCTGGCTGTGGACAGGCTCCCCCGGGGGACAGCCGCTTCCGTAGATGCCTGGACCAGACCGGCGTGGGAAGGCGGGGCTTAACCTCCTCCCTCCCTACCCGCCAGGGCTGGAGATCTGCTCACCTGCAGCCAACTCACCGCAAATGTCCCCCACCCCCACCCTTCCCTGGTGGCTCAGACGGTAAAGAATCCGCCTGCAATGAAGGAGACCTGGGTTCCATCCCTGGATTGAAAAGATCCCCTGGAGAAGGGCGTGGCAACACACTCCAGTACTCTTGCCTGGAGAATTCCATGGACAGAGGAGCCTGGAGGGCTACAGTCCATGGGGTCACAGAGTCAGACAGGACTGAGAGACTAAGTGGTTTGAAGATAAATCAGAATCGCATTACAAGACCTTTTCTGCTCGGACTGGTGCCTACCAGGCATGTGGGCAAATCCCAACCTTGGGAGCTCCTAGGTGAAGGCCCAGTAACCAGAGGCTCCTGACCTCATCACCGCTGCCCAGCTGACTTCTGCTTGAGGGTTTCCTTCTGCCTCGAAGGCCCTTGAGTCCTCTGGCCTGCATGCCTTGGGCGATGAGCACCCCCTGAGGACCCTGAAAGTCAGCAGGAGGCTGGTGGGGTGGTGGGTAGGGTGGTGTGTGTAGGAGGGCAGCACCTGGGTCCTCCAAGATTGGGGAGGGGGAACTCCATACAGCAGGATTCATGAGAGCAAGGCCAGAATCTGGAATCTGTGGGGCAGCTCTCCACGTGTAGGGGAGGGAGGGGGCTGATTAAGGAACCCAGGAAGGAAGAGGACTCTGATCACCCCACCCCGCCTTCCTCCTCTTCCCTCACTGATGCTGGCTGGTGTGGAAAAGCTTCTAGGTGTGCTCTTCCCCTCCCTTCTGTTACCCTTTACCATCCTCCCAAACTCCCTCTTTTATTCTGAATTGGTCTGCCAGGCAGACCCAGGGAGCCTATCGTTAGGGGATGGGGGTACAGCCCTGACCCATGACTGAAGCACATCCTGGTAGGACAATCCTTGTGCTCTTCCAGGCACAAGATACCTGCCTCTTCCATTCAGAAGGGGTGTGTGTGTGTGTGTTAGTGTCATGAGGTAAGAGAAGGGAAACACGAGGCAGAAGGAACGTGAATGGTGGTTCCCTCTATTGTGGGATTTTCATTTTTCATCTCTTCTCTATACTTCATTACATTCTCCAAGTTTTCTATATTAAACTCTATTATAACTTTCACAATCAGAAAAAAAAAAAGTGGAAATAATGCTGTGTGTGCGGGGTAAGTTGCTTCAGTCCTGTCCAACTCTGCGACCCCATGGACCATAGCCCACCAGCCTCCTCTGTCCATGAGATTCTCCAGGCAAGAATACTGGAGTGGATTGTCATGCCCTCCTCTAGGGGATCTTCCCTACCCAGGGATCCAACTGACGTCTCTTATGTCTCCTGCATGGGCAGGCGGGTTCTTTACCACTAGCGCCAACTGGGAAGCCCTGGAAATAATGCTGCATTTGCTTAATACTATTTAGCAGAAGAAAATTCATGCCAGGCACTGCCATCAGCCATACAGTAACATAATAAGAGGACGGTTGGTAGGCTGTAGGCTGGATCATCCCAATCAACCAGTGGTCTCAGAGTAGCCTTCAGTGTATAAACACTTGCCATTTAGGTACTTGGGGGAAAAGTCACTCATTCATTCAAACACACACTTAGTGCCAGGTACTAAGCCAATTAGCACAAACCACTTCAGGGTCTGGAAGGAAAAGAAGGCCTTTGTGCAAATATCAGATGCGTAATATCGATGAGATGGTACAGAGACTAGGAGACGTGGTGTTAGTGAGGGTTAATGAAATTTACTTATTGTATTTAGCCTACTGGTCAGGAAGATCCCCTGGAGCAGGAAATGGCCACCCACTCCAGTATTCTTGCCTAGAGAATCCCTTGGACAGAGGAACCTGGCGGGCTACAGTCCATAGGGTCGCAAAGAGTTGGACATGGCTGAAGTGACTTAGCATGCAGCGTGCACGCATGCATTTAGCCTATTAGCAAGCTCTTCATTAAGTGCTTCCCAGGCAAATGTCTTGTGGCTGCTCAAGACTCACGTTTGTCAACTATGTCTCCCCAGGACTGAGGTCTGGAGGGGATGCCCAGGTCAGTCACCGCTGCTCTGAAAGCCGGGTGGGAGTCAGCAGGTGCCTCTGCCTTCCCTACTTCTACCCCTTCCTCTCTCCTGCCCCAACCCCTGGAGAGAGAAAGTACTGACCTGAAGTTCCCGTGACGGCGCTGCTGTTACTCTGGGGTCTCTCCAGGTCGATCAGCAGCTCCTCGGTGTCATTCTCGCTGGCCACGGCTCGCTCCTGCTCCTTGCCGCTGAGGTCCAGGGCAGCAGTGGGCCCCCGGATCACCTCTTTGGACACATAGCAGCAGGCCAGCCCCATCTCCTGCTCCAAGGCCGTGCGGGTTAAGTAGCTCGAATCAATTAACCGGAGGTCACAGTACTTCAGAGACCTGCACAGAGTAACGGTGTCTTTGGTGAGGCATGCAGCGTTTACGAGTGGCTGACAGCAGTCAAAATGGTGAGCTTCGGTGGCAGGTAATCCTTGATGTAAACCTCAGCGCTGCCACCTCCTAGCTCTTAGGACCTTGAGATGGTCACTTCACTTTCTCCACATATAGAACAGAGTAACAGTGCCCAGCTGACAGTTATTGCAAGGAATGAATGGCGTGGCACAGGTAAGGTGTTTAGAGCAATACCCAATGGGCTTCCCTGGTGGCTCAGACGGTAAAGAACCTGCCTGCAATGCAGGAGACCTGGGTTTGATCCCTGGGTCGGAAAGATTCCCTGGAGAAAGGAATGGCTACCCACTTAAGTATTCTTGCCTGGAAAATCCCATAGACAGAGGGACCTGGTGGGCTACAGTCCATGGGATCGCGGAGAGTCAGATGTGACTGAGCAACGTTCACTTCACTTAACTCACAGCAAGCACTCAGTGAATGCTGTGACTATTCTTGGGCTTTCCAGGTGGCTCAGTGGCAAAGAATCCGCCTGCCAATGCAGGAGACTCAGGTGTAATCCCTGGGTTGGAAAAATCCCCTGGAGAAGGAAATGGCAAACCACTCCTGTATTCTTGCCTGGAGAATCCCATGGACAGAGGAGCCTGGCGGGCTACAGTCCATTAGGGCCCCAAAGAGCTGGACACAACTGAGCAACTAAACAACAACAATGACTATTCTTGCTATTGCCTTCCAACCCACAGGTCTCAGATCCTTGAGGGAACAGCAGCCTAACAGAGACATTTCATCCAAAAAGCTCCTCATTGGGGGCAATGCTTCTGCTCCCTGCCTCTCTGGCTGCCTAGCTTTCAGGCATAAACACTTCTCCTCCAGGGCTTCTCTCTCATTCCGCAAATTGCTAGGCAATCTCTGGAAAGTTGAAAGAATCCAAGAAGGCTAAATTTCTTATATCCCCGAGTAAAACAATTGCCTTCTCACTTGCCAAGTGAAGGAAGTGGGTGAGCATCAGCTAAATTTTAACCGTCAGCTCAGCCAAGCAACCAATGGAAAATGAGAATTAGTGATTCGCATCATACCTGGGAAAGGTTTCTCCAAGAGGATCTTTGCCAGTTAATATCACAATACAAGGCAGACCTTCTAGATCCTGGTACGTCCGAGGGACCCACTCTTCCGCTTCATTTCCCCTCCAGGTCTGTAGAAGGGGACCCATACAATAAAATTAAAACCCCTCATTGAGTTTCCACCTTTTTTGTTTCTACAATCAGATTTTCCACACATCTGTGCTTCCAAATGACTTCCAATAAGTGTGTTTGTGTGTGTACATATATTTTAATTGCTACTGAAAAGAATACACCAAGTACTCTAGAAGAATGTGGCCTTCCACTTTATCTCAATAAGGTAAAACAGGAGGTCTTAATGAATATATCATGTATTAGGCCATGCACATCAAAGAAATACACAATGTGAAATATCCCACCAATGGTGCAAGCCTTACAGAAACCCTACTTAGACTACGTGACTCAGTGCTCTTAAGTACAACACTTTCTTTGTATAATGGAAAGATTCTTGGGACTGATTGATTGAAAAAGACCATTTCGGTTGTAAATGACTAATAAAATAATCACAGCAAAACTTATATATAATCACCTCTATACATTAACTGAAATATACATATACACACATATGTATATCTTTAATAAATGGAACAATCTCAAATACAGGAATTTACCAAGAGGAAGAAAATCTCAACTTGAAGCATGCTCGAAAGTGAAAAGAGCTTATAGTTTTTTTTCTATTTTAGAGCAGAAAGAAAATAAACCATCTCTTAAGTGGATAAGGTGATTTCTACTACTTTTTATGAAGTGTGTATCATCTAATTGTGCTTTATATCAGCTTTCTAGCAGGAGTTATAAGAAATGAACTGACATTTCTCATAATGTTTTAGGGAACAAAGACTAAGAAGTGAGGTATTAAGAGATGCATATAATGTTATTTTAAAATAGACTGGTATTTCCTTTGCTAAAACCAAAATGGGATAAAAAGAAATATATCAGGCAGGATATGATATGATATAATATAACAGAATTTGGTTACTGGTTTGTTGATGTCTATAAAAGCCAGTCTTGGAAATAAATATACCCACAATTACTTCAAGTAAAATGCATAGAGTTTGTAAAACTGGAAGAACCCCCAAACCTAAATCTTTTGTCATATATTTTTATGCCAAGGAGAACTCAGTGGATCTACATAACTATTTATAAGTTTTAGAGACTTTCTATGTCTTAGAAAATCAATCTATCAAAAACATTAAGACATTAGCAGAAAGTTTCTCCCCACCCCCAATTCAGTTTTCCATATATTTTCATGTCAAAGGGAACTAGAACATTACCTAAATCAAAGCAAATAATTCCGCAAATGAGAATCATTTTACTCATAAACCCTCTCATTGGACTTATGAGAACCCTGACTCTGGGGTCTCCCCAAATATATTTCATGGTTCTAGCAAGAATGAGGTTGAGTTATAATGATGGGAGAATAGATGTCGTGTTTTATAAGGAGAATTATTTTCAAAAAATGATTAAACAGATTCCACTTTTACTCTTGACCAATCAGAGTAAGGCAAACCCACTATATAGTTTTTCTGCCACATTGTTACTTCCGATGATGGATGGCTGCCATTCTTCTATGGGTCTATCATGCCCTCAGGGTGCTTTTCCTACAGAAGCAGTTAAGACAACACAAAAGACTGAGACAGCATTGACTTAGGGGCTTATCTGGGGTTCAAGGTCAAGGAAATCTAATGAAAGCTTCACAGGCCTCCTGGACAGACTAACTTATTCGGATATAAACTTATATCCTTCCCAAGTACTTATTATCACTTAGAAGTTAACAACAATACCTAAAGGATAATTAGAAGTAAGCACAAAAATAAGGCCCCCTAATGGAAAAAGAGGCACTGGATATTACCCAAGGCTAGAGGCAAAAGGCACACTGGTACTTTTCGTCAGTGGCAAATGAAGTTGGTATTAATAATTTAGAAATCAGCAGGTGAAATAGAGACCACCTGGCAAGTGTCAGTCTTACTAAGGATGCAAACATTTCAAAGTTTCACTTCCACACCAGTGGAAAATAGGGACTTCCATGGTGGTCCAGTGGTTAAGACTATCTTGCAATGCAGGGGGCCTGGGTTTGATCCCTGGTCAGGGAACTAGATTCCACATGCTGCCAACTAAAGATCCTGTGTGCTGAAACAAAGACCCGGTACAGACAAATAAAAGTAAATATTTTTTAAAAATAAAAAAGGTGGAGTATAAAAAGGATGGATCAATGTGATTGAGGGATTTTGAACATATGGAAATCTCTCTTTTTTTTTAGCCACCCCCCACAGCATGTGGGATCTTAGTTCCAAGAGGATCAAACCTGCACCCCTGCATTACAGGGCAGAGTCTTAACCACTGGACCACCAGGGAAGTCTCTGGAAATCTCTTCCGTGTAGCTGCTGCTTGGCCACTTCTCATGTGAATTGAGGTGTAACTGCTTGAGAGGTAATTACTTGACATCTCTTCATGGCACACCCACAGCAGCCCCTGGAAGCCCTGCAGGTGATTCTGATGTGCTTGCAGCCAGGCAGGAACCTCAATTATTGACTGTTTTTCAAACTATGGCCCACGGGGGCAAATTATTGAAGACTGCTGATTTACACTGGCTTAGTATCTGAACAAACGACCTAAGATGCTTTAAGCAGCTTCACCCGGTCAATGCCAATGGAGACCCAGAGAAGACCTTGCAGCCTCATAGCCTTTTAGAACATCTCCCTGCAGTAGGTGTGTGAGACCTTGCAGAGCAGTGCTGATTACCTGCCTGTCCGGATTCCTCATCATTAGCATTATTCAAATTGTCTCATAACTAACAAGTTATATTGTAAGAAGAGTTTCAGGATTCTCATTTCTTACTTATCCCAGGAATACTGCTATATTGTAGTCTATATCTTTAATTCAAAACTGTGAACATTGTATCTATATATCCATATGTGAAATGTAAATGTTACAACACCCACTAAATATAGGAGCTTCTATGTTTAGACATTTATTTGTTCCAGCTGTGTATCAAGCTAATACAAGACATTTTGTTTGCATTTTGGATTATTTGAGTTAGGTAGTAGAACACAATACAAAGGTTTACATTTGCAAAATGCTCTATGAATATGAAATAATAATCCTCAAATTACAGCCCTTAGAGACCATGCAGTCTAATGCTCATTTTGCAGTTGGTAAACTGCAGCCCAGATGGAAATGTAAATCCTCTAAGACTGCATGGCTTCTTTTTATACAATTCGTGTCAAACTAGGCTTTTCTTCATCCAGGTTAGCTCAGTATTTAGTTTCTGCAAGGTTCAGAAACCATGTTGATCTAACCCTGACATAGAGCGCCTTGCTCAGTACCACACCTATCTGTGTGCAGAATTTCATTAAATGCTGTCAGAGGGCTGGGACACATTGGATTAGAAAAGTCCCCAGAAAAATCTGAGCAGGGCATGAGGTAGGGACTTAGGTTAGTTGATCAAAGAAGTCTCGCCGGCCCACCACACCTGACAGGAGGGGTTCAGAAAAAGCAATGCCTTCCCCGTGCAGAGCGGTGGGGGACTTAGCCATGCACAGGCTTGGAAGAGTCTCAGTCCAGCCCACGCTTGGGGCCAAAGCAAGTACAAAGAAACAGCAAACTGTTGGGGAATCCACATGCAAGAGGGTGGGCAATCATCCTCTGTGAGCCCTGAAGAGAAAACAAGATACTTTACCGACTCTGAGTGGACAGAAAAGATTCAGTGAATGGATGATATTGAAAGGCGTGCCCCCACGGAGGTCCAAGAGAACAACTTACCTTTTTTTTTGTTTTCTGAGAAAACAGATGGCCGTGGGCTAGATGAATCTTGAACAAGGTCAATAAACAGGGGGTGAAATTGGGTCATCGCATTTTTTTTTGCACCTGCAGTCGGAGAGCATGGAAGACCAACTGCATGCATGCACTAGCACCGGGGACCCAGACCGAATGTTAATAAACTAGGAAGGCGGACACGTCCCTTAGCTTAGCCTTTACGTTGTCACAAAGATTGCGTGACACTTGTGCGAGACTCTAGCAAACTGCAGGCCTCTGAGCCGCCTACACGGGGTGGGGGTGGGGGGGTGGTCCTAGAAAACGGAGCGAAGGTCTGTCCATTGCTAACCTTTAGTCGCGCCACAAAGTGGGCTGCCACGCTGAGTTCAGAGGCGGGGTTCCCCAGGACCACCTCGAAGCGGTACTGGAGCCCCAGCTTGTCGCGCACCTCCTGCAGCCGCTCCTTGGCCAGCATCGCCAGCTGCACGGAGGGCACCCTGAGGATGAGCATGTGTCCGCGCCCGCTGCGGTTCTTCCCCGGGCAGCTGAGGAGGTCATCCATGATGTTGAGGGTCTCCGGCGTGCTGTGGTCGCGCAGGGACGCCACGGTGGTCAGGGCCATCAGCGCCTCCGAGTACTGCTGGATGAGGAGGTAGCAGCGGACCACCATGCTATGCAGCCTGGGGTACCTTCAACAGAACACAGGGGGCGCTAGCATGGGGCGGGGGCCCTGGGATCGAGGGCTGTGCAGTGGGAGTGGAGACCAGCGGGGTGGGAAGGGGAGAGTGCTGGGTGGTAGGCTTGAGCTCAAGAATGACCTGGATTTGAGTCAGTTCTTACAAGGTGGATGAACCTAGAGCCTATTATACAGAGTGAAGTCAGAAAGAGAAAGACAAATATCGGATATTAACACACATATATGGAACCTAGAAAGATGGTACTGATGAACCTATTCGTAGGGCAGCAGTGGAGATGCAGAGAACAGACTATGAACACGGGTCGGGGGGGTGGGCAGGAAAGAGAAGGTGGGACGACTGGAGAGAGTAGCATGGAAGCATATATACTACCGTTTGTAAAAGAGCCAGAGGAAATTTGCTTTCTGACTCAGGAACTCAAACTGAGGTTCTGTAACAACCCAGAAGGGTAGGACGGGATGGGAGGTAGGAGGGGGATTCAAGAGGGAGGGGACATATGTGTACCTATGGCTGATTCATGTTGATGTATGGCAGAAACCAAAGCAATATTGTAAAGCAACTATCTTTCAATTAAAAATAAATAAGTTTGTTAAAAATGAATGCACTTGGGGACCTCCTGTAGAACACAGGGAACTCTGCTCAATGTTATGTGGCAGCCTGGATGGGAGGCAAGTTTGGGGGAGAATGGATACATGCATATGTATGGCTGACTCCCTTCCTTGTTCACCTGAAATTATCGCAACATTGTTAATTGGCTATACCCCAATACAAAATTAAAAAAAAAAAAAAAAAGAATGACCTTGGAGTCATAACTAGAAGGAAAAGCTAAGCTCACAATACCTGCTGGGATAGGTACTTCAAGTTCAAGAGGCTTAGGGACAGTCTAAGGATCCTAGCTTCTCCCAGAGTGGTCTCTGAACCAGCAGCATCACCACCTGGGAGCTTGTTAGATATGCCAAACCCTCCTACCCAATGTGTACTGAATCCCAAACAGCCTGGACAAGGTCCCCAGGTGATTTGTACCACACTGTATCTTGAGAAGCACTGGTCTGCTCAGACTGTCCACAGAGTTGTAAAGGATCATCCCTAGATTCTAAGCTCTTGCTGCTGGCCTGGGGTTAGAATGCTTGGTAGCTTATTTCTATGATACTTAAGATTATAGTTGGGAAACCGATACATTAATGTAATGTCTGTGAAGTATAAGTTGTAAAAAGAGTAATTATTATGGCTAATTTGAGGTCAGCTCCCCTGTAGCAATAACAATTGTTATTGCTCAGCCACTAAGTCGTGTCAGACTCTTTCCGACCCCAGGGACTGCAGCACATCAGGCTTTCCTGTCCTTCACCATCTCCTGGAGTTTGCTCAAGCTCATGTCCATTGAGTCAGGGCAATAACAGAATCTTCTCATAAAAATGGAGGAAGCTTGGAGCCGGCTGGAGAAATAGCATCCCCTAGTGGTGTGGTCTCCCATCCACCTGGGTGAAAGGAGCCTGGGGAAATAGCAGGGGTGTCCTTGACTCACCCCAACATTCCCTGCTCTCCACCTTCCACTGGACCAACTCGGCTGTTTTTTTTTTTTTTAACAATTACAGAGCAGGCAGAAAATAAACCTCTCATTTACAAGCTATTCCTCATAAGACCCAACCAGAAGACAGAAGGAATACACATGGGTAAAGAGGACCCACTTGCAGACATGAAGAGGTGCTGGTCAAGAAAGCAGGCCTGGGGAAAGCAAGGCCTGGACCAGAGCTTGGCTGGGTCTCCCGTGGAGACTGGAGAAGGATGGCGGGTCTATGAACTTTCTTCCTGGATGCCGACTTCCAGGCAGCCGCCTAGCAGCTGGGTAGACCAGAGGGGAATTTCACCTTTGCTCCACTTTATAATTCTATTTAAAGTGAAACAGTCATCACCAACCTCGCACAGGAAAGCCCAGGGTCAAATACCAGTTCGGGTCAGCAAATGACTACTGTGGTTTTGAAGTACCTAGAGCTGGAAAAGACGATGGATTGATTCCCTGGGTTCTGATTCACCTTCTCATGGAAAGATGCTGATTTAAGGGCTGGGAGAAATTCAGCTACTTGCCTAAGATTATCCAATCAGTCAGAGACAAGAGTGTGTATTTTATTCAGTGCTTTGACAATGTCTTCTCAAGTGGTAAAGATTTAGTAGACTGGGGAAAAGTAAAGAAATCCTTTAGTTTCATCGGTTCTCCTGAACCAATCCATTCAAGTGTTCAATAAATCACAGCTATTATGAGCCTGGGGGACCTGGGCTGGAGGAAGTGAGCACAGATGATCCAAGTTTAAGGCTTACTGTTTGTTTTGTTTTTTTTTTTGCTGGGGCATGTAAGAAAACCAAAGTTAGATCAAAGGTAACTTTGACGTGAAAAGTGAAAGTGTTAGTTCTTCAGTTGTGTCTGACTCTTTGTGACCCCATGGACTGTAGTCCACCAGGCTCCTCTGTCCATGGAATTCTCCAAGCAGGAATACTGGAGTGGGTTGCCAATCCCTTCTCCAGGGGATTTTCCCAACCCAGGAAATGAACTCAGGTCGCCCGCATTGCAGGCAGATTCTTTACCATCTGACATGCAGGCATTTAAATTTTACACTGAAAGAGCTATGAACTTAGAAGTGAATAGTTTTCCCAATTTTTTTTGTTTGTATTCAATTGTAATCATAGTTTTTGTAAGGATTACAAAAGTTGTACAGGAGCTGATGGGACTGTCCATTAAAATACGAGTTATAAAACTCCCAGATGTTACTGGAAGAAAAGATAGGTTCCAAGCTGGTGGATAGAACAGGAGGAGGCTGGGGAGGTTTTACCCTCATGGGGTGGTTTTAGAAATCTCAGATCACAGGTGCCATGAAGGGATCACAGTGTCTGTTAAGTCTTCTCAAACCCAACAGCTGCGAAAGCACAAAATCCCACTGTAAGCCTGTTCCTTTTCCTGACACCGCCCAATAACTTGCTGGGTTGGATGTTTCTCCCTGATCATCTTTATTTCTCTTTCTTAGCAGCTGTATAGGGCAGCTTTTAAACAGATGGTTTGTGATCGATGAGAGACAGTGTTAAGAACTAGAGCTACTAAAAATGAGAACGTGTCTCATCACATAGAGCCCGACTGCCCCATCACTGGATGATCAGACAGAATATTATAGTGGAGGACAGGGAGGAACCTCTATTAGGTTAAATTCTTCTTTTTTTTTGGCCATGCCCGGCTTGAGGGATCTCAGTTCCCCAACCACAGACTGAATCGCGGTCCTAACCACTGGACTGCTGTGAAATTCCCTATTAGGTTAAATTCTTATGCCTCTTTTTTTGAGTCTATAGTTCAAGATCAGAGAGGGGGTAAAAAATGAACAAACAAAACAGAAAATCCCTTTGCTGTTCCAGCGTTTGACCTGAAATTGAGGAAGAAAAATGAGACAGAGTCATAATCCTTTACCCCAAAGTCAGGGACTGGAGGAGGGCCACTTGGAACTGAGCTCAAACAATCTGATTATTTTTTAGTGTTCTCCAGTTTACACTTCAGGTCTCTCAAAGTAAAGTTTCATTTCTTTACTGAGGGTGCTGGCCTGTGGTAGACAGAGGAGAAAAGTGTGGGGTGCACGGTGGGGAGGGGGAGGCCATACCCCAGAGGAATGGCTTCTAATAAGCCAATCCCTCTCTGCCCGCATCATCTCTGGGTACAGCTGTGAATGAACCTGCCTGGGAGATGATTCAGAGCACGGAAGGTGGTTCTCCTTCCCGCTTGGGGTCACCGGATTCCTTTGCTGGTCCTGGATGATGATAGAAAACCCAGCTGAGTGAAAGGTCATCTCAGGAAAGGCTATTTTTATTCTGCTCTTGAGTGTCATTTGCATAGCCTGGGCTCCACCAAAACTCCCTGTGACTCTGACCAAAAAGATGTTTGGCATGTTCAGACAAACAAGAACAGCTAAAGATGAGGTTGAAGGTCCTTATTTACCTCTCCAAGAGCGTATTCACCATTTTTTCAAATGTCTCGTCACATCTCAGAAGGGGGCTCGTGATTCCCCATTGCAGAGATTTACTGTACTCATTCAGGCCGAAGTACAGCTTCTCCTCGCAGCTCATGTCCTCCTGGTTCAAAACAGAGCAAAACCCAGTGAGGGCAGGACACAAGGTGTCTTATTTTCAGGGTTAGGGGAGAAGGGACCTGTAACAGGTTATTGCCTGAAAATTAGAAAAAACTGTGAATAAGCAAGTGGGACTATATCAAACTAAAAAGATTCTGCACAGCAAAGGAAACAAAATGAAAAGGCAACCTACTGAATAGGAGAAAATACTTGCAAATCATTTACCTGATGAGGGGTTAATACCCAAAATCTATAAAGAGCTCATATAACTCAACAGCAATCTCCCCAATCCAATTAAAAAGTGAGAAGATCTGAATAAAATGCTTTCATTTTTTTAAATTTCATTTTACTTCTCTTTCTTTTTTCTTAGCAAAATGATAGGGGCAGCTTGTTAAATAGATGGCTTAGAATCATCTGGAGCTAGCAGGGTTTGAAGAACTAGAGCTCCTGGGCTCCTCCAGTATCACAAATCATAAGTGACATGATTTACTGAATTCTTGTATCTTTGGGGAAAATGTTCCCCTGCTTAAAAAAATCTCCGCTCCCAGAGTCCTGCCCTCTCAGTGACCCTGAGCTCACCACCCGTCTTTGCTCTGCCATCTCTGCTTTTCCTCCAGTCCAACCCTCCGCTCTGTGGACGCTGTTCCCTGGAAGATCACCAAGGACTCCTGAGGCCAAGCCTCAGTCCTTGGCCTTGCTGCCTGCTCAGCCATTCTCTTCATTATTTTCTTCCAGATTTCATCTACACCAGCTGCTCTGGTCAGTGATCAGCGTTCCTGAAAAAATATTCCAAATCCTCATCCTAAAGTCCCAGTTCCTACTCCCACTCCGTGTTTGCCATGGTGCACTTGCCTGGCCTCAACTCAGTTCGAATCTGTCTTGTCTGCCTTCCGCACGCAGGTCTACTGCACTTCTGTCTTCTCTTTTCCCACGAAAGGCATCACCTTAAAAATATCTCTGCCTTTTCCCTCTTCCTCAAAAAACAAATCCTAGAAAAGTTACCATTTCTTCCATTCTTTTTATTGCCAGCACCTCTATTCTGATTGAGGTACTTGTTCATTCGAACCTGAATTATCAGAAAAGCCAGATGACTCATCCCCACCTTTCTAATCACTTTGACTTGACCTCTTATAGTTAATAAATTGCCTTGAAATGCAGCCTCTTCGTATCCACTAAAGCTGAACTCTGCACTCAGCAATTTCACTCCCAGATACATACCCAACAAAAGTGTATACAGATATCTACTAAAAGGCATGAGCTAGCATGCTCAGAGCAGCATCTGAAATCAGTGAATAGGATGAATAAATCAACTGTGGTGAGTCACTCAGCATAACCTATATACAACCAAAAGCACGAGTGTTTCACGACTCATGTAAAATATAAAAGAATCTCACAAACAATGTTGAGCAAAAGAAGTTATAACAGAGCGCCTGCTGCATGTGTGCATGACTTCAGCCGTGTCCGACTCTTCATGACCCCATGGACTGCATGCAGCCCACTAGGCTTCTCTGCCCATGGGATTCTCCAGGTAAGAATACTGGAGTGGGTGCCATTTCCTCTTCCAGGGGATCTTCCCAACCTAGGGATCAATCCTGAATCCCTTCCGTCTTCTGCATTGGCAGGCAGGTTCTTTACCACTAGCGCCACCTGGAAAGCCCATGCCTATTGTACCATTCCATTTATATAACATTCAAAATGAGGCAAACCAAGCCAGAAGAGTGCCTCCCTCTGGCGACAGAGTGCCTGGCCTCGAGCGAAGCTCATGCTCTAGTTTTTCATCTAAGTGCTGGTTCCATGGGTATGTTCAGTTCGTGACAATTCACAGAGCTGTATATTAACATTGAATAATTGTGAATTATGAATAATTGTGAACCTAAAAAATATAAGAATTATGCATATTCTGGGAGTTCCCTGGCGGTCTGGTGGTTAGGAATCAGCACTTTCACTGCCATGGCCTGGGTTCAATCCTTGATTGGGGAACTAAGATCCTGCAAACTGCGTGCACAGCCAAAAAAGAAAAAAGAGTAGGTTCTGCTATCTCTAATAATACTGTGCCCTTGCTAAAAAATTGTTCGAAGTCATGTAACAAGTGTAAGCTCTCCCAGCCTGGTCTCAAAGATTCCACATGTATGTTTTCAGTTTTCATTTAATCCCACTAAGTTTTCTCTGAACAATGCCTGATGCTTCCTCCTCTATGGCCCTGCCCTGCTGTCTGCTGTCATCAGTGTCTGCTCCCATCCCTCCTCTCCTCCAGAGCCCACCCCATGCGCTCTGTCCTCCACATCGCCATTCCTGATGCTCTCAAGTGGGTGGGACTTTCCCTCCTTCAACCCACAGAGCACTTTGGTTTTTTGCAATTGTCTTATTCTACTTTGTTTTTATTTTTTTTTTCTCATGTTTGTCATTTTGTTTTTACAAATAAAAATTGTATTTATTTAAGGTGTATATATTGGAGAAGGAAATGGGAATCCACTGCAGTATTCTTGTCTGGAGAATCCCATGGACAGAGGAGCCTAGTGGGCTACAGTCCATGGCATCATAAAAGAGTCAGACACGACTGAGTGACTAACACACAGGGTGTGTAACTTGATTTTTTCTTTTTTAAAACTACTGAAATATAATTGACATGAACATTACCTTAGTTTCAGGTGTACAACATAATAATCTGCTATTTGCATGTGTTGTGAAATTGTCACCACAAGAAGTTTAGTTAACATCCACCCATCACCACACATGGTTGTAATTCTTTTTTTTCTTGTGGTGAGAACTTTTAAGATCTACTCTCTGAGCAACTTTCAAATGTACTGAACAGTGTTATGAACTACTGTCACCTCTCTTTTTTTTTTTTTGATGTGGACCTTTTTTAAAGTCTTTATTGAATTTGTTACTGTATTGCTTCTGTTTTATGTTTTGGTTTTTTAGCCACAAGGCATGTGGGATCTTCACATGCCCTGCATTGGAAGGCAGTCTTAACAACTGAACCACCAGGGAAATCTCAGAATGAATCATTCAAAAGCACAGAACTAATCCAGGATATTGATGGTTATGTCAGATCACATTACATTTTAGGGGGACAAACTACACAGGTGGATAATTTTGTATCTGCACGATAACCTAAAGTAGAAACCACTGAATCAAATTTATAGAGAACACTTTTTCACTGGCTTTTGTTGTTGTTATTGTTTAGTTACCAAGTCATGTCTGACTCTTTACGACCTCACGGACTATAGCCCACCAGGCTCCTCTGTGGACGGGATTCTCCAGGCAACAAAGCTGGAGTGGGTTGCCATTTCCTTCTCCAGGGGATTTTTCCAACCCAGGGATTAAAACTGAGTGTCCTGCATTGGCAGGCGGATTCTTTACCACTGAGTCACCTGGGAAGCCCATTCATTAGCTTTTAGTGAATACTGATTGTAAGTATATGGAACTTTTAGAAGCTAAAGCACACGTTAGACTTTTGATCATATTTTATGATGCTACTCTGCTCCCGAGGGAACTGAGAACATGACTGTCAGAAGGTGGGGAAGAGACTCACTGTGCTGTCCAGCTGTATCCAGTGTACCTCGTTGCTGGTGCTGATTCGGGACTGTTGGGTCTGCAGAGTGTATGGACAGGAGGTGACCTGGAGCACCAGGAGGTTGAAAGCTTCCAGAACCTCTCTGCCGTTAATGACCCTGTCAGCCAATCCATGGCTGGGCTCACCATGTGACAAAGAGCCCGACATGACGCTGTAGAGACATTGAAAGCCACATTAACACCTCCTCATCTAAGTGACTAGATGCACAATCAGAGAGCAAAACAGAGGCCATGTCGTAGCTCTTATTTTTTTTTCAGTTCTTATTAACTGAGAGCAGCAGTGGAAACAACCAGCATTTGATGTGGAAGAGCAAAAATAACCCTCTTTCTTACCCCTTTCAGACAGCTTAGAACACAAGCAGTAACTGAACAGGATGTGGGCAAAATTTCTTTTCTTTACCTTTCCTACCCCCTTCTCGCCCCTCTTTCCTTCTTTGCAAATCTAACAAGTTATGCAAGATCTTACACCTGCACAGGGCTCTAGACCAGATTATGGAGTACCAAGCACATTCTAGCTTCTGAACAAGTGCTTTTGTGATTCTAACATCTCCATCACAGATCAAAAAACAAAATCCAGATGCCTAACCTCAGTGTGTCCTGAGGATATAAAGTCTGTGAGCGCTTGAGGATGCTAAAATTTCCCTCTCCTGACCTGGTTTGGACAAACCATGATATGTAATATGTGACAGCTATTTTCCCTTAAAAAAAACTTTTTGCTTTTTTCAATCCATAGCAACAAAGATACCCCCTACCAGATAAGTACTGTGATTTGATCTGACTCCTTCACACCACACCTACTACTCTTTCATTTAAAATGCCCATAAAGAGAATGCTCTCTTGTTTAAACTGGTAAATTGTGGAAGATTCTGAAAATGCTCTCAGATCATTGAAGTGGCATCTCTACTGCTGTTAAAGGGGAGAGGGAAGAGAGAAAGATAAGGAGGAGGAGAAATAGCAGGGGAGGAAGGAAAAGAGGACCCGGAAAAGGAGGGAAGGAGAAGAACCAAGGAGGAAGGAGGTGACAGGAAAGCACGTGGACCTTCTGGGAGGTCGCTCCCCACCTCCTCCTTGCTGTCACGCTTTCCCAGGAGCAGCCAAGTCCCAAGATGCTCTTATGATGGAATTTTAACAGGAACTTGAAATTTTGAATTTGAAAATCCACCCACGGTATAGTTAACATCAACATTAAAGCAGTAAGAAATATTGGGAGAGCAGGGGAAGGGCGGGAATGAGTCACCCGTGAGACGATGCCGAACGGTGGGGTCTCTGGGCTTTCAAATTACCACCTTTGCAATCATTTATTATATAACCATTACTGTTGGAGAAGAAATATTGTATTTGCTCACTCTGAAGCAATCACCTCGTTAGTTCCACATGGGAGTTGTCATGAACTAGCACAAACAGCGTGTACGGGTTCTGTTTCACCCTTCTCATAAAAACTTCAAACTTGGTTTGTATCTCATTGTCTAGACGAACAACATATTTCTCTGCTCTCTGATAGGCTGTCCCATTTTCCTCCAGACCCAAGTCTACAAGGACACCTGCCAAGAAGAAAACAGAGATTATCTTTTTTACGTACATATCTATGAGATAAACTTAAGTTTAGTGTCAATGGATTTACTGAGTACTAACCTAAAATAGGAAAAGGAGTATGTCAAGGCTGTATATTGTCACCCTGCTTATTTAACTTATATGCAGAGTACATCATGAGAAACGCTGGGCTGGAAGAAGCACAAGCTGGAATCAAGATTGCTGGGAGAAATATCAATAACCTCAGATATGCATATGACACCACCCTTATCGCAGAAAGTGAAGAGGAACTAAAAAGCCTCTTGATGAAAGTGAAAGAGGAGAGTGAAAAAGTTGGCTTACAGCTCAACATTCAGAAAACTAAGATCATGGCATCTGGTCCTATCACTTCATGGGAAATAGATGGGAAAACAGTGGAAACAGTGGCTGACTTTATTTTTTGGGCTCCAAAATCACTGCAGATGGTGACTGCAGCCATGAAATTAAAAGACGCTTACTCCTTGGAAGGAAAGTTATGACCAACCTAGACAGCATATTAAAAAGCAGAGACATTAATTACTTTGCCAACAAAGGTCCATCTAGTCAAGGCTATGGTTTTTCCAGTGGTCATGTATGGATGTGAGAGCTGGACTGTGAAGAAAGCTGAGTGCCAAAAAATTGATGCTTTTGAACTGTGGTGTTGGAGAAGACTCTTGAGAGTCCCTTGGACTGCAAGGAGATCCAACCAGTCCATCCTAAAGGAGATCAGTCCTGGGTGTTCATTGGAAGGACTGATGCTGAAGCTGAAACTCCAATACTTTGGCCACCTCATGTGAAGAGTTGACTCATTGGAAGAGACCCGGATGCTGGGAGGGATTGGGGGCAGGAGGAGAAGGGGACAACAGAGGATGAGATGGCTGGATGGCATCACCGACTCGATGGACATGAGTTTGAGTAAACTCCGGGAGTTGGTGATGGACAGGGAGGCCTGGCATGCTACGATTCATGGGGTCGCAAGGAGTCGGACACGACTGAGCAACTGAACTGAACTGAACTGAACTGAACCATATATAGAGAGATTTACAGAGTAGATAGCTTTCCTTTTCCATATTGCCCACCACCATTTTGAGGAGGAAATATCAGCTTTCCTTTTGTTTAGAATACCACACTTGACCTCCCATACCAAGTACAGATGACACCAGGGACCAATCCAATACATTAAGGAGACGCTTGAATAATGAGACCTCTGTCCAATCAAATTCTATTTATATGTGAAGTGCTCTGCTAAAGGCTACTAAAGGCCACTGGGGGGAAAAATGAAGCTTTGGGCTACAGCTCTTGGCAAAATTGATATAACAGTGCAAGTTTTCCTTACCCCAAATTTAACAACATAACACATATAAGAGAAAAGGAAAAGAAAATGTAATGTCCAAAGATACCACAGGCAGATCACAAGATTCTTTAAGGTGGTATTTTACTCATTTTATACAGTGAAAATGTTGCACAGTATACAAAGTATGGGAAGACCTCAATGAATGTGGGATTGTGTACCAAATCAAAAGAATGAACTGAATTACTCAAGAAAACTATATTCTCAAAATGTTAGAAACTGTACAACTTTAATACTGTACCATTATCTCTGCCTATAGTAAAGTTATTTCTATATACAAACATCTAAAATAGGTCTAGGTGCATGAAGCTGTTGTAATTAAAACAACAAATCCTCCTTTAAAATGAATAGACAAAGTGGCAATTATGTGAGGTGAAGGATGTGTTTACTAACCTTACCATGGTGAACGTTTCACAATATATACATGCATTAAAACATCACATTGTATACCTTAAACTTACACAATATGTTTATTATGGCTCAGTACAGCTGGGAAAAACACTCCCCCCAAACAAGGGTGCACAGCACTCCGTTGCCCACCCCCAGACACACAGCCCTCTGACAGGAGGATCTTGTGACTCAAGCCTATGACCCTCTGAGGAGGAACCAGAAGACTGATTTGGGGTTAGATATGTCACATTTGCGGGTTAGATATGATCTTCCAAGGATATTCATTTAACATTCAATATCAGCCACATCCATCAGTCCCAACTATGTGGAAAAAAATTTTAAATTAAGAAAGATAAACAAGTGAAATGAAGAGACATTAACAAATTATGTTGACTTAGTTTCATCATTTTTTTTCATATAAAACCAGCTCAATTAACAACTACACGTACTTAGCATCTAGATGCCATAATATTAACAGCTCTAAATGGTATAAAGGAAAGTAAGAAAAATGTTTTACAATATAAAACACTCACTATACTGGAAAAGAACAGAATGGTAATTTTGCTTTCAAAATTGTTTCATTAGTCAAAGATCTTGAAACTTTTTTCTAACTTTTTTCTTTACTCAGAGATTGTTTTCAGTTTCCACCCAAATGTAGTCAAACACTGTTGTGAATATTTCCAAAAGCCATCAATCAGATATTTAATTTGGCAGGTAGCCTGATTTCTTGGAAAGTGAACTGCTTATAAAGTGTATTTACCATTCAGTAGAGGTTTATTCAACATCTATTATGTATCAGGTACTACATCAACTACTGTGCTAGGCTTGTGCATACACAGGAGGGCAGGACAAAGATCTTAATCTCATGGATCTTATGATGGAGAAGACGGATATTTTGGACAAGTGTCATGATGAGAGACAAAGCCCTTTGAAGGGAGAAGCTGAGCAGAGGCACAGAGAAAGGACCTACTTAATCTCTGGGGGCTTCTGTTTCCTTTTTGTAAAAATGGGGAGAGTAGAGCCAGTTGAAAATTAGCCTGTATTTCCTAAGTTTACTCTTAGGAAACAAGCAGTGCAAGTTAAAAATCTCTAAATATGAAAATGTGATAAATAATTCACAAAAAAGAAAAATATATTTTTGTGGATAATTGAGTTGATCACATTTCAAAACAAATGAAATGAAGACCAATTGTATATGGACTTTTTCACATCAGGTCCATACACGCCCTTAACGGAAAGGTAAAGTTGCACGAATCTCCGAGGTCGTTCTGTTAGATATAACATGGTGTGTTAGTCTACATAGCCAGCTGGCTCTGCAGCGGTGTGTCTGGGTGGAAGGAGGCACATCAGATGTACTTGATTGTTTTAGCTCTAACTGGACATTTTTAGTAGATCATCCTTACCTTTAAATTTTGTTTTAGACTTGCTTTTAGTTTTAAGTTTTGTTTCTTTCATGGTTATGAAAGTGATGGATACTCATCTTGGGAAAACTGGAAAGTGTAGAGATATATTAAAAAAGAAGAAAAAAATCATCCATGATTCTTTAACTCAAAATAAGAACTGCAAACGTTTTTGTGCATTTCTTCCTGTTTTTTTAAAATGGATATTCTTCTACCTAGCTCATGTTTTGTAATTATATATCCTGACCTTTTCCACCTATAACTGCAAAGTGAGAAATAAAACCATTCACAACCAGTCTAATGATACAGTATTTATCCTTTCATAGAACCTGGTGGTCTTACACCATGTATATTAAAATATAAACAATATTATTTAATATTCCAGTTTAATTCCTTTCTCCCTTCATAGCTTCTCCTTAGTAAAGGAGAACAAAAATGTAAAACAAAAATGGGTATGGTCTCTTCCTTCAGAGGGTCTCTTTCAAGAGGTGTTAATGGCACCATTACAAGCATTTTGTTTCAACTCAATAAAAACATCTTGTGCATCTACTATATTTAGAAATAAATGGAACAATCAATTACTTCAAAAACAAAAGAGAAAGAAACAAGACTCATTCTTTACTAATAATATATCTTGGTAGAAAACACAAAATCATCCACAGATAAATCAATTAATAAGAATTTAGTTAAGTTGATGGATTCAAAATCAATTTATAAAAATTAGTTGGATTTCTATATACCAAAACAAACAGGAAATGTGTTTTAAAAAAAACCATTTTCAATGATGTAAAAAAATACTGTCTAGGAATAAATCTTATAAAAGATATATAAGAACTTTGTGGAGAAAATGAAACTATTAATGACATTAAATAAAACTTAAATAGAGCTATATCATAAAATATAGTTAAAATTATTTTTTAAATGTATATGGCAGAGCAAAGAACCAAGGATAGTCAAGACAGCTCTGAAGTAGAAGAGGTGGGAGAGATTTATCTACCCAGAGACCAAGAATTATCAGCTGTATTAACAAGACAGTGGTTTTGGCATGGGGCAAACCCTGAAAACAAACCCCCATGCATGTAAAAGCCTGATTTACGATAAAGCTTGCAGTGTACATCAGTGGTAAAGAATGGGCTCTTTAATAACCAGCACTGAAGAAAAAAGAATATTGGCTCTTACCTTACCTGATATAAAAAGAAAAGAAATTCAGGTGGATTAAATGTGAAAGACAAAACTCTAAAACTTTTATGAGACAATGAAGGAGAATAACTGTGTGACCTCATAGAGAATTTCTTAAACACAAAAGGCCAAAGGATAGATAAACTTAAGATTCATTTAAGTTTATTCATCAAAGATGTTATAAACAAAAATACAAGCCTTCCAAATCTGTAACTAGTATTACTAAAAAGGATTAGTATTTAGAAAACAGAAATTGCTCCTATAAATCCAAGAAGGGCGAAAGAACTTGAGAAGAAATCCAAATGGCCAATAAACATCTGAAAAGATGTTCAATGTCATTAATAAAAAGGGAAATACAAATAAAAAGCATATAAAATGGAAGCTTATAAAATTAATACAATTTTTTAAAAAACAAGATAATTATAAGGAAGAAGTAGATGAAAGACAGACTTATGTATGTTAGCATTTCTGCAAAACAAATTCAAGAAGGATAAACCAGAAACTAAAGAGATTGGTTACCAGTAGGAGAGTGGGTGGGAAAGTGGTGTAAAGAAGTGAGAATGAGAACCAGTAAGTATGAGGAGGGAAAGGACGCTTCTCTGAATGTACCACCTTGTATAGCTTTGGCTCTTAGAACCACAGAACAAAGTTAATCAAGGATGGAGTGGGGGATGGGAGAAGGGCGTCAGAAGGGAGGAGAGGCAGGCAATGTGGAATCCAAATGGCAACAAATGAAACCCATCATCACCATCCTGAAAAGGTGAGCATGAAAAGAGCAAGCCTAAGTAAAACAAATCAGTGTGGGTTGGCAATTGCATAACTTCTAGGAAAAAAAAATCAAAGAAGTGAATATGTACATTGTAGATAATAAGAACTAGGTTCCCCTGTCAGAGAAAGAAGTCACAAATAAAGACACAAGAAGGACTAAAAGGAACCTTGCTTCACTCTGTATGACAGACCCCAGGTCCATCCACACCTCTACAAATGAGCCAGTTTTGTGCCTCTTTATGACTGTGTAATATTCCATTGTATATGGGAGGGAGATCCAAGAAGGAGAGGGGATATATATATATAGATATATATATATGTATGTATGTATATATATATAGCTGATTCACTTCTTTGTACGGCTGAAACTAATACAACATTGTAAAGCAATTATACTCCAATAAAAATATAAAAAGCATCTTGCAGTGTTCATATGGAATTGGCAAGATCAGTATATAGATAGATAAATTAAGAGGTATCTGAGTCTATACATAGGGCTTCCAGGTGGCGCTAGTGGTAAAGGATCTGCCTGCCAATGCGGAAGACCCAAGAGATGAGGGTTTGCTCTCTGGGTGGGGAAGATCCTCTGGAGAAGGAAATGGCACCCCACTCCAGCATTCTAGCCTAGAAAATTTCACAGACAGAGGAGCCTGGGGGCTATATATATGCCTAGGTTAATACACATATATATATTTTTTCTACCTCTGTGTGCTGAGCAATTAACAATAAATACAGTTTCAGTTTCTCTTCATTTTACTTGTTATCCTCTCTGTTTTTGCTTATAGCACTCTTAGTGGGTGTGAAGCAGTATTCATTGTGGTTTTGATGTTCATTTCTCCAACTGCCTAACGGTGTTGAGCATCTTTCCATGTGCTCATTGGTCATATGGATATCTTCTTTGGATATTTGCCCATTCAGATCCTTTACCCATATCTTAATTAGGCTATTTGTCTTTTCATTACTGAGTTATAATAGGTCTTTAAAGAGTATAAGTCCCTATCACAAATATGATTTGCAAATAATTTCTCCTATTTTGTGGGTTCTCTTTTCATTTTCTTGATGGTATCCTTTGAAGCACAAATATGGTTAATTTTTTTTTTAATTATGTACTTATTTAGGCTGTACCAGGTCTTAGTTGCAGTACTCGAGATTTTCTATCTTGGTTGCTGCATATGGGATCTTTTCTTTTGTTGTAGTTGTTGCACCCTGTGGGAACTTTAGTTGCAACATGAGAACTTAATTGTGGCATGAAGGATCTAGTTCCTTGACCAGGGATCGAACCCAGGCCGCTGCACTGGGAATGCAGAATCTTAGCCACCGGACCACCAGAGAGGTCCCCAAATGTTTTTAATTTTGATGGTGAAAGTGACAATTGCTCAGTCATGTCCAACTGTTTGCAAGTCCATGGACTATACAGTCCATGGAATTCTCCAGGCCAGAATACTGGAGTGGGTAGTCATTCCCTTCTCCAAGGGATCTTCACAACCCAGGGATCTAACCGTGTCCAGTCTATCTGTTTGTTGTTGTTGGTTGTGGCGGTGGTGATGGTGCTCTTGGAATCTTATCTGAGAAATCAGTGTTTGATCCAAAGTGATGAAGATTTACACCCACATGTTCTTCTAAGAATTTTATTGTTTTAGGCCTTATATTTAGGTCTTTGATCTGTTTTATTGCTTTTTGTTTGTGAGGTAAAGGTCCAACTTCATTCTTTTGCATATGGATATCCAGTTGCCCCAGCACTATTTGTCAAAAAGATCACTTTCCCCATTGAATGGTCTTGGCCACCTGGTAAAGATTCAGTTGACCATAAATAGGAAGATTTCTTTTTGGACTCTCTCCACTCTACCCATTGACTTATATGTCTATCTTTATGCCAGTACCACAATGTCTAAACACTATAGCTTTGGATTAAGTTTTAACATGGGGCAGTCAGTCTTCCAACTTTGTTCTTCTTTTTAAATATTGTTTTGGGTATTCTGGGTCCTTTGAATTTCCACATGAAATTTAGAATCAGCTGGTTAATTTATGCAAAAAAGTCAGCTGGCATTTTGATAGGGAATGCATTGAAGAGGGAAGAGCTAAGATGGCAGAGGAATAGGACGGGGAGACCACTTTCTCCCCCACAAATTCAGGGAATACATTGAATCTGGAGATCAATTTGGGGAATAATGTCATTCTTAAAAATATTAATGAGACTTCCCTGGTGACAGAGTGGACAGGAATCATCTGCCAGTGTGGGAGATATGGGTTCAATACCTGGTGGTCTGGAAAGATTCCACATGCCGCAGAGCATCTAAAACCCATGTGCCACAACTACTGAGCCAGCGGGCCTAGAGCCTGTGCTGTGAAACAAGAGAAGCCACAGAAATGAGAAGTCCATGTACCACGCGAAGATGAGCCCTTGCTCACCGTAACTAGAGAAAGCCCTCATGGCAACAAAGACCCCATGCAGCCAAAAATAAATAAACAAGTAAGAAAATATTAATGTCTTCCAATTCATGAACATACAATGTCTTCCCACTTATTTAGGTCTTTTAAAATTTCTTTCAACAACATTTTCTAGTTTTCAGAGTATAAGTTTCATACTTCTTTCATCAAATATACTCCTAAGTGTTTTATTCTTTTTGATGCTATGATAAATGGAATTCTTTTTAAATGTCAGTTTTGGATTTCTTGTGATGTTTCTGTGACTTTTTTTATAGTATTTTAAAATTTAAAAAAAACTTAAAAAGAAGCACAACCATATAAAATATTTGCAACTGACACACTGCTTGTGGGAATGTAAAATATAACCAACCACCTTGGGAAAAAATGTAGCATTATTTTAGTAAGGTTGATAAGCGTACACAATCTATGCCCCAACAATTCTACTCCAAGAAACTGTTGTACTTGTGTACCAGCACTGCTTGAAATAAAAATAGAAACAACTTAAATGTCCATCAGTAGTAGAAATGAATTTTTTTAATGTGTATTATATTCATATAATGGACTACTAAAAAGCAGTAAAATTAGTAAATTACAGCTACACACAACAACAGGATTAATCTCAGAAACATATGTTGAGTATAAAAAGGAAATTACAGACAAATGCACTTAGAGAAAGATTTAAATTATACAAAATTAAACAATATACTATTTAGGAGTTTTGTACAGTGGCAAAACTATAAATGAAACAAGGGAATAATAAAGACAAAACTCAGCATAATGGTTACTTTCAAAGAAGATGAATGTTAGCATGGAGAAGGGAACAAGAGTAACACATTTTGATGGGAACATGGTGTGTTCCGTATATTATGATTTTTAGTATCTCTTACAAAATTTATAAATTTGATATGTTCAATATTTAAAATTTCTTAAAAGGGGGAAAATAAATATATACCTCTGTTTTAGAAATTTTAAAAGACATTAATAGCCATACAAAATCTATTTGATGACTATATCATCAAAGTACTGTAACTATTCCATCACTTTCTACTTTGACTACTATAGAAAAGTTGAAAGACTAGTGCAAGAAATACCTATCTACTCTTCAATGAGTATCACCAATTGTTAATATTTTGCTATATTTGCTTTTTCTCTTCATTTTTATCCATTGTTGTTATTCTTGCTGAAAAATTTGGAAGTTAAGTAACCTGTAATATTCAACCCTATATACCTCAATGTGTACTTCTGAAGAGCAATGGCACTCTCCTACATAACTGAAATATCATTATCATGTCCAAAGAACTGAACTAACATTGATATAATACTCTCTAGTACACAGCTTAGATTTGTATTTTTTTTAATGAATTTTAATTGTAGTATAGTCATGGTATCCAGTCCCATCACTTCATGGCAAATAGATGGGGAAATAGTGGCAGACTTTATTTTTGGGGGCTCCAAAATCACTGCAGATGGTAACTGCAGCCATGAAATTAAAAGATGCTTATCCTTGGAAGGAAAGTTATGACCAACCTAGACAGCATATTAAAAAGCAGAGACATTATTTTGTCAACAAAGGTCTGTCTAGTCATGCTATGGTTTTTCCAGTAGTCATGTATGGATGTGAAAGTTGGACTATAAAGAAAGCTGAGTGCCAAAGTATTGATACTTTTGAACTGTGGTGTTGGAGAAGACTCTTGAGAGTCCCTGGGACTGCAAGGATATCCAAACAGTCCATCCTAAAGGAAATCATTCCTGAATATTCATCGGAAGGACTGATGTTGAAGCTGAAACTTCAATACTTTGGCCACCTGCTGGGAAGGGCTGACTCATTTGAAAAGACCCTGATGCTGGGAAAGATTGAAGGCGGGAGGAGAAGGGGATGACAGAGGATGAGATGGTTGGATGGCATCACTGACACAATGGAGATGAGTTTGGGTAAACTCTGGGAGTTGGTGACGGACAAGGAGGCCTGGTGTGCTGCAGTCCATGGGGTCACAAAGAGTCGGACACGACTGATCGATTGAACTGAACTGAACTGAACTGATTTACAATGTTGTGGTAGTTTAGGCATACAGCACAGTGAATCAGTTACACATACACATATATCCACTCTTTTTAAGATTCTATTTCCATATAGGTCATCATAGAGTACTGAATAGAGTTCCCTGTGCTATACAGTAGGCTTGTATAAGTTATCTATTTTGGATATAGTAGTGTATATGAGTTTCATTAATTGTCCCAGAGCTGTGTTTTTTTTATTTTTAGGTCTAAGATCCAATCAAGAATTAAGCATTGTACTTGGTTGTCCAGTCTATTTATTCTGTATAATTAAAAGAGCCCCCTGTTTCGTTTTGTTTTTTCTTTTTGCTCTTTTAAAAAACGCAGGTTAGGTGTTTTGTAGAATGTCACACACTCTGGATTTTCCTGAGAGTGTTCTTAGATGATTAGATTCAGTTAAACATGTTTGGAAATTATACTTCATGGGTGATGTCATGTACTTCCCTTTGTTCATAATGTCAATCTGTCCCATAACGGGAGACGCAAAGTTTGATTGCATGGACTCTATGCAATCCTATGGACTGTAGCTCACCAGGTTCTTCTGTCTCTGGGACTCTCCAGGCAAGAATACTGGAATGGGTTGTCACGCCCTCCTCCAGGGGATCTTCCTGACCCAGGGATTGAACCCACATCTCTTATGTCTCCTGCATTGGCAGGCATGTTCTTTACCACTAGCGTCACCTGGATAGCCAGAACTGGAGGTTTACTTAGGGTTAACAGAGGCTTGTTCTGTCTCTGAGATAGTGGGGCAGCTTAAGACTGATGGGATCAGCTCCAGGAGGGAAGGAAATGGAAGGTAGCAATGAGAGAAAAGAATCAATAGTGAGGGGAAGGCAGCATCCAGAGCCAGGTGGGAGCATCAGACTTCAACAGAGGAGGGCAGCTCTTCACTGATCGGGAAGGGAGGGGAGAGACGGGTGTGTATGCAGTTAGGTTGCCAGATTTAGAAGGAAGTTTTTAATTTAAAGTGGTGAGGGAGGGGAGAAGCAAGCAGCATGGCCATTTGCTAAGAGAAGGAGGAGGTCAGGGGTGTGAATGAAACGGAGTCTGCGACAGCCAGTCACTGCGGAGGGCAGGAGCGAGAGCCAGCTAAGGAACCAGAGAGAATTTATGAGACATCAATCAGGCAGGCTGATTTCTAGCCCCACACTGTGTGTTGCAGAGGCGGCTGTGGTCTGATGTTGGAGACCTTGGAATTTACAGTTCCAGGATCCATAGGGCCTGGGATGTGACTAGCAGCAGGTGACCAAGCAGGCGTAAAGGTGATGGTGGTTCAGATGAGAGCGTAAGAAGAGAAACTAGGAGCTGATGAGGCAGAGACTGTGAGCCAGCCATAGTGTATAGCATCGGCTATACACTAGAGGTGGGCACTGGGCGGCTACTGCTCAGTTGGAAACTGACTGCACAGATGCTGACTTTGGGTACTTGTTCAGTTATACCTGTATGAAGGAGTCTTGGTATTTTTCCACTTCATCTCAGGACAGAGTGGTTTCCTTGTATTTTTTCCCTGGATCTCACTCCCTGCTGCCTTTGTCACTGCCTTTTTTTCTGGCTTATGTTTCAGGTGATGACAAGGAGATCTAAGGTTGATGATATCAAGAAAGTACCTTTTAGAAAGTGAAAATGCCTTCTCTATCTCTCTCTACCTCTCTCCTAATCTCTACCACTGTCTTAAAGCTTCCTTAAGTTCTTTTGGTTGGAATGACCTTTCTACATATCAGCAGATGACACTGTCTCTCTGGTTCTTTTCTGATCCGGCATGTACTGAGCTGTCAAATTTATGTCATTCCCCTGCACATGATGAAATTTCCCTGATTGGATGCTGCCAGACCTGATCTCGGTTGCTGGGGGCTCCCACCAATACCATTCTAAAACCAGGGAAGAACACTTCCCTGTTGGCACAGTTGATAAGACTCCACCTGCTAAGGCAGGGGACACAGGTTCCACCCCTAGTCTGAGAAGATTCCACACGCCAAGGAGCAACAAAGCCCATGTGCCACAACCACTGAAGCCCTTGCTCTGCAACAAGAGAGTAGCCCCCCACTCTTTGCAACTAGAGAAAGCCCGAGTTCAAAGCAGCAAAGACCCAGTACAGCCAAAATAAATGAATAAGTAAATATCCCAAGGACTATTTAAAAAAAAAAAAAAAAGCAGGGAGAAGGAAAATATGGACAGTCACCAACCCTTCCTGTTTTCATCCTATCCACGTTGAGTTGAAAGTGGCTTACAGCTTGATAACCTAATTCTCATTTATAGAATTTGGAACTTTTTGAATTAGGAGAATCATACTACAGTAACAGCCTATTTTTAAAAAGACACTAAAACAGAAGTACCTCCTATAGTCTAGAAATCCCTTAGGCTGCTTCTCCATGGATTGCTGCAGCACTTACAAGTCCTTTTAGGGCAAGCATAATCCCCCTGAGGAGGACATGGCAACCCATTCCAGAATTCTTGCCTGGATGATTCCCATGGACAGAGGAGCCTGGTGGGCTACAGCCCACAGGGTCGCAAAGAGTTGGACACGACTAAAGCAGCTTGGCACAGCACACACAAAAACGATTAACCCATTCCATCTTTTTTTCACCTTCCAATTCTTTCCTTTTCTTTCCCTCCCTGCCTCCCTTCCTCAATTAGAAAGTGACTTGAGGTATCCGTGGGTCACCTCAGTGCTGAGTCGGCAGCAGCGTGACGGTTTCTATTTCCACCTTTTTCTTTCAGCCACACAAGGGCTGCCAAGGAAGTGGCCTTTCTGCAAGTCCTGGCTGCTTCTCCCTGCCCGGTGCTTTTCCTGGCAGGTGGGCCCCAGAAACACTTCCTTTAGGGAAAGGCAAATGGAACCAGAGAGCGAAGCACTTGGACACTGGCGCTCCCTCTGCCCATCTCGCCCCTTCCTCTCCCCAGCACCACCCTGCCCTTCAAGCAGTAGCTGAGCCCCTCCTGGTGCCAGGCCCAGGAGAGGCAGAAAGGAGGCAATGGTCACACAGAGATGAGAAAACAGTCCTTGTCCCCAAAGCACTGCCCCCAGACCTTACACAAATGATGCTCTCCTTGATTCACAGCGTAAAATACGAGGAAACTGAGTCAGATGACTTCTTGAGACTCCTTTCTGTTTTCATAGCAATGACTTTCAAGAATTGTTTTAGTGGAGAATCTCTGCTCTGGACAATCTCTTTACACCCTAACATGCTTCAGGTCCTTTGCATTCTGTCAACTGTTATGAATCCCAAGAATATGAAGGTATCCAAATAAAAAAGTGAATAAATTGTGGTGTCGTTATGATACAGAATATCATATACATTCAGTAAAAATGATGCTTACAGGGGACTTCCCCAGTGGCCCAATGGTTAAGAATCCACCATGCAATGCGGGGGATGCAGGTCTGATCCCTGATCAGGAAACTAGGATCCCAGGAGCCCTCACACTATCCTCAGGTAAAAGTCTGTGCTCTGCCAGGAAAGATCCCCAGTGCTGCAACTAAGACCTAATGCAGCCAAAATAAATATTTTAAAAAACAAAAAACAAAATAAGAATGATACTTACAAAAGCTTAATGACATGGAAAAATGGGCCAACTATAATATCTGACACAGGCAGAGAAGAGAGCCTAGAACATTAGGTATTAAGTCATTGAAAGTGATTATCCTTGAGTGGCAGGATAATAAGTGTTTAAAACTTCCTACTTTTATTTTTCCAAGTTAAATAACTTTTTTCTATAATAAAAATGAGTACAGTTACTTAAAAGTATCTAGAAGTGATTGTTGCTGCACCAAGTATTTTCAGTATACATGCCAAGGCCAGATATGAATACTTTAAAAAATATGCTTTGCCTTGAATTTTCTGAATCTGTCTATAGCACTGATTTTCTTTTAAGTCTAAGCTACTGTAACTAGTCAAATTCCAGCACCTTTCAGAGGAATGATAATCTCAAAATACTCACTTTGGAAGAATCCAAGGGCATTGAGAAGGGGAAAGGAAGGGCCAATGAAATTTCTCTAGCTGTCAAATGTGCAGGGTTTTATTTAAGGTCTTACGCTGATAAGCTCAGTTGGTAAAGAATCCGCCTGCAAGGAAGGAGACCCCGGTTCGATTCCTAGGTCAGGAAGATCCACTAGAGAAAGGATAGGCTACCAACTGAGTATTCTAGGGCTTCCCTTATGGCTCAGCTGGTAAAGAATCCTCCTGCAATGCAGGAGACCTGGGTTTGATCCCTGGGTTGGGAAGATCCCCTGAAGAAGGGAAAGGCTACCCACTTCAGTAATCTGGCCTGGAGAACTCCATGGACTGTATAGTCCATGGGATCTTAAAGAGTCGGACACGACTGAGCGACTTTCACTCACTGATTAAGAAAGGTGAAAGCACAGGTCATCAAGAGGTTATTTAAGGAAAAGGCTCGGGGTGGGGGAGTCCGACCGCTGGCCACAGATGACTTCACCTCCTGAAACAGGTGCTCAGATACCCTGGCTGGCGTATGACTGAGCTATTGGATAACAAACTCGGCAAGGCCACAAATGCCACTTGGTACAAGGAAAACACCTATAAGAGAAGGTGCTCCCTCCATGGTAAAGAAGTGGAAAATCCACAAGAAGTAACCAAAATCTGGTTAATGCTTGGTGCAATGAAAGCCCCTCTGCTTCCCTCAGTAGAAGTGGGCAGAGAGAAAAATGCAGAATGGTCAGTAGTGGAGGATGCCTAGAACTCGCTCCTGCCTTTGGAAGAGCTGAGAGAGAAGGCATCTGACCATTTCTGGCCAATTCACTTACAAGTCAGTATTTCCAACTGACTGTGGTGTAACTTGTCAATCAAAATTTTAGAGCCTAAAGCGAAGATTGCACTATTAATCGGCTGCTTGGGTCTCCAGAAGCCATGGACAGACCTTCCATGTCTCAGGCACAGCCACTAAGAGATGTTAAAGAGGGAAAAGGCTATGGTTAGCTGGCTCATCTAGCCCATGGGACTAGCAACGAGAGATTTCATGGAGAGCTGTGCTCATCAAAGGGTGCTTCTCTGACGAGCCGTCTGGTCTCCCCTGGGAGCTTGCTGGAAGCCAACCCAGTCCTGCTGAAGGGAATGTGCTTTTCTTTTTTAATGATTTTTTTTTTTTATGAGGACCATTTTTTAAAGTCTTCATTGAATTTGTTACAATATTGCTTCTGTTTTATGTGTTGGGTTTTTGGCCATAGGGCATGTAGGATCTTAGCTCCCGGCCGACCAGGGATAGAACGCACACCCCTTGCACTGGAGGGCAAACTCCTAATCACTGGACCACCAGGGAAGTCCCAGGAATGTGTGTTTTATTAATAACAAGGCCCCCAGGTGCTCTGCATGTAAAGTTTAAGGTGTAGTAAATGACAGGTGCAGAACATCTATAAACTGTATTTCAAGCTCTTCTGAATTTTCCTGCTTCCCACCTGTTTCCAAATATATAGAAAATAAATTTTTTTTATACTGTGGCAAAAAGATTTATCCTCCACTTAAAAATCTCTGTGAGTGTGTTTGTGTGTGTTTGCCCTCAGCTAAGGTACTCAGAAGCAACTTGACATTTATAATTTCCTTTTCAAACCTAGTTAACAAAAGCAGGCATTTTCCAGCAGTCTCAATTTTCCAAATTCCTTATTGCTTCTTGTAATTCTAACCAAATGTGATGTTTGAGAGGGATGTTATTTACCACGGACTACTAAAATATTTGCTCCTTTTTACATTTTCTGGAAAAAAATTTTTTTTCCTTCTCGGCTTATTCTCTTAGGAGATGACTCTCTCCTAAGGTCATCAGGAGAAATTCTAACTTTGAATTTTTAAAATGAGGTTTCTCATTGCTGACACAGGGCGGGGTAGTGTTCTGGTTTCTAGGTTGAAAACATGCTGGTAGTGTGCTAAATGTATAATAAAAGTCCTCAGCGATAGAAAGAGTTCAGGTAGCTCAGACCCCACCACCCCAAGCAGGGTTATCTTTGCCCTGAGGGAATTTCTCTTCATAAATGAATGTCCAGCTTCCAGGCCACTGATGAAATCACAGATTTAACAGAATCGGGCAAACATGCATATCAATTTACCCTTGACCTAGGAGGGACAAGGTCAGAGTACTTTGAGGACATACTTACATATGAATTTAAAGTAATATTTAAAGTACTCCTGTGATATTTATTACTGTAAACAAAAAGACGGAAGTGCCCTAAAAATGTTTGGATTAAGCCAAAGGAAAAAGCAGAGTGAATCTAAGACTGGATCTAGGTAGGGCCCTCCTTGAAAGCTCCATCTTACCTGATTGTCGAATCCGTTGAAGAGTTTGCTGCACCAGGACTTCTGACCTTGGGACAATGATGATGAAGTCCACTTTGCTGAAGTGGCCAAGGTCCAGGCTCTGGCTGCCGCTGTCCGCAATAGCACACACCTGGGACAAGAGTTTTCTGGCAACTGTGAGCTGTGGCTGATAAATCTGGAAGGTTTCATTCCCTAAATCTAAAATGTGAAAAAGTCATAAAAACACGATTAATTCACTTCTGTGATGGCCTCTATGAATCTATACAGGGACAAGTAATACACCCAGTGTAAAGTGATGCTCTGTCACCAAGAACCTTCACTTCCTACCCTCTCTCTCTATTGACTTTTAACAGATTGCCCACTTTCCCTGACAACTCAGCTGAAAGGATGTGCTCAAAAGTGAATGTGCCAATTTCACAAATGTATTATTGTAAAATCGATCATCTCACAAAGTACAAGCTCAGCACCCCTCCCTTGCCCAGAAACAAGGCCGACAGACCACATCCTTGCAGCTGGAGCCAGGACTCATCTCTGGAAAGGGGACAAGCTTCCTGGTTTCTTTAGGACTGTCAGCACAGGTCAGGTGCCCGAGCCCAGACCCAGAACAGAGGCAATGCCATAACCATAATCTTGCTGAGTTCCTTTGAGCTTTTCTGGATGGCACTGCAGTAAACACTGTCTCTCCAGCAAGTCAGTTGCAACATGGTTTGAAATTCTCCTCCCCATGACACTAACTTCACCTTTCTTTCCACTTAACTCCACTTTGCCAGTGTGTGTGACCTGGCAGGTCTGGGTGCCTGTGGTCAACTCTGGTGCTGACGCCTGTACTATCTGAAGAGACCTGATTCATGACACATCCAGCTGGCTGCTCAACAGGTGACATACTAGAAAAACATTGCCCAGATACTTTAAACATGCCAGTAGCTTTTTATTACAAGTTACGACCAAGTGATCAATCTCTTATACGTGCGTGCGTTCACACAGACACGAGAAATAGGGTTAGTTGGCTAAACACCTGAGCAGGAAACATTAAATGCTTCTTGAAAGGACTGCTTTTTATTAGGAACACATGTGGAAGTCTGAGCGGCACACACAAGGGCCCAATTAACCTGTGCTAATAAATATTTTTTAAAACCAAGCTGCAATACAGCCCAGGCAAAGACAGTGGTCACATGACCACCAGCCACCATGGAACCCTGACAGTGAGTGGGTCTCCCTACTGGCTGAGACAACCCACTAGAAAAGCCCCAAACTGCAACTTTTAAGAACAGCCCATGTATTTTTTGACCCACAAAGGTAATCAATCAAAATAAAAAATCCATCTTTGGATAGTTAGTCTGTTATATTTTTCATTTCACAGGTTAGACAGCTGGGGACTAAAAGAGGAGGCATAACTTTGTAGACTTGAACTTAGCAAATTTTGAAGTTGGAGGAAAGCTAAAAATATGTTTAAGCAGTGTTTCTTTTCTTTTTCATCATTAAAATCTCTTATTTATTTATTGTGTATTTTAGGCAATGTTTCTTAAACAGGGAATCAAGGGTGTGAATATGGGAATCTGTAAGTATTCTGAGAATTTTAAAATTCTAACTTGGTTCACATAATACATTTTAGATTATGTGGATGATTACTTTACCACCATATACTGTCCAGGAGTCAAAAATCTTTATTGCCTTCAAATTCATTTTTATGCCTGGGGTGATGCCAAGCCACGCTCCTTTTCCTATTGTGGTCATCCTAATGCCTGAAGGATGCATTCCCACCAAGCATTAATAGAAGCCAAAAAGCTGTCAGCAGCTGCTCATACGGATCTGTTTCATATCCATCCTTCTGTTCTTTGTTCTGTCCTTTTTGACACTGTCCCTATCAAATAGGGACTTAGGGAAGGAATCTGAACCTAACGGAATCCAACCTAGAGATCCAACTCCTCACCCTGGTCCCACCGTCCCCCTTGGCATCCTGCAAGTCCGCTGTAGGACACACGATGTGTCAGTGTTTCTGCTCCAGCTTCCAGGAAGGCCTCACTAACCCTGAGATTGTGTGCTTGCTAAGTCGCTTCAGTCGCGTCCGACTCTTTGTGACTCTATGGACCGTAGCCCGCCAGGCTCCTTTGTCCTTGGATTCTCCAGGGAAGAATACTGGAGTGGGTTGCCATGTCCTCCTCCAGGGAATCTTCCCAACCCAGGGATCAAACCTGCACTTCTTATGTCTCCTGCATTGGCAGGCAAGTTCTTTACCACTAGCACCATCAGGGAAGCCCTGAGATTATGTGTGTTTTACATATTGGAAGGTAAGTGCAGGCAGTGGAGAGCCAGAGGCCCAGGCCAGACTTTTGTCCAGATTCTTTCAGGCAGTTCTCTAAAGCCCTGTGTGAGCACCAAGAGCTGGTGGGCCCAGCTATGGAGCTAAGGAAGGTACACCAAGGACCCCAGAATCTTGTGAGGGGAAAAAAAGAGAGAGCAGTACTGTTTAAAATAAAATCTTTGACCTAATTCTAGGTGACATTTACTAAGAACAAAGGCATCAGACCCAGGCCACAGGGTAAGGGCGAAGGAAATGGCAACCCACTCCACTATTCTTGCCTGGGGAACCCATGGACAGAGGAGCCTGGTGGGCTGCAGTCCATGGGGTCACAAAGAGTCGGACATGACTGAGCATGCATGCACGCACAGGGTAAGGCGTTTTTAACTTGAGCCAGACGTCTCAAGGAGATAATGAGGAAAGACCTGTCACAGTCCATGACTGAAAGACAAGCCCTCAGAACCCTCAGAATGAGTCAGCTTCTATGTCCGTCCTGAGGGAGGGGGGTTCCCTCCTTTTGGCCTGAGGTGACATTACCCAGGTTCTGAGTGGGGATCATAGCAGCGGCCTCTTGAGGCGACACGTATTCGTTCAGATCTCCGTTGAAAGGGGTCACCACACTATCTCCTCGTCTCTGTTGCATTTTGTCTAGCAGCTTGTCTAGGTCATCACCTGTTGCAAAATGGAGGGGAGATGAGGAAGTTACCAGGAAGGATGTGTTTGTATGAGATGTTGGGCAGCTAGGCTGGGTTTCTGTCGAGATCTGCCGGCCATCCTACTTCTCACATCAGAATTCACACTCAGCCACCCCCGTACAAGGGTCCCCGGAGGCACAGCTGCCCTTGTTTGTATCATGCTTTCAGGGAGCAGGCTCTCACATACTATTGCTAATTCTCTCTCAACCCTGTCATACCCAGAGCAGGCAGGATGGGACCACTGCGTCTCCATTTGACATATTAGAAAACTGAGGTCCGGGGAGGCCCGGTGTTGCCCAAGGTCACAAGACAAAACAGTGGCTGAACTGAGGCCTCCCATCCTAGGGCCCGCACCCCTCTGCTGTGTCAGGAACAAAATGCTTAGCAGAAACCATTCCACATGAGGGAACATAAGTCGTCGAGCTTAAGTTCCACTCTCAGCTCTTGGACAGGCTAAGATTTAGATCCAGAAAATCACACAGCTGGGGACCCAGAAGCGTTGCTGAATCCGACAGCCACTCACCTAACGATGTGGTTTTGAAATGCGATGCCAGGAAACTGACCTTTCCCGTGATGAGTTCATAACTAATTTCTTTCAAAAACTCACTTGTGGTGAGCATGCTCTCTGCCAGAGCCCTGGACTGGTGCTGACCTGCAGAACAGAGGGAGAGATGACGTGCCAGTGGACAAATGCTCACCGGGACATGATTTATAATAAAACAGCCAGAACTGAAAATGCAACCAGAGTCTGTGCCTAGAGAGACTTGGAAAAGGAAAGTCTGGTGCATCCAAAGGTAATGCTGGTGATTACCCAGCATTTGAAAGGATGATTCCAAAACTTCATTTGAAATGAAGTTTCAAATACAAAGTTAGGTGATTAAGAGAAAAAAATAACATCCCTTATGTGTATAGCAACCACTCCAGTATTCTTGCCTGGAGAATCCCGTGGACAGAGGAGCCTGGCACACAGGCATGCATGTTTGTAACTGGGAAAACATGCCATGGATGTGTTTAAAGAAGAGAGGGATGTGAAAAAGCTTTAAAACATTGTCTGCGTGGCTATTATGAATATCAGCCTTAAAAAAATGTAAACTTATGTTGTTTTTTTAACAAATGAAAATTAGAAAAAATGAATGTGTTACACTTTCTGATGAAGCTTGTTGAAAGATACATACATCACAGAGAGATAGGCAGGTGGGTTTCGTCAAAGCAAGGAGGCTTGGCCCCTTTGTTAGGAAGATGTGAGAGCCATTCACAGAGAGGAGAAAAGCAAAATTTAGTCCAAATGGCAACTCAGGATGGCATCTGATAGAAAATCAGCACCAGAATCAAAAACGCATTTTGTAATGTACCAACTTTCTGAAGCTTTTCTTTACGGTCAGTGTTACAGCATTAAATACCCTCTCCGGCAAAGAGGTGAATCTATGAGTTAAGTCCCTGGCAGATAATGATGAACTGGCTTAGGCCACCTGTGGCAGTGGCTTTATCACATGCTAGAGTGGTAACATTTCCAAAACCTTTTAAGGACAGAAGTGACATGAGACAAGGGTATCTGTTACCAGGATGTGCTTTGAAATAATGCTCCCACCACCAGCTGACAGGGATGCTAGCCAAACTGCAGGCTGCAAAAAATCTGATCTGAGGAGCAAAGGAAAAGTTAACTTTAGGAGGAAGAACCCAAGCTGAGGCCCTCGATCAGAGATTAATGGCATGGATTGCTGTAACACTCAGTAAATAGTTTTCAAATGGACAGATGATTGAATGAATAGATTTTAAAAATTACTCACCTAATACGACCACGCAAAACTCATTTCCTCTGATTTTCGAAGCACAAATGGTTACCACATAATCCGGTAGTTTTTGATAGTGCCTCATTTCACTGAGCGTCCTCAAAGTCTCTGAAATGCCCTCTGCCAAAGAGTTCTGGGTCACAATCACATGAACCAGGTCTTGAGACACGCTGGCAATTAATCTAGCCAGCCAGGGGAGTTGTCCTGGTGACACTGGTGTGCACTGAGCACCCATCTGCAGGGCTCGCTCTCTCAGAGTAAATTCCTGCATAGCTTTCAGCATAATTTGTTCAAATTCTTCCCTGAGAGGTATCTGATCAGGACCTAAATTGAAGAGAATTACAGCTAGAATTTTTTTTTTTTAAGATCACAGCTAGAAAAGAGAGACATACACATATACACACAAATACACCAGTATGCTGTGTACTCTGGCTGGCAAGTAAGCTCTTTTTCCTGTAGTGGCCTTAAGTATAGTACATCTACTAATCATTTTTGTGAAACTATCTTCTCTTCTCTGTCTGCCTTAGTATATATTTTTACAATGCAGACTTCTGTTCCTGTTATCTTTAAGAAAAAAGATGTGCTCAGAGAGTATCAGTTCCACTGTATGCCTTGGGAGATGGTCACTGAGGGTGGTAATTTTTTAAATAATATCAGAAATATTATTATATAATATTGTTGTTGTTGTTGAGTTGCTATGTTGTGTTCAACTCTTTGCAACCCCATAGATTGCAGGACACTGAAGGTAGTGTTTTTGTTGACATATTAAACTTGGCATTATGGAAATAGTTAATGACTAATGAGGCAAGACGCTAACCCACTAGTGTGTATAATCAGCTTCAGGCTTCACGCAGTTCTCATTTTATTCATAAATACTTTAGAAAAACATTTTCATGTGTAGCTTCTGTATGAAATTTTGAGAATACTGTCCACAAGGAAAATTAAGTTATTTTTCACTCCCAATTTATATTTAGACAGTTTCACACTTTCCCCAGATAGAGAATGCTCTCATCAGTGAGTTATGTCCCAGAGTTCTGGGGTAAAGATGGCCTTTGGCCCTCCTCTCTGACTGTGGTTATGGCTAAGCTTTCACAGTTGATCCATCCACCCTGGAATTAGGGGTATTTTGTTTCTCTTTAGAAACTCAACTAGGCTTTAGGACAAAATAAGCAAGTCAATGTCTGGCATCCAAGTGACACAAATGAATTCTTACACTTAAGGTGAAACTGTAGGGCTGGGTTCACTGCTGCTACGCAAAACCCCTTCTTCTGTGCAGAACTGAGCTTTGAAACTCAGGCTTCTAAAACGGATCTAGAACCCCTCAGTGTCTGTAATCTGAGATCAAGCAATTGCCTTGGAATCCAGAGTCAAAAGCCCCTTGCAGAAGAAAACAGGGACAAGGGACCTGACTTCTGTATGGGAAGGAGGCACCTGAACGAATCAGAAATCTCTCCTTCCTTTAACAGGGATTTAAGTGGCCTCCCTGACCCTGCCCGTCGTCTCTGGGAAACTAAGAAAGTGAAAGTTTAGTAATGTTTAGGACAAGCAAAATTAAATAAAATGTTATCGTTTTTTTCTTTTTAAATATGTTTTAAAAACAAACAATTTTGGATAACCACAAGTGCACCTGTTGTCTAGCACAGGGAACTCTGCTCAATGTTATACGACAGCCTGGATGGGAGGGGAGTTTGGATGCATGTATTATGTATGGCCGAGTCCCTTTGCTGTCCATCATGTGATTATGCTGTGAAACTGTCACAACATTGTTAGTTGGCTATACCCCAATACAAAATAAAAAGCTAACAAAAAACAATTTTAATTTGGAAAAAAACCCTAGTTTTTTCCAGGATTGGCTGGAGCCAGAGGGAAGTAAAAGAGTGACGTCCTCACAGATTTTTCCCTTCTGTATATAGAAAGAGGGCGAAGAATTGGCAGTGCTTACACTGGCTTTGTGTTTCTGTGTCTTCCCCAATTCTTTACTAGGGGAGACCTTTTTTAATCACCTGGGAACCACCAAAGTTTCTGGTCTTCATTTAACTTTACGGAACTAGCACCATGGTTCGCGGCCATTAAGCACACAGTTAGTAGTGAGCTCAAAGTGCATACAATTGTATTGACTGTATGAGGAGAAGGGAAGGTGGTCGTCTGTTTAAAGATTTCTCCCATCAGAACAAACCACAGTTCAAAAAGCATGTGGCTCTGCCTGCCTCCAGGTGCCTCCTGCTTCTCATGGGCCATCTGAGGAGGCTGGTGAGCAGGTATGTCATAGGACCCACTCCAAACCACAATGGAGTTAACATGTTCTATTAGGCAGCATCATTAATCCCAAACACAAAGGCATTCTGGGAAAATAAAATCTCAAACACATTCATGGCATTCTTGGTTGCCTTAAAATTCACTTCTATAGAGTTTTGATGGAATTACTGTTGATGGAATTGAGAAATGGAAGAAAAAGTATTAAAGTTTAAATGAAGTAAGAGACTTTTTTTAAGAATAAATTGCCTTGTTTCCAATCACCTCCCGTCATTTCTTCATCCTTAGCCTTTATGGCTAAATTGCAGGAGCCTTTTTTCCACTTGATTATGGTCATTTTTTCCCCCTTCAAGTACTGATCTCCAGTTACTCAGCCCAGACAACAGGGCTGAAGACTTTTCAGTTAGAGCTGCCATAATAGGACAGAACAAGGTTCCAACCGACTCAGGGTCCTCCAAGACTCTGGATTTGCTGATTTCATCATCTACTTCAAAAGACTTTCAAATTGTGAAATAACTGAGACTTATTTTTTAAAAAGTGACTGTAGTGGAAGGATCCATTCCTTCTGAAAAATCTTGCTTTTCTTCTTCTCTGTTAACATCAGGTAACTGAGCCATCTGAGTATTAGCCCTGTCCTCTTAGGAGTCTGGATTTATTTTTTTGGATGTCTATGTATAATCTATACAATACGTAAAAATATTCTTGCTGCCTTCTTTGAGACTTTTGAAGGCCAAAAAAAAAAAAAAAAAAAAATTAAGGACTCCAGAAGAGTTAGTTGAGAAGTGATATCTCAATGTTTAAAATCTACATTAAGAAAAAGAAACAGCTATTTATTTAGGACATTGAGAAACATAATTAATTGGTGGCAAGTAAAACTCTGGAGAGAATTGATCCTGAAGGGCAGAGAAGAGTTTTGTCTAATAAAGAGTGTTCTATTTTTTAAGAAAAGAGCTTTTAGTAATTTAAGGGAAGATATTTTGTTTTGACCATGTAGTTCATTTAATTAACTTGGACTTTGACTACTTAAATTGTTACTGAGATTGAAAAAAATGCTATACTGATATGTTTGGTTTACCATAATAGCATTAATTCATGTGGCCTTGTCTTACTGATCCTGGAAGCATCTTGAAGCTCCTTTTTCATCCTGAAATATGGTTGAAAGTCAGTATGTATCAATTAAAATTATGATGTCAAATGTCAGACCCAGGAGATTTTTTATAATTTTGCTACCTGCTAATAAAAATGATCAGCAAGTCCCAGATTTATCATGAAACTGGCTCATGAAATACCTGAAGCCTTACCAAATTTCAAAAGCCCATGTCACGGCAGATCCTATGTCAAGGCTCTTGGGGTACTAAGAGGTATAGCCAAGACTACAAGCTGATGCTCCAAAGGCTGAAGGTGAAGTTTGTGTGTGTGTGTGTGTGTGTGTATGTGTGTGTGAGTGTGTAACATTGTTTAGCATTGTTTAACATGTTTAACAATTGTGTAACATTGTTTAACATGTCTTTTTATCATTTAACACCAAAGTACTTCAAAACATTAAAAAAAATTCACAAGAGTACAGATAACATTTTTAATCTGTAATTTTACACCTCAAACATTTTCCCTAAGTAAATCAGTGGTTTGAAGTCATGGAAAGAGTGTATAATTAGGCTGCATATTAGATGGGCCACTGCAGTTTGCAAAATAAAGGACATTGCAATGTAAATGCTGTGGAGCCACTGCAGTATTGTCAGGGCGCTTGCATACACCCACTATGGGGCTCAGGAGGAGAAACCAAACAGAGGAAGTGAAGGGTTCATGACCTACGTATCCCTTTACCCTAAAGCCCAGAAGACCTTCCAGGGAGTTTCAAGATGCTACCTCAAGGAAGGGAAGCGGTCTGGGACCACATCAAAGGGATGAAGCTAGAGAAGAAAAAAAGAAATGGGTGTAGGGACAGTGGATGAACAAGATAAAAAGGTGGAAAATCAGAAAATAACTGTCTAAGGCAATGGCTACATTTGCATTCCAGATGGGCGCTGCACTTTCAGAAAGGTGGCTTGGCCTGAGTCCCCAAGGGAGGACTTGTCCCACAGCTCTCGGGGACAGTCTGCCATCAGCTGCTTTGGAGATCTTAGATCAACAAGGGACTGGACACTAGGTGGAGCAATTTATCTCTTCTAGAACCCGAAGAAGCAAAGCGAGGAGCAAGGAAGGCTAGGTCTGAGAAATGAGGAGAAAAAAAGTAGGGAAGAGAAGGAAATGAATAGGAAAGAAATGGAGGAAAGGACGAGGAAAAGTCATAGTGAGTGGGGTTGAAGAAAAAGAATGTTAGAAGCGAAAAAGGAGAAGGAAGAAGTGGATAAATGTGAGAAAGTAGGTAAGAAAGGAAAAAAACTATGTTACAAAACAGAATAAAAATCATCACCATCAAACGATTATGGAAAATAGCTTACCCAGCCGTACGAGATACTGTATTGTCAGAAGAATCATGTTTTCCACGCTCAGGAGTTGGCTGCCAGTCAACCCTAATTGTTCCAAATCCTTGTTTTCCAACTGTGGAATTTTGTAGCAGTTCACCAGCAGAGGACTGACAACAATGTCACCAACATTTCCATAGAAATAGGGTAAAGTGCCATAGCCTGCCCCAACAGAAGCAGGTCAATAAAGTTTAACATTTCCTCCTGAGGTCCAACCAGGTATATTTGTTCAACTAGGATCAATGATGCCTACCAAAGTTCCCTGCCCTCTGAATGGCTACCAGACAAATTACTCAAATATATCAATCCTAGAGAATTCACTCGAATGCTCTAAATTCTACCCTTTTATTAAATTAGATGAACAGGAAACAAAATACTCAAATTATATTATATAGGGACATGCTAATTAATATCTCTGCCATAGAGGATTGATGAAAGTTTGCAAAAACATCTCTGTATCCTTTGTAAACCTGCAGGAATAAAATATTTTCAGATAAAATTCCTGATCAGATAAGAAGTCAGAGAACAGACAGACTACCATAACATGCTTACTTCACTTCTTGAGGTTTTCTTTTAAAAAGTTTAAGCTAAACTCATAGATCAACAGCAATATTCTGCCAGTCACAAGTATTAATACTCAGAGGGTCTTACTCTTTGCTCTCTTAGCTATTTTTGTTATGTTCTCTTCCTGAATGTCAATAAAAGTCTCAAATCATCTTAGAAGTAGATAGGACAAAATGTGTTGAAAATACACACAGTGTTGATGGTCTGGTGGAGAGAATATTCCCTCCATGAGTCTTTCGAAAAGGCAGACGCCAAAGAGTCCTAGTTTTACTTATCCTTCCAAGGCTTAGCTGTACTGTGCATGTAACTCGAATGCGCAGTAAGCACTTCCTAACTGTATGGAATGTGAACAACTGGATTTCCCCCAGTGCCTGTAGGTCCAGGGGCCAGCCTGATAAAGAACAGGGCTCAAAGCAAAACCATCCATGTCAGTAGGCTCAAGCCAACTGCAAGAAACAGATAACACCTCACATAGACATACCATAAAGGCCCACTGGGCTTAAACACCCTATCTGTTTAGTCCCAGGGGTAAAGTCAGCAGTCTTCTTCTGGCCTCGGCTAGCCACCACCCCCACTGCCCTGCCCCGGGCAACGAGGGGCCTCTTGATGTAGGTATGAAAGGCACCTCCACTTATCGAGAGCTTAGAAAGGCTCTCAGTCCTACAACTTCCCATGGTTGAGCTCTGCGGCTCTGGGGCCTCTTGGTCCTCCTGAGAGGGGCCTCTTCGCCAGCTCAGCTTGCTCCTTTCTCTGCAGCCTGGCCCCCTCTGCCTGAAATGAGCCCCCCTCAGCTTTGTCCGCTCTCACCCACCCTTCACTTCCCCAGCTGAAAGGTGACCTCTGAGAAGTCTGCTCGGACCCCTCCAAGCAGAGTTAAGCTCCCTCTCCTCTGAGCTCTTGGGAGTTCTTGGCTGTGAACTCTAGACTCCTCCCACTAAACAGTGCTCTTTGTGGGCAGAAAGGCTGCCTTCTTCCTAACTTCTAGTCCCTTGTTTAGTATAGCTTGAAAGAGCTGATCAATAAAAGCTGAAACAATTCATAGAGGCATCAATGAATACATTCATGAATACATGAATAAAGACACATTGAAATGAAGGCGTGCTTCCAGATTCCAGGGGACACAGGCAACTTGGAATTCCTTTCCTTACCTATCAGGATAACTGGTCTAACTCCTGAGTTACTCAGCAGATTTTCAGGAACAATTACAGTTTCCCCTGCAGGAATGGGTCGAGGTTGTAAAATTCCAGTTAATGGGGTCTGTGGAACTGGGGTAGATAAAAGGGACTCTGGAAAAAAAAGTTGTTTGACAAGAAGGATTAGATAGGAAGGCTAAATGAAACAGTTGAAATCAACACAGTGTGACTACCTTTAAATGCATGTTTCATAGGTCTAATGGCTGTTTTATTAAAGATATTCATGCTTACTGTATAAAATAAGAAGTGAGAGGAACAAACAAATATATCAACCAATATCAGATCACCTGGAGATAGCTACTGTTTAACATTTTGGCAGTTTTTCCTTTTAGTTGTTTTCCCATATATAGTATTTTGGATTCTGTTTCGCATTTTATCTTTTCCTGCCCTAGATTATCAAGGCATATCTAGTCATTACAGAAAATGTGAAAAGTATAGAAAAATGAGAATAGGGATAAATTCATCATTAGTCAGTATACCTAGAGGCAATCACAGTACCATGTTGGCATAATTCTTTTTGTATGTATCATTTCTACATAGCCTTTAGAATTACTTTTTAAGCAAACAAATTTTTAAATAACCCCATGTCCTAGAATTGGTATGTTTACATTTGTCTGTGTTTTATACAGCAAGGTAGATGGGCATTTGAACATTTTAACTGGAGGCATCAAATGGCCACAGTTGGGTATTATAAGGGAGAATCAGTTGGATTTCAGGATTCTAGTCACAGACTGAACCGTTCAATTCAGAAACAGTCAGTATAGGTCATGTAAGGAACCAGATCACAGGAGAAGACATCTAACACCCCTGCTGGTAGTGCACGTTCAGTGATGCTCTGTGACGGCGGACTGGTAGCCTCATGCCCTCTGTAAAGAATGGTGTATGGATACTATGGGATACAACAAAGCCAGATGGTAACTCAAGGTCTTTCATGATGGCACATGTGCTTGTTTGGATGGCAGATATGATGGGGACAAAATATCAGCTGCTAGAATGCTGGACGCAAGAGTTGGTAAAGGAAATTTATCTTCCAGGGTTCATGGAAAGAACAAGATTAGGAGATACCTCTGCTAATTTAAGGAAACTTAAAATCCATCTTCTGTTGAAATCTTACCAGTTCTTGAAAGAGGGCGAACTGTAGGAATAGGTACAACTAAACCAGGTTGGGGGATGGGTGACCCAGGATACCATCCTCGGTGTCGCTTCTTTGGTGGCCCAGAAATGAACATGGTAGCTGAACACAAAGAGAAAGATGAGGCTTGTCCTTAGTGACGGAAGAAAGGAAAGAAGTCAAAGTAACAAAGGACCTTTACCGATTATACTCAGAAAGTCGAAGTCACTTTTCTAGAGGTAAAGATAAAATTAGAAAAAGTCACATACTTATAATACCATCTAACAACTGCAGGCTGTTTTATGATGTATCGTTTTACCCAAATTATTTCATCTGATTCTATCAACAACTCCATGAAGTTGTAGGATAACTACACTGTTATACCCATTTCACAGTGAGTGAAAGGCTCACATTTACCCAAAGTCACATAGCAGAGATGAACTTTGAACCCTGTAATTTGGTCATCAAAGCCCATGACTTTTAAAGATACACCTTATATATTTGCTTCAATGTTATTTCCTAGGTAGGCCCATCCTTGTAGAATTACCAAGACACGCAACTGTAATTGTTCATACTAATCATAAACTTTCAAAATATTGCATGAGAAGCTAAGGGAAAACTGGGAGTGCCCTGCCAGACAGTTCATCATTATTCCAAACTCTTTGGAGCACTTCTTCCATAACTGAGTTGCATTATTTCAAAACTCTAAGATGGGTATTATACCTTGGTCTCCCGAGGCAAAGCTAGGTCTTGGTGACAACGAGTAATTCCCTGGGCGGGCGGGCGTGGAGCTAGACGCACTGCTCTTTCCTCCATGGCTACTGTTTCCATTAGCAGCATCTGTGGTACAAAAGAGGAGCCACTCAGAACAGAGTCTGAGCAGGACACTGCTTTCTGTGACGCTGCAACCGTACAACAAGCCACACAGCCTAGGATTCAAAGACTTCCCACTGACAGGACAGCTCAGCTGCGCAAAGCCAACTACAACCATCAGAGTGGACCTTCAGTAACGGGAAACATCACCCCAAATAATTTTCCAGAACCCTAAACGATCTTTTTTATTTATTTATTTTTTTGGCTGTGGGGCATGCGGGATCTTAGTTCCCCAACCAGGGATGGAACCCATGCCCCCTGCAGTAGAAGCGCCGAGTCTTAACCACTGAACCGCCAGAGAAGTCCCCCCAAGAGATCTTTTAGAATCATTTTCAGTGACGTCTTTGGAGACGGTGGGTGGAAAGAAAACTTTTAAAAAGACTTTTATCATGGAAATTTTCAAACATATATAGAGAAAATAGTATATGAACTAGGTACCCACCACCCAGCTTCAACATTTATCAAGGTATGCCCAAGCCTGTTTTATTTATATTCCCTCTCTCTCTCCCCCACCCCACATGTGTACATATGGGCTCTGGATTATTCTGAAGCAAACTCATTTATCATATCAGTTCATCTATAAATACTTTTGTAGTGTTTCTAAAAGGACTCTTAAAAAAAACACAACTCTGATATTGCTTTATACTTAAAGCTCAAAATAATCAATAATTTCTTAATATTAAATATCCCATCAGTATTCAAATTTCCCCCAGTGATCTCAGAAATGGCTTTTTACACTTCTTATTCAAACTGGGGTTCTAAAAATATCCACACATTGAATTTAGTTGCTCTGTCCCTTAAACCTCTTTTAATCTATAAGAGTCTCCTTTCTCTTTTCTTTTTTTTGCTTTTCCTTCAAGACTTTTTTACATTTATTTTTATTAGAGTATAATTGCTCTACAATGTTATGCTAGTTTCTACTGTTCAGGCGATAAATATGTATACATATATCCTCTCTGTTTTGGATTGCCTTCCCATTTAGGTCTACACAGAGCATTGAGAAGAGTTCCCTATGCTATACAGTGGGTTTTCATTAGTCATCTATTTTGTACATAGTATCAATAGTGCATATATGTCAGTCCCAACCTTGCAGTTCCGCCCACTCCCTTTCTTTTCCTTTCTTGGCAATTAGTTTGCTGAAAACATAGCAGAATTCCTCATTTTCTGTATTTTGCTGACTGGATATCCATGGTGTAATTTGATGTCTCCTCTAATTCCTAAATGAATCATCAGATATAGATGCTTGCTCAGATTCACTTGATTTTTCTTTTTTTTCTGCCAAGAATACCTCCTAAATCTTGTATACTTCGGTTAAGAGAGGCACATAATAGCTGGTTTGTTCACTTCTTGTGACGCTAAGATTCATCAATGGGTTTAAGAGTTGTTAGCCTAATCCTCAAGTTATAAGTTGTATATCAGTCTTTCATGTGATAGTTTTAGCAACCATGATGATTACCGCCAAGATCCATAATTTTATTAGTATTTCCTTTAGCTGTAAAAACTTGGATTCAATTTTGTTCCAGTCTATAATCTAACCAGAAGACAGATTCTGTAAGAATTGTTGGACCAAAGTAAGAATAAAAGTGGTCTGGATAAATTATGATGCCTTACTGTTGGAAAGTTGCCAACAATAGGTTCTCTTTCTCCTCATTTTTCTTCTACCTCTCTGACCATTTCTTTTTGTTAAACACTGCCATTTTCTAGGGTTCTACCTTTATTTAGTTCACAGCTTGCCTTACTCTACATTTCTCCTTGACTGATATCATTTACCGTGGCATGCTGGTGGGTCAGCTTTATACCATTAGTCCTGCTTTCTCTCTATGACAAATTAAATTACTGTTGAGTGGTTCCATTTGGATGCCTCATCGTTATTCCAAACTCAATATGTTCTAAATTGAACTCGTCATCTCCTGGGGAGCTGCTACCCCTCTTGTATTCCCAATGTCAAGTAATATAACCAACCATTAGCTGAGAAAGATGGACGTCAACCGAGACCCCTTCTTCCACTTCACGCTCCCATAAATCAGTTGAATTTGCTCATTTCACATCCTGAGTAATTCTCCAATCTATCTCCTCCCCCCCCTACCTATTTTCACCCTGGTCAAAGACCTCATCATTTCTCACCCAGACTACTGAAAGACCTGCAACTTGTATTTTCATCTCTTTTTGCGGCCCAAATGATCTAACTAAGTTGAAAGAAGACTGTGTCACTCCCCTGTTCCATAAGTTACAGAGCAAAATCTATGCTTCTGAGTCTGAGCTCCTATGACCTTTCCCTTGTCTGAAAGTGAAGTTGCTCAGTCACGTCCAACTCTTTGTGACCCCGTGGACTGTAGCCTGCCAGGCTCCTCCATCCATGGGATTTTCCAGGCAAGAATACTGGAGTGAGTTGCCATTTCCTTCTCCAGGGGATCTTCCCAACCCAGGGATTGAACCTGGGTCTCCCACATTGCAGGCAGACTCTACCGTCTGAGCCACAAGGGAAACGTCCCTTGTCTGCATCATGCTTACTTCCTGCTACTCCTTGAGTTTTATATTGTATGTTTTTAACAAGTCCCACCTGCCAGAAGTTCCCGCACGTGTCATGTCGTACTGCTTCTCTCCTTTTCCTTTCAAGCTTTGCTCCTGCTTTCCCCTGAATATGAAATGCCTTTCCCCTACTCCTCGATGCAGTGAACATCTCCTCATAGCTCAAGACTGCACTCCTCTAAGAACTCATTCTTAATTTCTCCCTAAAAGGCTGGGCTAAACACCCCTCCTCTAGGAGGTGCTCCCCTTAGAATATTATGTATTTACTGTAACCCTATGGACTGTAGCCTGCCAGGCTCCTCTGGCCATGGGATTCTCCAAGCAAGAATACTAGAGTAGATTGCCAGGCTCTTCTTCAGGGGAGCTTCCCAACCAGGGATCGAATCCATTTCTCATTATGTCTCCTGCATTACAGGTGGGTTCTTTACCACACGCACCACCCGGGAAGCCCTGTATTTACTGCAGTATACTGAAAACATCTCACAGGTCAATCTCCTCTGCAAGGTTACAAGCACACAAGGTTACAAGTCAGGGATTGAGCATTATTTATCTTAGTATTCCCAGTTCCTCATCATAGCAGTACCCAAGAAATGTATATTGAACGGAATCAATCTGTTTTGTCTCCCCTGTGTGCCAAATGTCCACTGACTCTTTCGGATCTAACAGAGAAAATGCAAAGCTTTGCATAATAATGCATTATTGTAGATAGCCCCATTTTTGCCTGCATCTGGCAAAGAAGGAGCTTCTGTTTTCTTCTACCAAACTGCTAATTAAACTTCTCACAAGTCTTTTGTAGACTATGTATTCACCAAAGAAATATAAGTGAGGAAAACATCACCTGCAGCAAAAGTCTTCCCTACAACCTGCAAAGACAAAGCCAGTGGCTTCACAACATTCCGGGTCAGGTCCTGAGCTCCACTTAAATTGATTGCAGAATTAGCTGGACTGAGAACCGGTGAATCTTTAAAATGAAAGAGGTTGTTCAAATTAGAAACTAGTTATATACACAGGAAGGAAGTTAATTCAACACAAGTGAGTTGAGAGAGAGTAGACTAGAATTACAGTTTCCCCTTGATCTATTTTAAGAAAGCCCATTTCACTGTACATCAGTTTTATTTTCTTTTTATGTATTTAACAAACAGTCACTAACAGGTACAGTGTGCTGGGTGATAGTCTAAGCACTTTAAATATATCAATTCACCTAATTCCTATATGAACTCAATGAGGCTGTTACTATTACTTTAGATAGTGGTAGCCATTTAATTTGGCCAACATCACATGATGTGGCACTGAAGATATGATCACGTGCCATACTAAAACTGTCTCTACAGTTTTCCTCAAAGTCATATTTTTATGAGATATATTTATCCAGATAAGTTTTTCATTTAAAAAGTATTATGCAAGCTAAGTCATTGTAATGTTGGAAAAACAACTTGCCTTTGAAGAAAAGTTGTGTTAATATTTGGAAATAAACTAGAATTTCTATCTATGTAATATCAGGGACATCCAAAAAAAAATCCCTCTTTGGATTCACAAAATAATTCAGCACAGAAAAATCAAATGCCATTTCAGAGGCAGGCTATGTGAGAGAGAAAGACTCCAGCCAACTAGAGTTTTCTGAAATGAATATAACAGACCCCAAGTCCCTATCTCTCTCTATGGGCTTCCCCAGTAGCTCAAAGTGTAAAGGGAAAAAAAAAGTGAAAGTGTTATTCACTCAGTCATGTATTTGCTCAGTCATGTCTGACTCTTTGTGACCCCATACACTGAAGCCTTTCCAGGCTCCTCTGTCCATGGAATTCTCCAAGCAAGAATATTGGAGTGGGTTGTCATTCCCTTCTCCAAAAGATCTTCCTGACCAAGAGATCAAACCTGTCTTTTGCTTGGCAGGCAGATTCTTTACCATCTGAGCCATGAGGGACCTGCAGTGCAGTAGACACAAGAGACACGGGTTTGATCCCTGGGTCGGGAAGATCTCCTGAAGGAAGAAATGTCAACTCACTCTGGTATTCTTGCCTGTAAAATCCCATGGACAGAGGAGCCTGGTGGACTATAGCCTATAGGGTTTCAAAGAATTGGACACAATTGAGCAACTAAGTGGGAGTGTGAAGTCCCTGACTACACCAACAGAACAGTGTAATCAGGTAACACAGGAATGTGTCAAAGGAACTACTAAAACTCTGAGAGTTTAAAAAACAAAGTGTTCTGAAGAGCAGGATTCTGACGATGCTATGTTAGAAATTTTCTAAAAAATTAATGCTCATACCACAATGTGATTCCCGATACATCTAACCAGTGCTTCTCATAAGAACTCAAAAGACCAAAATGGTCCCCTACTGGTTCAGGAGAGTTCATATTCCTCTCTGCAGGTCTAACTTACACCAGGGAGTGATTTTAATGTCTACAGGAAGAACAGAAGCCAGCAACTGCACACACAACATTATAGAGTCTCAGGAAACCGAAGACAGCCCAAGTTTTTCAGGTATTAACAGAGAACCATTCACGACAGGAGTCCCAGGTAGCTATGCCATGTCACTACACAGGTTGGTCATCATGTTCCAGGCCACAAATATATTGTTTGGTGCAAGACGGGTTGTTTACTATAGCAGTTTATACTTATTTCTAACAGTCCAGGTAAGCACACAGGTGAAATCTGGTTAATAAATTTTAAGTGGTGGTAATTTTTTCAAGTCAGTGAATTCAGATAAGCACAGACCAACAGGTACAAAATGAATGTACAGAAATATGCACAAAAATAAAGAAACTGACTAATAAAAGCTCTTCCTTACACCATATACAGAAATTAACCAGAAATGGATTATAGATCTAAATGTAAGATAAGAGCTAAAACTATAACACTCTTAGAAGAAAACACAGGAGTAAATATTCATGGTCTTGGCTTAGGCAGTCATTTTTAGATGTGACACCAAAAGTACAAGCAACAAAAGAAAAAATAGATGAATTGGACTTCATCAAGATACAATAATGTTGCGCTTCAAGAGATACCATGGAGAGACCATTGAGAGACATCACCAAGAGAACAAAGAGACAACTCAGGGGAAATATTTGCAACTCATATATATGGTAAAGGACTTGTATCTAGAATGTATAAAGAACTCTTAAAATTCAGTAATAGAGAGATAAATAACTAAAAAATGGGCAAGTTGTTTGGAATAGACATTTCTCCAAAAGAAGATACACAGATAGCCAATTAGCACATGAAAACATACTCAATATGATTACTCCTTGGAGAAACACAAGTCAAAACTATACTACAAACATACACTAGGATGGCTAAAACAAAGTAAAACACAACATAGCAAAACAATATTAAGTATTGACAAGGATGTGGAGAAACTGGAACCTTCACACATTGCTGGTAGGAATGCAATATGGTGCAGCCACTTTGGAAAACAGTTCCTCAGGGACTTCCCTGGAGATCCAGTGGCTAAGCCTCCATGCTCCCAAGGGCACGGGACGTGTGTTCGATCCGTGGTTAGGGAGTTAGATCCCACGTGCTGCAACTAAGAATTCACATACTGCAACTAAAGATCCTGTATGCCACAACTAAGACCCGATGCAGACAAATAAATAAAAATACATACATTAAAAAAAAGAAAATAGTTGCTCAAATGGGTATACACAGAGCTATGACCCAGCAATTCTACTCCTAGGTATAAAATGAGAGTGAAGTGAAAACATATGCCCGTGCAAAAATCTGTACACAAATGTTCATAGTAGCATTATTTACAACAGCCCCAAAGTAGAAACAACCTAAACATCCATCAACTCATAAATGGATAAACAAAATGTGGTATACCCAAAAAATGGGATGTTATTCAGCAGCAAAAAGGAATGAAATACTAATATACGCTACAATGTGGATGCATCTTGAAAACATGATGTCAAGTGAAAGAGGCCAGTCACAAAAGGCCACATGTTGTAGGCATAGAGTCAGAAAGCACAGCTAGGCATTAGACAAGGTCAGAGTGAACATGAATCCTTTTATGTTATTCCCTACTCTCTACCATTTTGCCCATGCTTGTATTCTTGAACTTATCAGGTATTGGCATATTCAGTGTTTAACAGTGGTTTTGATCAACTGGGAGCAGCCCCAATGTCCAAAATGCAACAGCCTTTGTGATCTTGCTCAGAGGTGAAGCTGAACTGTAGGCTGCTGTGCAGAAACTGGTGCTTAGACATTGAGCAAACATCTGATCACCTGGCCCGATTGTCACCAAGACCGATTATCTTTACCAGTGAACTTGTAAACATGGGAGCATTTGAAAACTTGGAAAATTCCTTGAACAAGTCACAGCTCTGCTCTTTATGTTGCAGGATTTTATAATTTCCTGTTTCTCCCTTCAGGTCATGAGCTCCTTGACGGCATTCCCAGCTTCTGGCACAAGGTCTGCCACATCATGGCTAAAGAAATAGAGTGGAAAAAAAAGCCACAACAACTTCCTTATCCTCTTTATGCAATAGTTCAATCTGTTAGCCCAAGAACACTGGGGGGAAAATTTTTTTTTTTTAAGGGAGTCATTTAAGTAGCAAGTAGAAAGACTGGATTCTGATTTTGTCAACTACTCTTTTTTTTTTTTTTTTTTGCCAAATATTAACCTTTTCTGAGATTCCGTTTTGTGGTTGGCAAAATGATCCTAAAACCTGCCTAACTGTAGCAATTAACATGGTTAGCAAGTGCCTAGAACACAGCAGACATTCAACAAATACTTGTCTTGCTCAATCTTATTAAGGGGCTTCCAGATGCTTGAGACTTTAAATCTTTACAAGCCCTCTTTTTGCCCTTGGTACCTGTATTAAACAGACCGTACAGACTTCCCTGGTGGTCCAGTGGCTAAGACTCTGAAGTCCCAATGCAGGGGGCCCAGGTTTGATCCTTGATCAGGGAACTAGATCCCAAATGTCACTGCAACTAAGGCTTGGTGCAGCCAAGTTTAAATAATGTTTACTACATAATATGCTTCTTTCCTGAGTATAGTACTCTGAACCTATTTTCACATTCACACTAGCAATTAGAGTAATATTCTTCTAATAAGACACAATATTTCCACTAATGCACACTGAGGCTGCATCATTTATTTATGTCAGTCATATTTTACTTCTGACTTAACAGGACTAGCATTTAATTAAAACACAATCCTTTGCTCATGTCAGCAGCACATATACTAAAGCTGGAACGATACAGAGAAGATTAGAATGGCCCCTCTCAAGGATGACACATACATTTGCGAAGCATTCCATTTGGGGGCTTTTTAGTATCTTCAATGTCTGCTTAGCTTCTTGAGCATATGAGATATGTTTAATAACTGTTTTGATGTCCTTTTCTGCTAATTCTGACACCTCTGTCAGTTCCGGGTTGGTTTTGATTGATTAATGAATCTCCTCAATATTAATCATGTTTCTCTGCCTCTTTCAATGGGCTTCCCAGGCAGCTCAGAGGTAAAGAATTTCACCTGCCAATGCAGGAGGTTCTGGTTCCATCCCTAGGTTGGGAAGATCCTCCGGAGGAGAAAATGGCAGCCTACTGCAGTATTCTTGCCTGAAGAATCCCATGGACAGAGGAACCTGGCAGGTTACAGTCCATAGGGTCACAAAGGGTTGGACACGTCTGAGTCTGCACACACTCATGGGGATTGTATAAGTTCAACGTGTACAGCAAATATTTGACTTACATACATCATGAAATGATTATCACAAGAAGTTTAATGAACAGTCATCATCTCATATAGATACAAAATAAAAGAAAAAGAAAAAATTTTTCCTTGTGATGAGAACTCTTAGGATTTACTGTCTTGACAACTTTCATATACATTATACAGCACTGTTAATTATGTTTATCATATTGTACGTTATATCCCTAGTACTTATTTATCTTATAATTGGAAGTTTGTCTATAAATATTCTTGAGCTTTATTCTGAAATAGTTAAATTGCATGTGTGCATGCTAAGTCACTTCAGTCATGTCCAACTCTGCAACACTATGGACTGTAGCCCACCAGACTCCTTTTGTCCACAGGATTCTCCAGGCAAGAATACTAGAGTGATTGGGTAAGATACATATTCCTACTTTGTTCCTTTGTTCCCCATCTATAAAAACAGGCAAATGACCTACACTTGTCATCGGCTCTCCATGACATCAGAAAGGCAGCCCACTGTTCTTGGTGTGACCCCCACTCTAATAAATTCTACTTTTCTTATTTTTTTTTAATTAAAAAAAACTAAAGAATACCAGAGTGGGTTTCCATGCCCTCCTCCAGACAGTTAAATTGCTTGGAAAGAATTTGATCCTTTTGGATTTTGTTTTTCGATATTTTCAGGCTGTTTTGAAGTAGTGCTCAGTCTAGAGTTAAGTATTCTTCATGACCAAGACAAGACTTTCCCAAGTACTCCATCCAATACCTGATAAATTCTGAGGTATTCCCACCTAGCTGGTGGGAACAGCCCTCGTTCCTGGCCCTGTGTGAATGTTCCCTCCCACTCTTCTGGATGGAACTTTTTACCAGCCTTGGTGGTGTTGTTCAGTCACGTCTGAATTTACACAATGTCCATGAGTATGTGCAGTCACGTACACTCACTACATGCTAACCACTCAACTGAGGATTTTCTAAAGTAATCCTAACAACACTGTGGAGTGGCTGTAGTTCACACTTTTGTTCTGCAGATGAAGAACTAGACTTAGAAAGATTAAGTGTTCTCAGTGTCTGCCACATAGCAATAGATACACATGGAACTTAAACCCTAATGGGCGAATTCCAAAGGGTACATTTGTAGCACCAAAATATTTAAATAAATAATGAGTGGGGATAAAAGAAGAATTTGCTTTAAAATTTTTAACCCACTTCTCAAAGAACTGGATAGATTCTCCTGTTGTCATCGTTCAGTCACCCAGTCATGTCCGACTCTTAGCAACCTCACGGATTGCAGCACACCAGGCTTCCCTGTTCTTCACCATCTCCCATAGTTTGTTCAAACTCATGTCCATTAAGTCAGTGATGCTATGCAACCATCCCATCCTCTGTCATCCCCTTCTCCTCCTGCCTTCAATCTTTCCAAGCATCAGGGTCTTTTCCAATGAGTCGGCTCTTTGCATCAGGTGACCAAAGTATTGGAGCTTCAGCTTGAGCATCAGTCCTTCCAATGAATATTCAGGACTGATTTCCTTTAGGATGGACTGGTTGGATCTCCTTGCAGTCCAAGGGACTCTCAAGAGTCTTCTCCAGTGCCACAGTTCAAAAGCATCAAATCTTTGCTTTATGGTCCAACTCTTACATTCATACATGACTACTGGAGAAACCATAGCTTTGACTATACAGACTGTGGTAGTTTCCAAATATGCATGCATCAACTGACCCTACACTGACCATTTCAGGGAAGTTTTTGCACAATGCTGGGGATCTCTCTGTGCGGCTCTCTACCTTCTGGTACTTGGTCCAATGAACTTTACCTGCTTTGGTCTTCTTTTACTCTCAGATCCTTCCACTCAATTTAGCGGACCTATTGGGCTCCACCACAGTTCCCCTCTCTGGATCATGGACTGGAAACTGGCAGGTAAGCTGGGGCAATGCTAAGACTCACATTATTTGCTTCCTATTGCTCAGGAATCAATGTCATTTGTTGCCTGAAGGACAGTGTCCTAACAACTATTTTTCATGTAGTTTTGTCCCTTTTTTCCTGGTTGTTTCAGGTGGTATGATAAACTTAGTTCCTTTTTATGCATTTTGGCCAGAAGTGGATATAGAATTGATCTTTACGGATTTTTTTGGGGGGGGGGGGGAATGCTTTTTTTAATTGGAGTATAATCGCTTTACAATGTGTAGATTCTGCAGTATGACAAAGTGAATTAGCTATAATATACACATATCCCCTCCTTCTTGAGCCTCCCTCCCTCCTCCCCACCCCACCCCTCCAGGTCATCACAGAGCACCAAGCTGTGGCCCTGTGCTATATGGCAGGTTTCCACTAGCTATCTATTTTACACGTGGTAGAGTATATATGTCAATGCTACTCTCTCAATTCATCCCAGCCTCTCCTTCCCTGTCTGTGTCCACAAGCCTGTTCTCTACATCTGCATCTCTATTCCTGCCCTGCAAATAGGCTCATTAGTACCACTTTCCTAGATACCATACATATGCATCAGTATGTGATACTTGTTTTTCTCTTTCTGACTTACTTCACTGTGCATGGTAGACCCTAGGTTCATCCACATCACTACAAATTACCCAATTTTGTTTCTTTTCTTCATGGATTTTTCAACGTTAGCCCTCCCCTCTTATCTTCCCATTCCTCTTGCCTTTTACTCTGTTCTTAAAATTTGAGGTAATTTATGAACATTATACAGAATTTGAGATAATATCATCTTTGTACAACCCAGCAATTGCCTAATAAAATTGTCAATAGTGAGCAGAGAAAGTTTAAATTTTGGTTCTGTTACCTTCTACCTAACTGTAACTTAGATGCCTCTGTGTTAGGTACTGGTCCTTATTCCTACACAGAATGCTGAAGAAAGATCAGTGAAAACCAGGTCTTTCTACTGACCTGTACATTCGACTTCATCCTGAGAATTTTTAGTGCTTAATTATGAAAAATATAACATAAAGGAAAACTCAGAAATAGAAACAAACATGTTAAAATACCACTTCTTTAAATACCGTACGACATCCCTTATATGTGGAATCTAAAAGGAAATGATACAAATGAACTTACAAAACAGAAAGAGACTCACAAACTTAGAAAATGAACTTATGGTTACCAGCGAGAAGGGACAGTTAGGGAGTTTGGGAAGGTCATAGACACACTGCTATATTTAAAATGGATAACCAACAAGGACCTATTGTATAGCACGTGGAACTCTATTCGATGTTATGTGCCAGCCTGGATGGGAGCAGGGTTTGGGGGAGAATGGATACATGTATATGTGTGGCTGAGCCCTTTCACTGTGCATCTGAAACTATCATAACAGTGTTTGTCAATTAATTGGCTATACCCCAGTATTTTTTCCATGATACAACAAAAATACCTATAGAGTTTAATACCATTTTTAATAATTTTATTTATTTATTTATTTTTGGCTGTGCTGGGTCTTCGTGACTGCAGGGGCTTTTCTCTAGTTGTGGTGAGTGGGCTTCTCATTGCCGTGGCTTCTCTTGTTGCAGAGCGTGGGCTCCAGGGCACACGGGCTTCAGTAGTTGTGGCACGTGGGCTCAGAAGGTACGGCTCCAGGCTCTAGAGCACAGTCTCAAAAGTTGTAGTGCCTGGGATTAGTTGCTCCGTGGCATGTGGGATCTTCCTGGACCAGAGATCAAAACCATGTCTCCTACATTGGCAGGCGGATTTTTTAACACAGCCACCATGGAAGCCCTATTATTATTATTTTTTAACTTAATAGGATTATTTTTTATGTGGTTGGACCATGTCCTAATTTTTTTTTTTTTTTGACATCTTTGTCCTGTGAATATGCTATGATTTCTTTGTTTCTATATTAAAAGGGTGCTTCTTTTCTGTTCATCTAAAGAATAACTGCAGTGAATATCTTGAGTGTCATTTTAGGTTATTTTCTTGGCTAAGGCCTCTGAAGTGAGACTACTAAAGTAGAGGATATAAATATTTTTAATGGTCTTGTTATATACTGCCAAATTGCTTTCTTAAAAGGTCATATTGAGGCTTCCCTGGTGGCTCAGTCGTAAAGAATCCGCCTGCCAACGGAGGAGACACGGGTTTGATCCCTGGGTTGGGAAGACCCCATCTGCCTCAGAGCTAAGCCCATGCGACACAATTATTGAGCCTGTGCTCCAGAGCCCGGGAGCTGCAGCTGCTGAAAGCCAGTGAGCCCCAGAGCCCGTGCTACGAAACAAGAGAAGCGCGACAGTCATCCCCATTCTCCGAACCAAGAGAAAAGCCCTCTCAGCAACAAAGATGGGGCACAGTCCCCAAAAAAATTATGCATAAAAAAAGAAATCATATCTCTCTCTACCTCCATCAGCCTGTCTGAGATTGTCAGTCTTATTATATGCTTGCCAGCACTGTACATTATCACTTAAGATGGGATACTGTGGCTAATATAACTGATGAATGACTTTTCATTGTCATGACTCGCAGTTTCTTTATTTCTACAAACTGCACCGCTCCTCCTTATACTTCCTAAAGAGTTGCCTTTTCTCTTTTGTGAGCAGGAGTCTCAAAAGCACTATGGCCCTGTCTCAGAGGAGTTTCATTGTTGATTTTCTTCCCTCTCCCTCCCATTCACTCTTTGGATGTTTATTGAGAAGCACTCCCTCTTTGGATATTTATTGAGCCACTTCAGCAGGCCAGACATGATGCCAGGCTCTGGGGATAGACTAGGGGAAGAAGGCAAAGATACAGTCCCTGCCCATGGAATCTACAGTGGAAAGGAAACGCCTACATGTTCCCGGGATCTCGTTGGGAGTGGGCAGATCCGCCAGCCCAAGGGTGCTACCACATGTGGAAAAAAGACACTGTGTTTTGGTAACGGGATAATTTGAATATTCATGAGGAACCAAGCTTAGAAAAACCTGCTAGAGGAACTTTGCTTAGTCTGACCTTAAGGAAGTTTAGTGGCTAACGGACAAATCGGAAGAGGAAAGGTACACTTAAATGATATAGCACTTTTGGTCTCTACATTTAAGATATCTACAATATCTCCTTAAAGCTTGACAGTTCTGCCTGTTGCATTTAGATTCTTCAGCGACCCGGAATTGATTTTTGTGGATAGAGGACAATACAGGTCCAGTATCATTTTTTTTCCACATGGGATATCCAACTTCTGAGCATCATTTGTTGAAGGGAAAGGTTCTGCTGATCTGCAAGTCACTCTGTTAAGTAGGAAACACCCACATGTCCTAGGAATCTGTTTGGGGACTTTCTAATCTCTTTTGCTGCTCTCTGTCTATCCCTGCACTAACTCCATGCTGTCTTTATTAGGAAAGCTTCATGAGGCTGGTATATGATAGGGCCAGTCCTTTCATTTGTTATTGTTCTGCCTTCTTTAATACAGAAACATAATCACTTTTCAGCCTTTTGGCTAAGATTAAGTGTAGTATCTGTCCTTATCAGTTTAATACACAAGCATAAGACAGTAAGGGGTTTACATTATGTTGAGCCATCAGTTGCTCATCTAGAGGAAAACTCCATTTCATGGACTGTACATCCATCTCCAATAACAGGGCTAACTTCTCCACTAGGCAGAGAAGGCACAGTGCCTCAGGTACATTAACACTTTTAGGCGTTCATGAAAATGTTTTAATTTCTTTTAAAATTAGAAGAAAAAGGTGAACTTTTGGTCAAAGAAAGTGTCTTAACATTTTATGTTAATATATTCATCTTTGGGGCTTCCCAGGTGGCGCTAGTGGTAAAGAACCCACCTGCCAATGCAGGAGACATAAGAGATGCAATTCAATCCCTCGGTCGGGAAGATTCCCCTGGAGGACAACATGGCAACCCACTCCAGAATTCCTGCCTGAAGAATTCCATGGACAGAGGAGCCTGGCAGGCTACAGTCCACAGGGTCGCAAAGAGTCGGATATAACCGAAGTGACTTGACACACACGTGGCAGGCATGCATATTCATCTTTATATTAATACCAACGCAGCCATAAAACAGAACTTTAAATACTTTAGGCAAATGTATCCAGGGCCTAAGACAGTCACAGAGTCATATCAGGTCCTGCCTAATAGCATTTTCTTAAAAATGACACTATCAGTCCCAGAGGCAGAGCTTAGGTGGCCCATCTCTATCCCACCTTACAAGCTAATTTTTCCTTCTAATGGTAGATAAGCATACCATCTTCAGTTGGAAAAAGTACACATGAGCAAATTAACAATCCCACAAATGCTAATTTAAAATTTAAATAAAAATGGAATTCAAAAATATTTATTTCTAGGCATTTGCCAGGTACTAGGGTGTAGAGGGATAAATAAAATGAGCCTACAGTTTCTAGCATATAAAAAAATATAGACGAGGACTTCTCTGGTGGTCCAGAAAAGATCCACCTTCCAATACAGAGGACATGGGTTCTATCTCTGGTCCAGGAAGACTCCACATGCCGCAGAACAACTAAGCCCACAGGCCTAGAGCCCATGCTCCGCAACAAGAGAAGCCATTGCAATGAGAGGCCCACACACCACAACTAGAGAAAGCCCTCTTACAGTAACGAAGACTCAGCGTAAGCCAAAAATAAATAAATAAAAATTATTTTTAAAAGAATATAGATGGTTAATAAATCACAATTGGGAGAATGGCACACAGTTCAGTTCAGTTCAGTTGCTCAGTAGTGTCCAACTCTGTGACCCCATGGACTGCAGCACGCCAGGCTTTCCTGTCCATCACCGACTCCTGGAGCCTACTCAAACTCAAGTCCATCACATCAGTGATGCCATCCAACCATCTCATCCTCTGTCATCCCCTTCTCCTCCCACCTTCAGTCTTTCCCAGTATCAGTGTCTTTTCCAATAAGTCGGTTCTTCACAACAGGTGGCCAAAATACTGGAGTTTCAGCTTCAGCATCAGTTCTTCCAGTGAATATTCAGGACTGATTTCCTATAGGATTGACTGGTTGGAACTCCTTGCAGTCCAAGGTACTCTCAAGAGTCTTCTCCAACACCACAGTTTAAAAGCATCAATTCTTCAGCACTCAGCTTTCTTTATAGTCCAACTCTCACATCCATACATGACTGCTAGAAAAACCATAGCTTTGACTAGACAGACCTTTGTTGGTAATGTCTCTGCTTTTTAATATGCTGTCTAGGTTGCTCAAAGCTTTTCTTTCAAGGAACAAGCATCTTTTAACTTCATGGCTGCAGTCACCATCTACAGTGATTTTGGAGCCCCCCAAAATAAAGTCTCTCACTGTTTCCATTGTTTGCTGATCTATTTGCCATGAAGTGATGGGACTGGATGCCATGATCTTAGTTTTCTGAATGTTGAGTTTTAAGCCAACTTTTTCACTCTCCTCTTTCACTTTCATCAAGAGGCTCTTTAGTTCTTCGCTTTCTGCCATAAGGTTGGTGTCATGTGCATATCTGAGGTTATTAATATTTCTCCCGGAAATCTTGATTCCAGCTTGTGCTTCATCTAGCCCAGCATTTCACGTGATGTACTCTGCATATAAGTTAAATAAGCAGGGTGACAATATATAGCCTTGACGTACTCCTTTCCCAATTTGGAACCAGTCTGTTGTTCCATGTCCAGTTCTAACTGTTGCTTCTTCAGATTTCTCAGGAGGCAGGTCAGGTGGTTTGGTATTCCCGGCTCTTGAAGAATTATCCACAGTTTATTGTGATCCACACAGTCAAAGGCTTTGGCGTAGTCAATAAAGCAAAAGTATATGTTTTTCTGGAATTTTCTTGCTTTTTCAAGGATCCAGCAGAAGTTGGCAATTTGATCCCTGGTTCCTCTGCCTTTTCTAAATCCAGCTTGAACATCTGGAAGTTCATGGTTCACGTACTGTGGAAGCCTGGCTTGGAGAATTTGGGCATTACTTTGCTAGCATGTGAGATGAGTGCAATTGTACGGTAGTTTGAACATTCTTTGGCATTGCCTTTCTTTGGAATTGGAATGAAAACTGCCCTTTTCCAGTTCTGTGGCCACTGCTGTGTTTTCCAGACTTGCTGACATTGAGTGCAGCACTTTCACAGCATCATCTTTTAGGATTTGAAATAGCTCAACTGGAATTCCATCATCTCCACTAGCTTTGTTCGTAGTGATGCTTCCTAAGGCCTACTTGACTTCGCATTCCAGGATGTCTGGCTCTAGGTGAGTGATCACACCATCGTGGTTATTGTGGTTTTGACACACAAGTAGAAGTATAATAGCAAGGCTGAGTTAATCCTTAGTTGCAAAATAGGTATTATTTTTAGTTTTACAAATGAGAAAATCCAGACACAACAACTGAGTGGCGTCTCCCAAACCTCAGCCAATAAACATCAGGGAGAGTATTTGAACACCAGGACTCGGACTCCAAGCCCTGTGCAGTTTACTGTTTGGTCAGAAACAGTGCTCATTCTGTAGAAGACACTCAGTAAATTAGACTGGATTCAACTGAGGGAGAAATGTTTCCACTCCAAATGACTTCACCTTTGTCTTAGAGCAGCTTTTTAATCTCCCCTCCCCAGCTTTTCTGAGGTATATTTTAACTATCATAAAGCTTACTCAATTCAAGTGGACAGTTCAGTGATTTCTAGTAACTTGACCAAGTGGTGCCACCATCACCATAAACCAGTTTTAGAACATTTCCATCCCCCACAGGAAACCTCATGCCCACTTTCAGTTAATTTTCATTCCCTCCTTGCCCCAGGCAACCACTAATCTATTTCCTATCTCTAGTAATTTGCCTCTTCTGAGCATTTCATATAAATGAAACCATATAATACATGGTCTCTTTTGACTACTTTCCTTCACTTAGCACAGTGTTTTTGAAGTTCATTCATGATATATGATAGCACGTATCAGTAGCTTGCTCTTTATTATTGCTGAATGATATTTTATTTTATGGATACACAATTTTGTCTATTCATTCATGAGTTGATTGACATTTAAGTTGTTTCCAGTTTTCAACTGGATGAATAATGCTGCTATATGAACATTTGTGTGCAAGTTTTTGCAAGAACACGTCTTTATTTCTCCTGGGTAGATGGGGGTAATATTAATATTAATATCTCATTACAGTTTTGATTTGTATTTCCCTAATGACTAATGATATTGAGCATCTTTTCATGTGATTATTAGCTATTTGTTTATGTTCTCTGAAGAAATGTCTGTTCCAAATCTTTTCCCCATGTTTTGATTGGATTGTCATCTTGTTACTGAGTTGTAAGAGTTCTTCATAAATTCTGGATACAAATCCTTTATTAAACATGCGTTTTGCAAGTATCTTTTTCTAGTCTATCACTTGTCTTTTCATTTCCTTAATATTGTCTTTTGAAGTGTAAAAGCTTTGAATTTTGAGGAAGTCCATTTTATCAATTTGCCCAGAAATAAATCCTTTTATTTATAATCAACTGATTGTTGATAAGTGAAATTCACTGACAAAAAGATAATCTGTTCAACTGGTGATGCTGGAGCAACTGGATATCCACATGCGAACAGGTGAACTTAGATGCTCAACTCACATGACACGCAAAAATTAACTCAAAATGACTAATGCAAGAGATAAAACAATAAAACTTTTAGGAAAAAAAATATGGAAAATTTTGTGTTAGGCAAAGATTTTTTTCCATCTATTCTTTATTCCCCCCTCTTTATTTCTGGCTACACCACACAGCTTCTAGGATCTTATTCTTGAATTCCTGTCCTTATTAAACACAAAACACTTATGTGTGTGTGTGTGTGTGTGTGTGTGTGCAGTAAGTACTACCTAAATATAGGTAGTAATTATGTAGCCCCCTTCAGCCAAAACCATAAAATATTTTACCAGGATTGTTGGCTAAAATTTGAATTATCAATGACACAAATATGTTGAAAGAAAATACGCAAAAGATAAAGCAGCAAGTCAGCCAGAACAGAATGTCCAGAGCTTGGCAGCTGGAATGAAAGACAAAGCTGTGTAAATAGTAAATTAATCCCATCTTCAAATACTTTCCTTATTTGTGTGCTTTAGCAAATACTTTGCTAAAATGTGTGCTTACATTTCAGGCTAAGAAATGCTGATTACAGGCAGTCATTGATTGCAGATTAAGAAGGCAATCTCCTATAGGAGGGTAAATCTCTATCAGTTAAGGAGATGCTGCATACTCTTCATGTTTGAAATGATAATATAGTCTGGTATAAAATTCTTACAGTCTACTACTTTCAAAATACATCAAAAAAATTATTGTTGAAGACTCCATAAATATTATTTGTCAAGAAGAAAATTTTAGACACAAAGTTTTACTCTTAAAGGCACCATTTTCTATTAAATTCTCTGGATTGCACCTAAAATTAATAGCTAATTTCATGGTCAAATTACCATTCTTCCCTCAACAAGGGATACACAAGAATATTGACAGGGCACTTGGTCACTTGTGTTCACTGTAAGTCAGTTGTGACAACTGAAGGAGACTTTGCTAAATAAAGCCTGAATCTTGAATTCCTCTATTTGGAGCAATTTTCATTTTCAAAATATATTTCTGCATAATTAAAATGCTAACTAACATTTCACTATTTATTATTAACATTTCAGTATCTTTTCATTATTTTCAGGTATGACTAGTTATTTATATATATTCACCTCTCCCTTATGAAAGGTAACATGTTTTATTGCTTTTATCCCTTATTTGAGTGATTTTTAAATCATTGGAGTCAACGATCAAGTACTGGAACCCTGCCTTATAGCATCTGACAAGGGTCTGGGAATATAATAAACACAGGGTAAGTTTCTGTTGGAATGAAGTAAGTATTCACTACTAATGCTGTAGTTTTAAAATTGCATTTCATTAGACCCAAGTTCTAATAGCAGAAAATATACTGCAGAATCAAATTACTAAAGTTGTAGGAGGAGACATCATTGTAATGAAAGCTAATATTTTAGTGCCAAGAGCCAAATGCCAACTTTTTTCTTACTTGAATACCTAGTGACATGATGTTCTCTCATTTATTCTAAGTGAGAATTTAAAATATTCTCTTCTCTCTTAAATGATAGCCTTTATACAAATCTCCTGGACAGTTTAAAGGCTAGACTTAAAATCCAGGATGAAATGGTTTTTGCTGAGTCCAGATACATAGCAAGAAATGTCCCCAAATAAAGTCATCTTCATCATCACTGCAGTTGTTACTAACATATTCCAATAATCACTTCCATCTTGAAAATAAGTGGAAACCATTTACCAGCTCATCAAAATTTCACATACATTTGGAAAAGAAATGCCAAGTAGCACAGTGAAGACAGCCTTTTTTCCCACTTATTGTGGTTGAGTGAACCCTGGCAGAACACATATGCTATGAGGTCTGTGGGTAAAATAACACTTTCCAAAATACAAGTGAACTGAAAAAAAAATTCACTCATACTTTTGAAATACTTTTTTTCTTGCCTAAGATACAACCTAGGCTGGTTCTGAAAAAATTTCTCAAATACTATCTGCAGCGATCTCTTCAGTTACAGCCCTCCAGCCCTTCGGCCACCTAGAAACATTAAATCCCCCTGGAGTGTTATCCTGACCTGAGTGCAGACCTCCACACTAGAGGAATTCTCAGAAGTTTTAGACTAATGGCTTATCTGATCAGTTATCAGATCAGCCATTCTGTTGACCCTGCTCTGATACTGTAACATGGCTTCAGGTACTAAGATTTTATCTGGTTATTTGTAACCAAGTTGCAATCTTGCACTACCTGAAACTAGATCCTAGATTCTTCCATTGTGATCTTCAGTCCTGCTTTGGGATTTTAGTTTGTATCCAGGTTGGTTTGTAATACTCAATATAATGTTGAGCAAGCCTAGTTAGAGCCCTACCCTAGCACCCCAGTCTTCATGAGAATGTCCTCAATAAATGCCACCTCATAGCTATGACGCAAACTTCTCCCATGGCTGTATTTCTACTCACTGCCTCCTGTCAGACTCCCCTAGACACAGGTCCTAAGCTTGAGCTAAATTCTCTACCAACTGTCAGTTCCTGTCTCCATGCCTTGCCTGGCATTGGCAGTGCTGTTTGGGATGTGGGGTCCTGGTCACCCACAGACTGACCCATCTCAATGCTGAGTTCTAACAATAACTCAAGTAATACCTCTGTTTAAAAAAAAAAAAAAATCTCTGTTCAAATCAGCCAAAAGTAAGTTTAAAATGCCTCAATAAATATACATCTGCTGCTTGAAATTGCAAAAGAAAATAACCTGTACCTGTCTGAATGATTCCTGATTTGTATCCATTTGTTGTGCCGTTTTCTGGGGTCACAGTTGATGACACTGAAGAGTTTGGTTTAATGGAGTGGCAAGTGGTAGAGGATTGTCGGCTTCTACATTCTAGAAAGGAGTAAGAATCATAGAGAACAATATTCTGTTAAAACAAGTGATGGAGCCACAATCCACAAAATCTCTAAAATAAACTCCTACTCCTCAAGGGGAAGCCACTTTCTCTAAGAGACCCCTCTTCCCCAATCCTGATTCCAACAGAACGTCCAAGCTGGTGAACATAATTTGTCTTCCTAGGGCCATGTTTGGAAAACAAAAAGATGATTTTGTTCCTTAGAACAGTTTGACTTTTGTTATGCACACACTAGTTCCCAGGAGAAAAATTACTCATAACCAATATAGTCGTGCTAGTTTTATGGGTAAGACTGAGGTTAAAATATCAATAATTTATAAAAACTCAGTAAGCTTTCAAGCACCAGTTAATCTCCTGTCCAGGACTGATTTCAGTGCAGAACAGTAACCTAGATTTGGTAGGCTCCCTTCAACCTTAATTTATGTTCAGAAACAGAAGCAAAGAAAAATTTATAAGCAGAGGAGAAAAATCAGAAATTCTCAAATTCTTACTATTCTCAGTTCTTATTAAAAGAAATTGGCAGATACTATTCAAAGTAATTACTGATCATGCAACTAAGCTTCATTTTAAATGAGCCAATATTAATTGGGCTTTGGTGTAGTATTTTAATAATACTTTGTACTGATTCAGGTAGACAGCAAATATTGTGACACCCTGTGAGGCTGTAACTTCCAACCAATTTATACTATATGTTGTACCGTATTAGTATTTAAAGATAGCAGGTGAAAAAGAAATATAAATATAAATAAAATATAAATAAATAAATGACAAAGTTAATTATAGTGAATCCTTTAGAGAGCTTCCAAGCTTATTGGAGACTTGCAAAAGGTAGATGCAGTTTTCTTCAATCTTCTACACCATGACCTTCCTTGAAGAGCTACTATATTTTGGCCAAAAAGCATATCTCCATGTTAGGTATATTGTATGCAAATATGTATTTGACATTATATACATAAATACAATTCCAAAATAGCAGTGGCTATAAATGTGAGGTTCCAGAAGTCACCCAGGATCATTGAGTCACAAACTATTTCAAAAACGTTCCTTACTAGAAAGATGAATTGTCACTGAACACTAAATAAGAACTTAAAGATACTTTATGCAACCATAAAAGAGTCATCACTCGGTGTCAACACAAAGTGTCGTCACTTTGCCAACAAAGGTCTGTATGGTCAAAGTTATGGTTTTTCCAGTAATCATGTATGGATGTGAGAGCTGGACTATAAAGAAAGCTGAGCACCAAAGAACTGATGCTGTTGAACTGTGGTGCTGGAGAAGACTCTTGAGAGTCCCTTGGACTGCAAGGAGATCAAGCTCATCAATTCTAAAAGAAATCAACCCTGAATATTCATTGCAAGGACTGATGCTGAAGCTGAAGCTCCAATACTTTGGCCACCTGATGCAAAGAGTTGACTCGCTGGAAAAAACCCCGATGCTGGGAAAGATTGAAGGCAAAAGGAAAAGGGGGTGCCAGAAGATGAGATGGTTAGAGAGCATCACCGACTCAATAGACATGAATTTGAGCAAACTCTGGGAGATAGTGGAGGACAGGAAAGTCTGCCGTGCTGCAAAGAGTCGGGTTGTAAACATCTTAGGGAACTAAGATTCCACAGGCTACGTGAAGCCGCCAAAAAAAAAAAAAAGCCAAAAACGAAGCAAGTCAAACAACCTGCCAGGGGCTTTATATTTTGGCATAGTCTTCTGAACTTGGGGTATTTATCTACTCCACACCTGGATTCTGAACCCTATATGGGTCACAGGTCACTTGTCAATATTCTAACACTCACATTCCATTCCCACCCCCAGAAACTGGTGCTACCTTTCCAACAGATAAGAGGTCCCTTCGACAGTACACCCTGGGAGCTTCTGACTAGGTAGTACTTTAAGTGCTTCTGCTTCTTTGGCTGGGTGGTGAGCTTCAAGTTTATGTGGTTGGAAAATTCCGTGAAATACCTAAATCCTCTTTCTCCACAGCCGATACAGTTTCCAGAAAACCCTGAAATGAAGGAAAACAGTTACTGGTGGCTTTGCATGTTGTTATAATATTTAAATTTTATATACCAAAAGGACAGAAATACTCTTTGGCCTGTTAACTTCCTAATTTCAAGGAAATAATTCAAAAGAAAAAAAAAATAGGTGCAAAAAATTTAGCAATTATAACAGTGAAAGACTCCTGAGGAGTTGGAGAAGACTCTTGAGAGTCCCTTGGACTGCAAGGAGATCTAACCAGTCCATCCTAAAGAAGATCAGTCCTGAATGTTCATTGGTAGGACTGATGTTGAAGCTGAAATTCCAATACTTTGGCCACCTGATGTGAAAAGCTGATTCATTTGAAAAGACCCTGATGCTGGGGAAGATTGAAGGCAGGAGGAAAAGGGGATGACAGAGGATGAGATGGTTGGGTGGCATCACCGACTCAATGGACGTGGGTCTGGGTGGACTCTGGGAGTTGGTGATGGACAGGGAGGCGTGGTGTGCTGCAGTTCATGGGGTCGCAAAGAGTCAGACACGACTGAGTGACTGAACTGACTGAACAGTGAAAGACGAAATAATTTTAAAATGCTCTAAAGGGATAATGATTAAGGGAATGGAATGGATAATATCATATGACAGAATTTATATAGCTGACACAAAAATATGAAAAATATTGGACCTAGAGATACCTATTATTTCCTCCTTACAAATTCCCTTCTTTTTTAAAAATTTTATTTGTTTTTGGCTGCGCTGGGTCTTTGCTGCTGCACAGGCTTTTCTCCAGTTGTGGCGAGCAGGGGGCTACTCTCTAGTTGTGATGCGCACGCTCCTCATTGCAGTGGTTTCTCTTGTTGTGGAGCACGGGCTCTGGGCGCACAGGCTTCAGTAGTTGCGGGTCCTGGGCTCTAGAGCACAGGCTTAGTCGCTCCCCAGCATGTGGGATCCTCCCGGCTCAGGGATGAAACCCGTATCTCCTGCATTAGCAGGTGGATTCTTTACCACTGAGCCACCAGGGAAGCCCCATACTTCCTTCTTAACCTACTGGCCCTGGTTCTCCATCCTACCCACCATGTGGACTTGACTCCGCGGCCACAGCCGATTAGACTGTGGACCATTATCTGACCGCATCTTGGACAGTCAGTCTCTCTCCTGGGGCTTTGAAATAAATACAAAAAGAAATCAGTCAGATGATACCAGACCCTGGATATATAAAGTTTCATAAAATTTGAACCCAAGTCAGGGCTATGCCAGCTAGGGTGTGGGAGAGAGCAAACTGGAATCGTGAAGAGGAAGCTGATCTCCAAATAGGAGAGCACGAACAGAGATGTATAAACTCAGGGCATTGTTTATGTCCTAGTTTCTATGAGATCCAGTTGTACTTTTTGGCACAAGTTTCCGGAGATTCCCATTTCCTCTCTATTCAACCTTTCTTTATTCAAACTAGCTCATTATCCCTTTAGACTTAACATCCAAACAATTCTCACTCAGGGTAATCAAACAGAATAAGACTTTCAATGTTGTTCCTGGAACAGAGGACATGGAAAGAAGAAGAAATGGAGAAGGCTGGGAGGATGAGAAACCATGCTTTGCTTGATTGGAAATCAATGTTTCAACCTCCCTCACTACATAGAAGAAAAGTGGACAGTTAGAGAGTGACTTCTGCTTGTGAGTTGTGAGCACATCACATAGGTTTGGTCATATTGTCAAACAAGGGCGTTCCAAACTGGGTAAACAAAATGTTTCTCTATATAAATAAATAACTGAAAATAAATTCACTGATGGAATAATACACTCTTTAAATCCCCAAATGAACCTGTTTTATAATTAACAAAGGTATATAAGAAGAGAAGAGAAGGACCACAGGATTCAAGACAGACTATTTTATAATGTCCCAATCTCAGAATGTTGACAATTCAGAACATTTAGAAATGGGCAGTCCAACTTATTATTATTTATTCAACGATTATTTGAGCACCTACCTATATGCCAGGCATTGTGCTAAATACTGGAAAACCAGTGGTGAATAAAAGACAATCACAACTTCTGGTCAGTTACATGAAATTAGTAATTCTATATAATTAGTTTCTTATCATCACTTATAGAAATAAAAATATTAATATAATTTCACAAATTATTTAAAACATATTCAGAGATGGATTGCGTTAGAGAGCATTTAGCTATTTGTCTAATTCCTTGGAGCTGTAGACCAAAAAAATAAAGATGTCAATGATTGCTGCATTCACCAAATTCCTAAAGTCAACCATCCATCTAACCATTCATTCATCCACGTATCCATGCATCCATCCACTAATCCATGCATCTATCTACCTGGCCATCCATCCTTCCAGCAAATATCTGTACTCTACTGTGTGCTGGCACTATTTTGGGTACCAGGTTTTTAGCACTGAACAAGGAAGATAAAACCACGGCCTCCATGGACCTTTCTTTCTGATATGATCATTATGCCTTGATGGAAAATTGACTGACCTATGAGGCAGATGCAACAAACTCAAAACACAATAAATATAAAAATCTTCAGCTGAAATAAAAACAGTGTCAAATATGAGGCTTATCTCAAAGGTCCAAGCCAAGTGGTTCATAAAAGATTAATGTGAGAATTAGAAGTAAAAAATTATTGGGGCTAGAGTTTACCTCTTTTCCTCTACCTGTTTCCTGAGGTGAAAAGCAAAAGAGAGTGACGAAGAAAAGCAATGGAGCTGGATAATCTTCAAAGAAGAGAAACTTCATACTAATGATGAGAATTAGCAATATAAAAGAGTAAGACTGCTACAGTCCATTTTTAAAACTCTGTATGGGTTTCTGTTTAACTTGATTCAAGAGAGAATCAAAGTTCATGCTGTCACTATCACAAAAAAATAATATCTCTTACAGCTAAATTACCTTTCTAGTTTTTCTAGCAATCAGATCTTTCAATTGCTTGGGAGATGTGGGGCATATGCACCGCCTAGTGGATCAATTCCCCCATAGTCTTTGGAATCTGCATAATCTATATAAAAATTTAGACAAATTGCTACTGGAGTCCACAAGGACTCTAGAATATTTTAAGTTTTAAAAAAATTTCCCACTAAGTCTTTTAAAAATTTTATTTATTTTTATAATTTTTTTTTTGGCTGTGCCACATGGCTTGTGGGTACTTCCCTGACCAGGGATTGAATCTGGGCCCTTAGCAGTGAGCGTGTAGAGCCCTAACCACTCGACTGCCAGGGAATTCCCCCCACTATATTTTAATGCTACTAAAATCATTCATCTTAAGTAAGAAATGTTAGATGAATATTAACTTTTCCACAATAGAGTAATGAACTTATAAAAATCTCATTGGGCCTGTCTGAGAGAAAACTTTTACCATTTTGTGGCACTACACCTTTACTTGGAGTAGTGGTTAATAAAAAATTATTAAACAAAGTCCCATGTCTATAAGGGTATTTAACAAATATGACAGAATGGCAGAATAATTACCATTTAAAGAGCAAGTATGTGCCGGGCACTGTGCTGTTGGGTACCTTATAAATATCACCCCTTTGATCATTATAACCCTGCAAGGTAGGCATTACTGGTTTCTTTATATGCCAATAAATGAGGACTCTGAGACTTCAAGAATATAAGTAGCTTGCTCAAGTTCTTTAAGTGCTAAGTAGCAAATTTGGGATTTAAACCCAGTTTTAATTCCAAAGTCTTTGGTTTCATATTCCTGATTACAAAGGGTTATAAAATCTATTATTCTGATGGTTTTTCTGTGTCCTTTCCATGACATTCTGAGAGGATTCCTCTAGTCATGAAGAAAAGGCATTGAGCAAAAAGGCATTATAAGAGATTTTTCTGTTTGTAGTCAGAACCACATATGCACTGTTCCACTTGATAAAACTTTGATGCTTTTAAAGTGCTGAAAAGGTTTCCAACAACAAAAAGGTGTTCTTCCAGAACCAACTAGGTTCTTAGCTCTGTGATGGAAAAGACTGTGTCTTATCATTCTTGTGCCCACATATCATAGCCTAATGTGATTTTTTAGAACAAATACTGTTGAATGAATGAATGAACAAAAGAATACTTGGATCTTCTTTGCTAATTTAGTCCAGTGTACAAACTTTACCATTAGGTGTCTATATTAAATCTGCTCAATATCACTAAAAGAAGAAAATGGATATTTTGAAAAGTTAAAGCCCATGAAAATGAAAATTATCACTTCTTTTTCTATGAATTAAGAGTGGGCTTTGAACTGTAGTTTAAGGAAACTTCACAAAGCATGTGCAGGATCACTTTCTGACTCAAGATATTGACCTATGTACTCCTAGACTTCTCACAGCAAAGGAAACCATACACAAAATGAAAAGACAACCTATGGAATGGGAGAAAATATTTGCAAATGATATCACCACAAATGGGTTAGTATGACAAAATACACAAACAGCTCATACAACTCAGTATTGAAAAAACAAACCACTCAATCAAAAAGTGGGCTGAACACCCGAATAGACATTCTTGCAAAGAAGACATACAGGTGGCTAATAGGCACATGAAGAGATGCTCAACACTGATGATTATTAGAGAAAGGCAAATCAAGACAACAACGATATCATTTCACACCTGTTAGAATGGCTATCCAGAGAAGGCAATGGCACCCCACTTCAGTACTCTTTTTTTTTTCCCCACTCCAGTACTCTTGCCTGAAAAATCCCATGGACGGAGGAGCCTGGTGAGCTGCAGTCCATGGGGTCGCTCAGAGTCGGACACAACTAAGCGACTTCACTTTCACTTTTCACTTTCATGCATTGGAGAAGGAAATGGCAACCCACTCCAGTGTTCTTGCCTGGAGAATCCCAGGGACGGTGGAGCCTGGTGGGCTGCCGTCTATGGGTTGCACAGAGTCGGACACGACTGAAGCGACTTAGCAGCAGCAACAGAATGGCTATCATCAGAAAGTCTACAAATAACCAATGCTGGAAAGCATGTGAAGAGAAGGAAACCTTTGTACACTTTTGGTGGAAATGTAAATTGGAGCAGTCATTATGGAAAAGAATAATAGGGGTTCCTTAAAAAACTAAAACTAGTACTGCTATATAATCTAGTAACTCCAGTGCTGGGTATAAAACCAAAGAAAATGAAAACACTAAATTGAAAAGATACATGCACCTCAAAGTTCATAGCAATGTTGTTTACAATAGTTGAGATATGGAAGCAATGTAAGTATCCATCAACAGACAAATGGATAAAGAATATGTGGTATGTATATATATGTATATATAATACATCATATATATATCCTGTGGATTTAAATATATATGTGATATATATATAATATACAAACAAGTTCCATTCCAAGAGTGTGTTCATAAATCCAACTTATTCATAAGCCCAACAGGGTTAGCCTAGGTACCCAACTAACACAGTTGGCTATATGATACTATACCATAATAGGTTTATAATACTTTTCACACAAATAATACATGAAAGACAAACAGAAAAAATAAATAAAACATTTTTAATCCTACAGTACAGTATCTTTTAAAAGTGCAATAGTACTGTATTGATACTGTACTATTGCACTGTATTATGTATAATACTGTATGTATTGCTGGCATACAGGGCCTGGCATCCAGTGAACAGGCAAGAAGAGTTACTGACTAGAGGAGGGAGAAGAGGTGGGAGATGGTGGAGCTAGAGGACTGTCAGCAATAGGAGATGGAGGGCAAGCGGCAATTTCACTCACACCTTACATGTTTGGACATGCAGATATACATTCACGTCTTTGAAAGCCTGCAACTTGAAGGTTCGTATGTAGTGGCCTTAATATATACATATACATACACACATGTATACACACAGACACATGCGCACACACAATGGAAGATTACTCAGTCATAAAAAAGAATGGAATTCTGCCATCTGTAACAACATCGATGACCTCAGAGGGTATTATGCTTAGTGAAATGGGTCAGATAGAAAGAAGAAAACTGTATGATGTCACTTACTATGAATCCAAAAATAATACAAATGAATGATATAGCAAAACAAACAGACTCACAGGTATAGAAAACTAGTGCTTATCAGTGGGTAAAGGGAAGGAGGGAGCACGATAGGTGTAAGGGATTAACAGATACAAACTGCTAATATAAAATAGGTAAGCAACATGGATATATATTTCAGCACAAGGAATTATACCCATTATCCTGTAATAATTTTCAATGGAATACAGTCTGTAAAAATACTGAATCACTTGAATCAACAATAATTCATGCCATTCATTTAAAACTAATATAATATTGAAAATGAACTATAATTCAACTTTAAAAATAATAATTAAAAAGTAAATCCACTCTTTTGCCATTTTCCATGATGTAGGGAAGCTATGTTGTGAAAAATGGGCCAGATTTAAAGTAACACTAGAAAGTAAAAAAATTCTGAGATAAAAGTTACACATTTTACAACATAGATATATTCCTATATATCTTGGTTGAACTAATGCTAAATATAAAATGAGAACCACATCAATGAAGTATAATTAGAAATAATGGATGGTATAGAATAGCTATCAATAACTTACAAAGTGGATAATCCACAGTTGAATAATTGAGAGTTGATTTTATATCAGGTCCAGCCCAATGACTCTATAGAGAGTGAATCCTATTTTATTTCACAAAATAATTATTTTTGATAAATTGCATAGCATTATTTAATGCCTGGTTTTAAAAATCTCTTCATTAAGATGAATATTTTGAGAGTTAGTAAAAAAGTGAAAGCTAACTTGTGAGAAGTTACTAGATGACAGCATATTAAAATGCAGAGATGTTACTTTGCCTACAAAGGTCCATACAGTCAAAGCTGTGGTTTTTCCAGTGGTCATGTACAGATGTGAAAGTTGGACCATAAAGAGGGCTGATCGCTGAAGAATTGATGCTTTTGAACTGTGGTGCTGGAGAAGACTCTTGAGAGTCCCTTGGACTGCAAGGAGATCCAATCAGTCAATCCAAATGGAAATCAACCCTGAATATTCATTGGAAGGACTGATGCTCAAGCTGAAGCTCCAATACTTTGGCCATCTGATGCGAAGAGCCAACTCATTAGAAAAGACCCTGATGCTGGGAAAGATTGAAGGCAGGAGGAGAAGAGGATGAGATGCTTGGATGACAGAGAATGAGATGGTTGGATGGCATCACTGACTCAATGGACAAGAGTTTGAGCAAACTCCAGGAGGTGGTGAAGGACAGGGAAGCTTAGCACACTGCAGACCATGAGGTTGCAGAGTTGGACACAAATGAGCGACTGAACAACAACTAATGAAAAAATGTTTCTTACTTAAACTAAACTATATATAGTCCCCAGCTAATTCTGTGATTTTTAAAAATTCTGTGATAACTTAAAATAAACTCGTATTTTAATTCCTTTATCTCAGAAGGAACTTTGCAGGTATGAAATACTCACCTAAAAGTGCATTTTTCCCATGATCATCTGGTAGGAATCGCTTGTCTACAGCACACACTAGGATGTGTTCAGGAAGGTTGGGAGACTTGGCCCCCACCAGGAGGAATCCTGCTGGGATGTCAATCTGTTCCATACACAGAGATACCAAACGCAAATCCTTTCCTGCTTGACAAAAACCTAGAAACCAGTAAAAAAAAAAAAAAAGAAAAAGGACACAGTGGAATGTTTAGAGAGGTTATAACTCTGCATCACCCATCTGGAGACTAGATTTGCCTGTGGGAATCACTATTAAGGACTAAATTTAAAGTTCATAGACCTCTCTAATACACATCTACCACATGTGCTCCCCTGAGCAGAGCTAAAAAGATGCTCATGCTCAGTTGCTTCCATGTCCAAATCTTTTCAACCCCATGGTCTGTAGCCCACCAGGTTCCTCTGTCCATGGGATTTCCCAGGAAAGATTACTGGAGTGGGTTGCCATTCCCTGCTCCAGAGGATCTTCCCAATCCAGGGATTGAACCCATGTCTCCTGCATTGCAGGCAGATTCTTTACCCACTGAACCATTAGGTAAGCCCAGAAAGGTACTAAAAGGAGATATTTCCAACTGTTTTAGCCAACACTGATGACTTCATATTTTCTGATCCACAAGAAAATGATAAATACACAGGAAACTGACAAACATACATAACTTTATATGCACATAATATAGTATTCTTAGTTTCAATGCAAATTCACTTCTCTAAATCAGATTGATCATAGAACACAGATATTTTCTGTTTCACAGAGGAAGAGACTGAAGCTCAGAGTTTAGTGAATCATAAATGAATGGGTTAGAACCAGAACTCAAAACTGTTTAGATTATTTTCACTAGATGAGACATCATAAGAAATGACAAAACCTTACATAACAACTTTGTAACCATAAATGATTACCTTAATTCATTAGTTCATAATTTATTAAAAATGATCTGTGGATTTCCCTGGTGGTCCAGTGGTTAGGAATCTGCCTGCCAATGCAGGGGGTGTGGTTTCAATCCCTGGTCTGGGAAGATTCCACATGCCACAGAGCAACTAGGCCTGTGTGCCACAACTACTGAGCCCATGAGCTACAACTACTGAAGCGCATGCAACTAGAGTCTGTTCTCCACAAAGAGAGACACTACCACGATGAGAAGCCTGCCCAATATAGGGAAGAGCAGCCCGCTGTCACCGCACCTAGAAGCCTGCACACAGCAACATAGACCCAGCACAGACAAAAATAAAGAAATAAAATTAAAAGAAAATGATTTGCAACAAGTGCTGTCCTTGGCCTGGGGATAGAGCTGAACAGAATGTGTCATCCTCTAAGAACTCACTTGTAGTCAACTGCAAGGATGTATAAGGAATTGGCAATTACAAAACAATGTAACAGAGGACAGCTATGCTCTGCTACAAAGCTCCGATCTCCACGTCTTCTGGGAAATGATCCTCCCAACACTCTGGTTATGGGATTCCCCTGGACAGCTGTGGTATTCCAGACTGAGCTGGAGCTGGCACCTGGTCCAAGCTGGGCCCCTGGAGCATCCCACCTTTCTGGCCATAGTTGGGCACCTGACAGAAACTGGACAATGGAGGATGGATGGCTAATTCTCACACACAACCCTAGGTAGAGCGTCATCATCATCGCCCAAAATATAGAGGGCCAGAACCATGCTAGGCTCTCCCAGAATCAATGCATATTATGATATTAGCCAAATGCCAACAAAAATTGAATGCCATCAGTGAGTATATGAGAAATAAATGAAAACAACAACCAAATATGGTATGAAGCTATGGTGCACAGGAATCTATTGTATGGTTTGGATCATTAAACCTCAAAAGCAGACATGATAAAATTAGAAAAAAGTCAGGAAATAAAAGGCTAGAATGATAAAGACAATGGGGTTCAACCATTTCAAGCTTGTAGATCCTCTTTTAAAACTAAAAACTCAAATGTAACTTCCAGTGTTTACAATATGAGAAAAACAATATCAAATGTTATTGTGAATTCTTTAACAATTTGAATGAATTTGTATTTTATTATTCACAATATCATTTGTATTTATTTGAATAAGGTGGCTCAGATGGTAAAGCGTCTGCCTGCAATACGGGAGACCCAGGTTCGATCCCTAGGTTGGGAAGATCCCCTGGAGAAGGAAATGGCAACCCACTCCAGTACTCTTGCCTAGAAAATTCCATGGACGGAGGAGCCTGGTGGGCTACAGTCCATGGGGTCGCAAAGAGTCGGACACGACTGAGCAACTTCACTTTCACTTTTATATATGGGGTCATATTATTTATTCAGTTTACAAATATATTTTGGAGCCTATAGATGCATAGAACCCTTTAAAGAATCTGCTGTCTCCCCCTCCATTAAGGGATAAAACTCTCAAGTTTGAAAGTTGGGAGCTGATGATACGATATGAAAGGCAGTTAAAATTTATGGAGCACTTAACATAAGCCAAGTGGAGTGCTAAGCACTGCAGAGACTTTATTATTTAATCTTCTCAACAATTCTAGCTAGGTATGACTATATCCCTTTCACACATGGAGAAATTGAGTCTCAGAAAGGTGAGAGTGTTTGTCCAAGCTTACATAATGAGTCCCATAATGTCCAGTGATGGGAGACGTGGAGTTTGTTATGTGAGATAAGGGCTTCCCAGGTGGTGCTAGTGGTAAACAGCCTGCCTACCAATGCGGGAGACACAGAAGACGTGCGTTCGATCCCTGGGTTGGTAAGATCCCCTGGAGGAGAAATGAGTCCCATAATGTCCCGTGATGTGAGACATGGAAAGTTTGCTACATAAAAACAGGCATAAAATGTATTAGTCAACTTGGGGGGAAAAAGCACTAAGAATAGTTCTACTCCAGAGCCAAAACCATGAGGGGTTAACACAAATGTCTTTACCAAATTCTAAAATCCTAACCTTAGGAGGCTAAAAAAAGAGACTTCATGGAGGTCAGGTTAAGTTAGAACACTACGCTTCTGTTGCTGAAGACACTGGTTCAGTCCCTGGTGGGGGAACTAGGAACCCACATGCTGTGCAACCAAAAAAATAAGTCCTAAAAGGAGCAGTAATTTTTTTAAATCAAATAAATTATTAATTCGTGTATAGACAGCAAATCTATCCCTAGTAGGTAGCACCATTATTACAACTTTCTCCAAAGGGCAAAACATAAACACCTTCCCAAAGGATGTAGATAATTCAGTGATGAGAGGTTTACGATTACTGATTGATGGAAACAGGTTGCTTGAGGAGATTTCTCTGTCACTAAGAAGTAGTACTACAAACTTTCGGAACTTTCAGTCACTCCATATTAGAAAGAATATAGGAGTCAGTACCAATCTGTACCAATTTGCAAATTATTAAAAAGCAGAGACATCACTTTGCTGACAAAGGTCCATATACTCAAAGCTAAGGTTTTCCAGTAGTCATGTACGGATGTGAGAACTGGACTATAAAGAAGGTTGAGTGCCAAAGAATTGATGCTTTCAAACCGGTGCTGGAGAAGACTTTTGAGAGTCACTTGGAGAGCAAGGAGATCAAACCAGTCAATCCTAAAGGAAATCAATATTCAGGAATATTTCTTGGAAGAACTGATGCTGAAGCTAAAGCTCCAATAACTTTGTCCATCTGATGCAAAGAGCCAACTCATTGGAAAAGACCCTGATGCTGGGAAAGGTTAAAGGCAAAAGGAGAAGGGGATAGCAGAGGATGAGATGATTAGATAGCATCAAACTCCAGGAGAGAGTGGAGGACAGGGAAGCCTGGAGTGCTGCAGTTGGAGTCGGACATGACTTAGCAACTGAACAACAAGACTTTTAGAACACCAGAGCTATCTGGAATCTCAAGGTCATCTGATACAGGATTTTCCAAAGGGGAGTTATCAAAGTCCTGGAGATTCATAAAGGTTCTCCATGATATTGGAGAACTATGCTGCTGCTGCTGCTAAGTCGCTTCAGTCGTGTCCGACTCTGTGCGACCCCATAGATGGCAGCCCACCAGGCTCCTCTGTCCCTGGGATTCTCCAGGCAAGAACACTGGAGTGGGTTGCCATTTCCTTCTCCAGCTGTAGAACTATACATGAAACTAAAATAGATAACATTACCAATTTCTAAAAACTAATAATTATTCTAATATTCTACCTTTAAAGCAAATGTTCCAAGGACATTCTATGCTATACATGTAGGGATAGTGGAAATCAGCTGAGCGAACTCAGCACTCACTTGATTGAAGCCCATATCAATGTGTGGCTTTGATTATCACACATTTTAAGATTGGTTTTTATTATCAGTCACATATATTGATATGTTGCTTAATTTATACCCATAATAGGCTAGTGGTTAATAATGGGAAGCTTGGGGAACATAGATTGTGTTTGATGGACACAGTCATTTTACAAACATGCCTAAGGTGCTCTTTGCTAGATATGAAAGTTAGAGTCAACCTCACCCTCATTGATCAAATTGTAAAATTATATAAAATGCACCAATATGTTTCTAGGGCACCAAAAAAAAAAAAGAGCAATGTTAAGGTAAAATTTTGGTGATTATAATCCAATTTGGGGCTTCCCCGGTGGCTCAGTGGTAAAGAATCCCTCTGACAATGCAGGAGATGAGGGTTCAACCCCTTGGTCGAGAAGATCCCCTGGAGAAGGAAATGACAACCCACTTCAGGATTCTTGCCTGGGAAATCCCACGGACAGAGGAGCCTGGCAGACCACAGTCCCTGGGGTTGCAAAGAGTCAGACAAGGCTTGGTAACTAAACAACAACAACAATCCAATTTGGCCTTTTGTGTAAGAGAGAAAAACCTGTTTCTTTCAGCAGCATATTATTTGCAGACAAATTCTGCAAAGAGCAGTCTGAAACTTTTTCATCACGTGGAGTAAAAATTATAAAAATAAATTAGTACATCCTGGTAGCTTAACTGGTAAAGAATCCGCCTGCAATGCAGGAGACCCTGGTTCGATTCCTGGGTCAGAAGATCCGCTGGAGAAGGGATTGACAGCTCACTCCAGTATTCTTGGGCTTCCCTGGTGGCTCAGATGGTAAAGAATCTGCCCACAATGTGGGAGACCTGGGTTCAATCCCTGAGTTGGGAAGATCCCCTGGAGAAGGGAATGGCTACCCACTCCAGTATTCTGGCCTAGAGAATCCAATGGACAGAGAAGCCTAGCAGGCGACAGTCCATGGGGTCCCAAAGAGTTGGACATGACTGAGTGAATTTCACTTTTAATCCTAAAAATGTAAAAATTCCAAAGTTTGGGTAATAAAAGTGGATCTTGCCTATTTTTGATGCTGGGAAACATATACATACACTTGGCTTCCCTCCTCTGCCACTCCCCGTAAAGTCAAAAAACACTTTAACATTTTATTTTTGAATTTGTCAACAAAATATGCTTTTCCTCACACAATCAATTTAAAGTAAATTAAACAGTAATTGCTATGTGCTCAGTCATGTCCAACTATTTATAAACCCCATGGGCTATAGCCCACCAGGTTCCTCTGTCCATAGACTTTTCCAGGCAAGAATACTGGAGCACGTTACCATTTTCTCCTCCAGGGGGATTGTCCCAACCCAGGGGTCAAACACACATCTCCTGTGTTTTGTGCACTGCAGGCAGATTCTTTACCTGCTAAGCCATCAGGAAAGCCCCAAACAGCAACTAACAGATAAAATGTAGACAATTTTTTCTCATGCATGAATAATATCAAAGAGTAATTAGTATATTGATCTAAAATAAGTATTTTCTACTTAAAATTGATTCTTTATCACATGTGATAAAAGAATTAGTACATACAGTGAAATAATTGGTTTTTAAATTCCTAAGGGGTCCAAAAATTATATACTACTGTAAGAGAAATTTGTGAGTCAAAGATTGGGTAACACTAATCCATCCCTATCCCTTTAGTTTCTAGATGAGGAAACTGGGACCCATTAAGGTTAAAAAAACAGTCTAAGGTCAAATACCCAGAAACCCAAGAAGTTGGGACCCTGGTCTCTTGACTCCAGGTTAGAGAGTTAACGTCACTCTGACCACAGAATAAAGGTTACTCAGACCACGAGACTGTCCCTGGTCTGATGTAGGACACTCTCCTATGGCTTCTCTGTTGCCTATCTTTACTAAGTCTCGTCACCTAGCTTTCTAGGCTGAATCCTTGGAGCACTTGTCAGAGCAGTCCCTGCCAGCCATGGGCTCTGTCAGCATCCACCTATCTCACACCTACTGCAAGTGAATTTGTTAATTGCTCAGTCGTGTCCAACTCTTTGGGACACCACGATCTGTTGCTCACTAGGCTCTTCTGTCCACAGGATTCTCCAGGCAAGAACACTGGAGTGGGTAGCCATTCCCCTTTCCAGGGAATCTTCCCCACTCAGGGATCAATCCAGGGGTCTCCCGCATTGCAGGCAGACTCTTACTGTCTGAGCCACCAGCGAAGCCCTGGTAAATCCTCAAAATTCAGTTCTGCAAGCCACAAAGGTGTCCTTTTCTAATGAGCTTTCTCAAAGCAATACATCACAGCCAAAGGGAGATTAAGGAGGAAAAGTACAATTTTAGTTTGGGGCTAAACAGGAATAGAGTAGAGAAGACACAGTTCGTGTGCAAAATATCCGAAGAAATCAGGATTTGCTCTGGAAGAAAGATGATTTCAATGTGATGTCTGTGGTATAAGGAAAACTACACAGTCCACTCAAAGTAAGAAGCACTAATAGCTTTCAGCACTTTAGCCTTTGAAGGTTTTCCCATTTATGACATGAGGAAACCTAGAGGTGAAAAGTTATAATTATTAAACAATGACTGGATTCTAGGAGAAAAATTTTTCTCATAGAAGGAGGAAGCAAACCTTTTCCTCTTAAATTTTTTTTTTTCCAAAAAGTGCTATGGGTTTCCTTGTTGGTCCAGTGGTTAAGAATCTACTTGGCATTTCAGGGGACACCAGTTCGATCCCTGGTCAGGGAAGATCCCACATGCTAAGGGGGAACTAAGCCTGTGAGCCACAACTGCTGAGCCCTCGGCCCCTAGAGTCCGTGATCCACAACAAGAGAAGTCACAGCGATGAGAAGCCCATGCACCACAACTACAGAGTAGCCCCTGCTCACCACAATAAAGTCCACATGAAGCAACAAGGACTCAGCATGGCCAAAAATTAAAAATAATAAATACAAATTTAAAATAAACAGCTGCTTGTTATAGTGAAAAGAGAAAATTTTCTATTTTGTGTTAAAAAAAAAAAAACAACTCATAATGATGGCAGCATATAAAAGGGGCACAAGAACCAACTGAAATTGCTACCAAGGGCTAACACTGAAAAAAGTTAAACAAGAAAATAAAATAATATTGGATTATAACCCCCAAATAAAATAAATATTCATGAATGAATATAAACAAATGACTGTGTAAATTAATAAACGAGGGAAAAGGGACAAACTTCCATGCAGTAGAATTCCAAAAACTGTTGTAGCTACTCTGCCCTCAAGGATGTGGAGTGTAACTCCCCATTCCTTAAAAAGTGTAGGCTGAGTGTAGGGACTTTCTTCAACAGTATGGGGGGAGGGTGCAGCAGGGATGGGATACTCATGGGGAATGGAGATAACACTATCTCAGCCAGGTGATCAAAGTCAACATCACCACCCATAAATCATCTGCAAGTATGTGCCCTTGATACAGTAAGATGAAAATGACACTTTATCTCTGTGATCTTCCTCCACCAAACCCATATATAACCCCAGTCTCATCAAGAGAAAAACATCAAATTCCAATAGAAGGTCTAGAATACACCTGACCTATAATCTCTGAAACTATCAGAATCATAAAAAACAAAGGAAGTCTGAGGAACTGTCACAGCCAAGAGGAGCCTAAGGAGACACAACAGCTACATTTAATGTACTAATAGTACCCCAGACTGGATCTATTGATCAACCTAGACAGCATATTAAAAAGCAGAGACAAAAAAAAAAAAAAAAAAAGCAGAGACGTTACTTTGCCAACAAAGGTCCATCTAGTCAAAGCTATGGTTTTTCCAGATGTGAGAGTTGGACTATAAAGAAAGCTGAGCGCTGAAGAACTGATGCTTTTGAACTGTGGTGTTGGAGAAGACTCTTGAGAGTCCCTGGGACTGCAAGGAGATACAACCAGTCCATCCTACATGAAATCAGTCTTGAACATTCATTGGAAGGACTGATGCTAAAGCTGAAACTCCAATACTTTGGCCACCTGATGTGGAGAACTGACTTATCTGAAAAGACCCTGATGCTTGGAAAGATTGAAGGTGGGAGGAGAAGGGGACGACAAAGGATGAGATGGTTGGATGGCATCACTGACTCAATGGACACGAGTTTGGGTAGGCTCCAGGAGTTGGTGATGGACAGGGAGGCCTGGCGTGCTGCAGTCCATGGGGTCACAAAGAGTGGGACATGACTGAGTGACTGAACTGAACTGAACTGAACTGAAGACCGGTTCTGGATATTCCCAGGCTGAAACGGTAAAGCGTTTGCCTGTAATACAGGAGACCAGGGTTCGATCCCTGGGTTAGGAAGATCCCCTGGAGAAAGAAATGACTCCCCACTCCAGTATTTTTGCCTGAAGAATCCCATGGATGGAGGAACCTTGCAGGCTACGGTCCAGGGGATTGCAAAGAGTCAGACATGACTGAATGACCACTTTCAGATGGGTTCTGGAATAGAAAGAGGACATCAGGTAGAAACTAAAGAACCCAAATAAACGATGGACTTTAGTCAGCACTAAAATTACTAATAATGTAACATGTTCACAATAGGGCAAACTGTGGGGATATACAGAAACTCTGTACTGTTTTCTCAATTTTTCTGTAAATCTAAAACTGTCCTTAAAAAAAAATAAAGTCTAATAAGGAACAGATCTGTGGTTGCCAAGGAGCGGAGGAGTAACGCTGGGAGTTGGGGTTAGCAGGTGCAAACGGGCATGTAGAGAATGGATAAACAACATCCTACTGTAAAGCACAGGGAACTATATTCAATATCCTGTGATACATCATAATGGGAAAGAATACAAAAAAGAATGTGTATATATGTATAACTGAATCACTTTGCTCTACAGCAGAAGGTAACACAATATTGTAAATGAACTATACTTAAATTCTTTTTAAGTTCATTTTTTAAATGTCCTATTTTGTCTTTTTGCCTTTCAGTTAATCACCAACACAAGACTAGAGATCATTTAATTAAGAGGAAATAGGTGAGGAAAAGAAGGCAAGGGTGAGTCCAGGGAAAGAGTCAGGAAGAAACAAATCAATCCAAAGCCAGAAAAGGTTGTGAAATCAAAGAAAAGTTCCTGAGTTTACTTCATAGTTATTTTGAGAAGACGCTCACAAGAGTCTGGACTATTTCCTACAAATCTTCACTCTTGGGATTCAGATCAGCTAATTATATACAAAATATATCATCAGGGACCCCCAATTAAGAAAAATATATATTATGCAAAGAGCAATATTTAATTTAACTTTTTTAAAAAAAGATTGAAAATAAGCTCTGTGCATCTGTAAAGAAGTAGCTAAAGAATCTACGAAATGTGATTCTATTTCAAGATTTATAGGATCCAGATATCTGGTGTAGCAGATAGCTCTATTCCTTCACTGTTTGAAATATGTCAGAATGTTAATATGATAAATATTGTTGTTTTGTTCAACTCTTTGTGACCCCATGAACTGCAGCACGCCAGGCTTCCCTGTCCTTTGACATCTCCTGGAGTTTGCTCAAATTCATGTCCATTGAGTCGGTGATGCCATCCAACCATCTCATCCTCAATAAATCTCAATTAAAACATCAAATAAAATGGAGAAACCTTAATACGCCCCTCTAGGGTAATTTTAAATTTCTTCTGGACTAATCCTGAAAGAAAGATAGGATTTTTCTTTTAGAAGCCACTAGATGATCTGGGGGAAAGTACCCTAAGGATGGTGCAAGCCTGATTACTGTACACAAGGAAAGAAAGATACGGAATGGGGCACAAATATAACAATTTCTTGGACACACCTGCCGCTAAATAGTTTCATTTTTTGAAAGTAATACTGACATGCTGTCTTAAAACCAAGACTCTTGTAGCAAATGATTTTAATTTTAAAGGAGTCCTAGTACAGAGCACTTCTTTGTAAACCTCATCAGCATTTTCCTTAAGAAAACAGCCAAGGTTTTCACTTCACAGAACCAGGATTTGCATTCTCCAATTATCTCCAACTTGAAGGTTACAGAGTAATCTAAGTGGGGGAGGGGAAAGTTTACTGAAACAGCTGTAAACACAAACTCAAGTAATCAAAGCTGTATTTGGAGGCTTAAAATTTGGTGGCCCTTTACCCCTTTAGACAATCAACTGCTTCCCAGTGGGGTAGAAACCTACCAATAATTTACATAAGAAATTAGCAACCAAAATTTACATCTGAATGGCAAACCCCAGAAGCCCATCAGGTGTTAAGTATCTGCTTATCTAAATTGCCTCTAAAAATAGCTTTACCTTCCTGTGAGTCTTAGGTAAATAGAAGATTTCCCAAGAAGGGAAGCTGGTCTGCTGACACAAGCCCAGGTACTATATTGCCCTATTCCACTGTCAATTTCATTACGAAAATGTCAGGGCTGCTCTGCCTTTGAGTGAGAGGACTCTTAGAACTGCCTTAGAATGAACCACGCTGAAAGAGCTGTGGACAAACTAAAGACTATCAAGAGCTTGCGCTCAGCCATGTCCGAACTCTACAGCCCCCTGGACTGGAGCCCACCAGGTCCTCTGTCCAGGGAATTTTCCAGGCAAGAATACTGGAGTCGGTTGCCATTTCCTTCTCCAGGGGATCTTCCCCACCCAGGGGTCAAATCCACGTCTCTTGCGTCTCCTGCATTGGCAGGTGGATTCTTTACCACAATCAGATTATGAACTAATTAGAATGGGATAGCCAGGAAGCGGGACCATATACCATTAATGGAGGGAAGAGAGTATAATTTGTTATGTGACCAAAAACATGAAATATTGAAAATGTTTAAGTAGGATTTTCTTTTTTAAAAGTGTGGTTAAAAGCCTTTCTAGAAGAGGAGGCTGACAAGATAAATAAAATGGGATGATAAAAACATGTTCATTAAAAAAAAATGTTCATTTTCATCTTCTATTGATAACAATATACTGGATGAATGTTCAAAATACATGAAAAAGGTAAATATTAAAACACATGATATCTCTGTTGTTGTTTTGAGTGGAACAGAAAGAAGTAGAAAGAGATCACTTTGGAGCAGCATTCTTGCAGGAAGTTCGTGAGGCACTGAAAAAGTCCTGAGCTAGGCCTAGGCTTGTCTTTGCCACATACCATCTCAGAGAAGTCATTCAGAGGCTGTCTCTCTCAGTCTCTTGATCTATAAGATGGGGTGATAATGCTTGTCTTTCTTAATAGACACCTGCTATGAAGTCACAGGCAATAATGTGAGTGAAAGCATGATTACTCCTCATTCCTTTCTATAATTACTGGTTTCCAGCCTTAAGCACCCAATCAATGATTAGAAACTAGCCAGACAATATTAAAGGAGTTGAAAAATCAAAAAGGAAACCCACCGTCTGTAGTGCAAGACCCTTCAGGGGCAGGTTTCTGTGAATAGGGAATTGGTGGGCTATTTGAATCTGACATGTCTTCATCATCTTCATCATCTTCCATTTCATTTACTGTGAGGTTGTTAGAAAAATCCAGACTTCCATTTTGGGTGTATCGGTGTACTAAGTCTTTATCCAGATCCTCCACCTTGGGTTTTACGTCTGGGAAAGCAAATAAATCATAGCTAATTTAATAAAAAGATGCATATTGGGAGATAACCAAAAGAAAAATTCATAGTTCTGAAAAGATATCTGAGGATGGGGAGGCAGGCATTGGCTTAACATTTAACCCACATATTTCAGAGATCCCCAGATCTAGAATTCCCACTTCTTTTAAAAGGCATGCAGAAATGTGTGGAATTGAGAAACTTACCTGCAGAGGAGAAAGGATGCTGGTCAGGATCCAGGTACAGCTGGGAAAAAATTGGTCGTGGTACCACACTACTACATCTCAGAGAGGCTTCAATGGAGTTGTGGAGAGCTTCTTCAAATCGAGCAGATTTCAGTTGCCCAGCATATGAATTCCCCATGGTCTATACCACCCCCACAAAGAAAAAGAAAAAGGAGAAAGTTGACATTAGTAGAGGGTTATATGTCTGCAAAGTACACATAGAGCTGATATAAACTATACGCACATATCCTGTTACAATAGAAGCTATATGAACTATACATTTCTTGAGATAATTTATCAATTTATCTATTCTATCACTTTTGCTTCTTGTCTTCAGAGTCCAAAGGGGCTTTCAAAAAGTCCCTTTAAGGGATCTTGTATCTAAGGATCAAACCATAATAAGTGCTTTAAGCAAAGTTTCTCCAACTAGTAAATCAAGATTAACCTGTCAATCGTGAAGCCCAGCACAGTGACAAGGGCTTCTCCCTTAAACTGGTGAGTGGTGGGCTGCCATAACCCAAAGGAACGCTATCAGTGGTTTCAGAGGAAATATCAAATTACTTCTCTCTCTACTAAGATTTTATTACCCTAGGAGGATTCTTCTCTGGAAAAGGAAAAAAAAAAAAAGAAAGCTTTGTGATAATATATTTAATTGGTGAATTCCTAAAAGCAAGATTTGAGCCTTTTAAAATTCAAAGAACTCATTCATGTATTATTAGTATTTATTTGAAAAACAATGCTGTTTCTTTTGCTTAGTTTGAATCACAGTCTTATTTGGGACCTCAGGAAAGCATAGAGTAAGAAGTTTTGATGCAATCGCCTTTACTTCTCATCGATAGCTACAAAAATTTCCATATATTGTAATAATAACTAAATTTATTGGGTGCTAATTATTAGCTATGTTAATGATTGGTCAAGGTCCCCAAGACCCTTTCTGGGTTCCATGAGGTCAAAAGTCTTTTCAAACTATTATTAGGATATTATTTGCCTTTTTCATTTATTTTCCATGTATAATGGGTTTATTGTTAATTTTTAAAATTAATAAGTATTTTTAAATTTTCTTAGTTTTAATTTCTAATAAGTATAACATATGTAAAAAAACCTCAATTGTTTTTAAGAGTATAAAGAGGTAATGAGATGAAAAGTCTGAGAATTGTTGGGCTAGAGAGTATACCAGGCACTTCCTAAAAATTATTTTATTTAATCCTCAGTATTCTGAAGGAAATGGCAACCCATTCCAGTACTCTTGCCTGGAAAATTCCATGGATGGAGGAGCCTGGTAGGCTACAGTCCATGGGGTCGCAAAGAGTCAGACACAACTGAGCGACTTCACTTTCTTTCTTTCTATAGTTCCTTTTGGAGAAGGAAATGACAACCCACTCCAGTGTTCTTTGCTGGAGAATCCCATGGATGGAGGGGCCTGGTGGGCTACAGTCTATGGGGTTGCCAAGAGTCGGACATGACTAAGCAACTAACACACACACACATTTTGAAGTAGGGCTTCCCAGGTGATGCTTGTGGTAAAGAATCCATCTGCCAATGCAGGAGATGCAAAATTTGTGGGTTTGATCCCTGGGTTGGGAAGCTTCACTAGAGGAGGAAATGGAAATGCACTCCAGTATTCTTGCCTGGGAAATCCCATGGACAGAGGAGCCTGGTTAGGGCTACAGTCCATGGGGTCGCAAAGAGCTGGACATGACTGAGTGACTAAGCACACACATATATATCAAAAAATTATATTGTATACCTAAAACTAATGCAATGTTATATATCAACTATATCTCAATAAAACTGGAAAAAATAAATTACTGGGTTTTTCTTATAAGTACATGTGCCAAAGTATACATATAATACTCAATTACAAGTTGTAAGTTGGAGAAAATCAACAAAGCCCCTCAAGTGAAATTTTCCTAAAATACCAAGGTTTCTTTTTTTAAGGCTTCAGGAGTAGTATTATGATATTCTTAAAGAATTTAGTTTACAAATTTTACAATTAAAACATGAAATTTTAATTTTATGTTTTCTATCTTCTGAAACAATTTGAAGATAGGATTCAAACAGGAAGTACTAAATATATGAAACAGGTAGGTAATGAAAAACCAAGGTTTTGTTCAAACTTGTAAAACCCTACCAGAACAAGTATAAACATTCAATTTTTCTACAGCAATCTATTTTTCAACAGAACCACACACAGTCAAAACAGAGTGGAGGTTGAAAGAGAAACACACCATGTCACTAGCCCATGCGTCTAAAGAGAAACACACCATGTCACTAGTCCAAGCGTCTAAGGAGAAACACACCATGTCACTAGTCCACGCGTCTAAAGAGAAACACACCATGTCACCAGTCCACGCGTCTACAGAGAAACACACCATGTCACTAGTACATGTGTCTAAAGAGAAACACACCATGTCACTAGTCCACGTGCCTACAGAGAAACACACCATGTCACTAGTCCACGCGTCTAAAGAGAAACACACCATGTCACTAGTCCACGTGCCTACAGAGAAACACACCATGTCACTAGTCCACGCGCCTACAGAGAAACACACCATGTCACTAGTCCACGCGCCTACAGAGAAACACACCATGTCACTAGTGCACGCGCCTACAGAGAAACACACCATGTCACTAGTCCACGCGCCTACAGAGAAACACACCATGTCACTAGCCCATGCGTCTAAAGAGAAACACACCATGTCACTAGTCCACACGTCTACAGAGAAACACACCATGCCACTAGTACATGTGTCTAAAGAGAAACACACCATGTCACTAGTCCACGCGTCTACAGAGAAACACACCATGTCACTAGTCCATGCGCCTACAGAGAAACACACCATGTCACTAGTACATGTGTCTAAAGAGAAACACACCATATCACTAGTCCACGCGTCTACAGAGAAACACACCATGTCACTAGTCCATGCGTCTACAGAGAAACACACCATGTCACTAGTACACATGTCTAAAGAGAAATACACCATGTGACTAGTACATGCGTCTGAGTCAAAATCCAATGGCCATTTGACCTTTCTTCCTCACTGAAGGGAGAAAAATTTGAGGAACTAGCATGGTCACCCAAGAGATTTCTTACTGCGGAAAACAATAGAATAACTTCAAAGGTGGACCTTTAGCCTTTCTCAAGAGCACCAAATGCCTGAAAATCTTGCCTCTTCTTAATCTATTACCTGCTCAACAAGTTATCTTCCTTTCATCATTGAAAACCTACATTCTCCAAGGGACCTTTTTAGTTGAATAAAGAAGTACTCAAATATACATGGACGATTACATAGTCTTAATCCCTTCAATTTATACGTAGATTAAGGAGTAATATGATAGATATAGCAAATAAATATTGTGCTGGTTAAACTATTAAATCAATATAAACAGGGGTGATCCAGTTTCACCATCATAGAAGATACACAGAATATAAGAGCATAACCCTGGGAAATGCTCAGATGAAGACAACAGTAAATTCCCATGGAACAGCCTTGGGAGAGCAAAAAGAAGGGGCTGATATTCCAGATGAAAACACAACCAGGCAGTTTTAAAAATGATAATGATAAGGTGAAGAATGACAAAACTGACCCCAAACTTCTTTGGTGCTGAGTGTCAAGTTCTTCATTGACAGTTCAATGCTACCCAAAGAAGGGAAGAGGTCAAAACAAGAAGAATTTTTAGTGCAATGTAGTCTTAATATCTTGGAGAAGAAAATGGCAACCCACTCTAGTATTCTTGTCTGGAAAATTCCATGGACAGAGAAGCCTGGTGGGCTAGAGTTCATGGGGTTGTAAAGACTCAGACACGACTGAGCAAATGGGTATTCTTAATATCATATGCTGTACATAATATTTAGGATCACTGATATCATTGACCTTATCCACCTAGACTACTGAGTCTCTTCCTCCGAATCTCAAAGAGCCCCCAGGCATAACATCCCACTGAAAGTGAAGAAGTTGTAGTCACTTCAGTCGTGTCTGACTCTTTGCAACCCCATGGACTATAGCCCACCAGGCTCCTCTGTCCATGGAATTCTCCAGGCAAGAATACTGGAGTGGGTAGCAATTCCCTTCTCCAGGGGATCTTCCCAACCCAGGGATCCAACCTGGGTCTCCCACATTGCAGGCAGATTCTTTACTGTCTGAGACATCAGGGAAGCCCGACATCCCATTGAAAGTCAGTGTAAATAAATCTAACTTCAGGTCAGAAAATGGAGAAATGCTTTTTCAAATCAGTTGTTAAATGAAATACAACAAGAACAGACTGTGACTTCCATACAAAGGCACGTATTTTATGTCTCTGACTGTCACTGTCTGGGAGACTGTGCTATATTGCTTTCCTGTGTTTCCTTTTATTGTTGTGAAATTACACGGGGAAAACTATGCTAACTGTCTTGGCATAGCACCACAGACCTCTGAAATGCGAATAGGCACTCTTTGGGTAATCTCTAAAAAAGGTATGGTACCCTATAAAGCTCTTTCAGCACCATAATTAATTGCTGCAAATGCAAGTGGGATCAAGTGCAAACCACCAGGACAGTGTGCTTTGGTGTCTTTCTATTCTTCCTTTACCCCTTCTCTACAGAAGGACAGAGGCTTCCCAGGTCCAAAAGTGGTAAAGAATCTCCCTGCCGAGCAGGAGACACAGGCTCAATCCCTGGGTTGGGAAGATCCCCTGGAGAAGGAAATGGCAACCCACACCAGTGTTCTTGCCTGGGAAATCCCACGGACAGAGGAGACTGGTGGGCTACAGTCTATGGGGTCGCAGAGTTGGACATGACTGAAGTAACTAGTATGCATGCACATCGTTATTGTATCACAGGGAATGGTCACAGTGGTGGTCATGGTGGTGATGGTAGTAGCAGTAATTGTCATCACTCTCATTGTCAAGAAATCTGAAAGGAAACATTCTTTGTCAAACCACAATAATAACAGGGGAACTTAGTAACCACCAGGAAAATACAATTACTGCCTCCATTTTTAGGATAACCAAGGTCTAGAGAAGTTCGGGAACTTGCCCAAGGTCATACTATGAGGAAATGGCCAAGACAGGAGTGGAATCTAATCAGTTTGTCTATGGCAGCAGATGTCTTAGGCTACCTAATCATGTATGCCATTCTGTAGTTAAAACACCTACAATAATAACCCAATTGGGAAAAATTCATATTATGTAAACACCTACTAAATTGTGAAGCCAAGCCAAAATAAATAAATAAAAGCCAAGGAAAAAGAGCTTTGTTTGCTGATTTTTCCTTGTCTACCCATGTGCTCAGATGCTCACTCATGTCGGACTCTTTGCAACCTTGTAGACCACAGTCCACCAGGCTCCTCTGCCCAAGAAATCCTTCTGGCAACAATACTGGAGTTGTGTGCGATTTCCTCCGCCAGGCAATCTTCCGAACCCAAGGATCAAACCCAAGTCTCTTATGGCTTCTGCATTGGCGGGTGGATTTTTTAAAAAATAGTGCGTCTACGTATTCCCGGGCTGCAAAACAAGGCTGAAATGCGAGTTTTAACATTGGGTACTGGACAAACAGCCACAAAGACAAGCAACGATTTACAAAATTGAAATAAAATAAAAACACCACCTCTGCTCTCAATGAAAAAACCCAGACCTCACTGTAATGTTTGATGAAAGACAGATATGAACAGAGAGTAAAGTTACTTCACAAAGAATAACAGAATTGCCCTCGGTGTCTTTAGGAGTTTGGTTCTAGGACTCTGGTGGAGACTAGTATCCACGGATGCCTGAGCCCCTTACATAAAAAGACTAGTACAGCCTTCTGAACCAATGATCAAGTTTAGCATCACTTTTTTTAGTATCAAAAGTGAGGCAATGAGACATTGTGGGCCTCCCCATGGGAACCAGCATGAAGCATACACGAACCACCTAGGACTTATTCCTGCCAGAGGGGGTAAGGAATGTAGGCAAACTCTAGAGCTAACTTCCATTTATGGGATGAAGGACTAAGTTAAATGAAACCACATGGAAACAAGCAGATTCAGAAAGAGGAAAAGGAGACAGAGCAGTGGTCCGGTTTCTGAAGGAGCCAAGGTTATCTAGCTTGTAAGTGATGGAACTAGAATTCAAATTTAGGCTCAAAAGCCTGTTTTTTTTCCCCTGCTAAACCAAGCTATTTGAAGTAGAAAAAAATGTGAGTGAAAATGATACATTCTGTTCTATAGAGGTTGTCACCTACTTTCCAAAGTTTAACAATCATCCACCCAGCCAGATGGCATTTGTAAAAATCCTACCATTGAAGTAGTTAAGCACACAGGGTCTGGAGTCACATGGCCTTCATTCAAATCCCGTACCCACTACCCTGTATGATACTGGGCAAGTTAACTTAATCTCTCATCTGTAAAACGGGGCAATACAATCAGTATCATAGATTTCTGTGAGGATACATAGATTTTATGTTTTTAGAATAGTGCCTGGCACAAAATAAATGTGCAGAAAATTTTAGAAGTACTATGTAGTGTTTTGTTTTTTTTTTTTTTTGTAAGCTTGGTGCTACGTTGAGGATACTAAGAAAAGTTGAGATGTATCTCCTTGTATATTTTGGAGGCAGCGTTCTAGCAACAAATGACAATGTACAAGTTCCAAAAACCGGTCTTTGGTGATATATACAATTCACTTACTAAACTTTACAATCATATATACACATCATTACTGCCTCTTACAGCTATCAGATTCTTTGGCTTCATATAAAAAATTCTTATTTAAGACATTCCTGTTTAATGCCTTGTTTACTGCCTCTTGTTTAAGGCATTACTGTTTAATGCCTGTTAACACACCCTTGCTCTGTTAAATATATTCGCTGATGAGAGAGATACTATGTGATTATTGGACCAAGAAATCAAACATGGTTCTTGCAAGTTCTCAAAGAGTCTATAACTCAAAATTAAAAACAAGCATATAGTTACAGTTTTCTTATGCTCTTTTCTCATTTTATGTATTCTTTTAAATTGTTATTTGTTGCTCTAGTATCTGTCTTTCCCATTAAACTGCAACCACTTGGGGCAAAACACTGTGTTTACAACTGGAGTTGAATTTAAACAAAAAAGAATACATTGAGTTTTTTTGTGTCTTACTCAATTATACAGTAAACAGGTTTGAAGAGATATTATGTCTTGTCAAGCACATTCCAAAAAAGGCACAAAATTTATGATGCATTCAAAACAAAAGTGTTCTATTTCATTTTTAGTCATTCTCCTTGCTGAAAATCTTTAGAAAATGCAAACAAAAGACAAAATTTTGAGCCTCCTTTAATAGTTCTGTACATTTAAACCTGGGTGATTCTCCTTGGATAGTTTCTGAAGCCAAAAGCAATTTAACTACTGAAATAAAAACCTAGCCCTAATTACTTTATTTTCTAAGATTAACTGTTTTTAACTAATATACTTAGGGATATGTAATATGTCCTGAATTGCCATAGAAATGCTCATTGTTATATATGAACTAATTTCATAATGATTATATAAAAGCTGTCATAATTAAAAGATAAGGGACAATGCTATCTTTTCCCTTCTGACAGGGAGTTACATGTTACTACTGGAAATTTTTACTTTCTTCCTCGGAATACCAGAAATTCTTCTGTAAAATAAACACATCTCATCAAGACCCTCTGGAACTAGTATAATTACCAGAGGCAATTGCTGTGTCAGATCAAAGAAACAAAACAATAATAGGCAACGTGTGACCTCTACCATGTCGCCAGAGACCAATTTTTCAACAGGCAGAAGAGTCAATAATCCAGAACAGAAAACATTAAATAACCAGAAATGCTTCCAAAGTGTGGCTTAGCACATCCATCAAGGCTGCCACATTCAGAGGGTTCAGAGTCTCTGTGGTTTCTGAGAACAAACTTCTGGGGATTTATCACAACAGTCATTAAAATCTGCATAAAGCACCAGAGGCAAAAACCAATTTCCCAAATGCAGAGTAGAATTTCAAGAGATATTACAATAATTTTCCAAATGTCATAGGATGCTTTAACCAGTAGAGTGAGAAGAACACAGATGATTCAATAATTTCCATATAACATTCACCTAATTTTTCTTATTTACTTGTCCCCATTCTGTTTGGAAAGCAGGCAAAGAACATTAACCCGATAAATATAATTAGTAAGAACACATTAAAGACTTCTGCAGGGTTTTTGTTTTGTTTTGGTAATACTGGGTCACTAAATCCAAAAACAGGGCTTTGGTCTCCTTTGTAATGTATGTAGTTGACTGATAAGAATCATAAGGGTACAAAGAGGGGTAAAGAAATTCCCATTCATGTAATGACAGAGAGAAATACATTTAAAATGCACTTTTAAAAAGCACCACGAATAAAACCGTGCCTTAGTAAAGCAAAATCTGATTGATTTTCTTAGCCGTGACTGCAATGTCTTCTTTCAAAATCAGATGTGAATTAGGGACTGAACACACGTATCTGAATTGTTTAACTTGCAAACACTCGTTCTGCTGGTGACTTAGAGACTAATAAAAGAAGGGCTTAGCATAAAGGAAAAAGCACTGGAAATGCACGTTCAGTTCTTGTATGGATGCGTTACTCTTGCTACCTTCATCTTTCCACTCTGTCATTTGCCCTATCTTTATCTTCTTATCTTATTAACATTGTTAATTCTATTTGTCAGTTTTGCCACAATTTCAGCACTACTTAAACAGCTGTGGGTTTTCTCTAGGCAATTATCAGTCACTACACTTAGGTTTCTAAATTAGTTGTTGAAAGGCACTTTAACCTTGAGAAAATAGACACAGAGCACACTGCCTCATTAAGCCTTACATTTATATGCATGTGGCTTTAAAACAAAAACTTATTTTAAAGCATTAAAAAATCACACACACAAGTAATTCAAACTTCTTGTAAAGTTATCAATGAGCAAGAAAACGCTTAACAAAGCCTATTGTGTACTACTCATCACTTTATCTTTTCCCCTTTACAATACAGATGGCAATACACACACTCTATGTCTATGTACATGTATAGAGTATATAAACTGGGACATCAAAATATTGCAGAATTCCTCTAACTTTTACTACCTGTCTGCCAGGTAGCAACACCTTTGGAAAGTCTCCACAATCATGTAAGTGGTATCTTGAGGTCATGGCAAGAAAGTTCTTCCCACATACAGATTTCCACACCCCCCCCCTTCTCCTTTTCCCTCCAAAGAAAATTCTGTATTTCTATTCACTTTTCTTCTTCTCTCTTCTTGACTCTGACATTGGTTTTCTCCTTACTACTATGAAATGTACCAGGATCAGTAAGGGAGAAACTCCACACTTAAGGTTATTCATCAGCTGATACCCATTTCTATGAAATACAACTAAATAAAAAAAAAAATTCTGTAATCCAAAAATAAATGATACTTCATGAGCCGTTTATTCCTTTTATGTTAAAATAAACTCAAAGAACTTTCCAGAGTTAAGTTTTGGTGTTTTTAAAGGTTTATATTATTCTGCTTTGGGGTCAGTCAAAAGCTTGTTAGAATGATTTTAAAATTAATGTAAACTAGTTGCTTACCCACTTCTCCCCACCCCCAACTCCTGCCACTTTCTGCTCCAAGGAAAGGAAAAGGTGATATTTCAACAGTGTAAAATTCTTCACTGAGAGACAAACATTAAAATGATAAACATTTTGGAAAGCAAAGTACACTTCAAACCCTAACTGTTCTTTCAGACCTATATTGACTGTTATAGTCGTTGCCAACATTTGGTAAGGATTATCCTTCCATTAGGCAAAAGCAAGCATTCCTTAGATAAATCAGGAGTTTTTGCCATGAGACTCATAAAACCTTTTCACAACACAAGATTTTCAAGAGAATCCTTGAAGGTTTTAGGAGGCTGCTCCTTTTACTCAGTAACAAAATACACCCCATGGTGTCTCACTGACCCCACTCAGCTGTCCTTTGACCTCTTCAATTGTTGAAGCCTAACTCCAGGGCCCACAGAATTTGCCTCCCATATCAAAAAGGCGAATGAGGCTTCCTCCTAGCACCTGGTGTAACAAAACCCAACAGTGTCTCCCTCTCTCTGTCCCCTGCGCTCCCTCTCGGGCTACTTTCCAGATGTTCCAGGCCCAAATGTTAAGCCAATACTAGGTTTCAGGATCTGCGTGGTCACCACGAAGGAACACAGGAACCGAGCTGAAGTGGCAATGACCCTCTTGTTCTTTTTGGCCTCAAAAGGATACGATGGGTCATAAAAGAGGAAAAGATCTTTGGCCTCTCTTGGAAATGCCAGGCTATTTAAGCACATTGTAACTTCCAAAGGGAGGGAGCCAGTCTTGGTCATTCCCTGACAGTCAAGAGTTACCTAAGCAGTGTCCCTAAACTCCTAATTCTAAGAGGATTTTTTTATTTTCTTTGTCATAGAAGGGGAAAAGGACAGGATCACCTTTCTCCCCCTCCTTGCATTAAAAGGCTTCCAAAATTAGAAACAGTAAACTTTTATAAAACTTTTAAAACATACATTTCAGGGTATATGAGTAAAAAATGTAAATACATGCAGTCACTAGATGCTGTTTGGTCTTCCCTGCGGAGGCCAATATAATCTGACGTCTCCCTTGTTAGACAAGTTGAAAGATAAAACCACAATCAACAAAGAACCAAGAGCTGAATTCTTATTGTCTTAATTTAGGTATGCAGGAAATATAACACAGAGGCTGTTATAAGAAAAAAGAAAAACCTTAAAGCTGAGAAAGTGTTTTGTTTTGGGGTTTTTTTTGGTGGCAAGGATGGGGGAGGGGAGGGGAAAGCAAAGAGGAGAGAACAGGAGAGGAGCACATAGAAATATCTGCTTCATCAGTTTAAGTACCAAAGACAGTAGCTTTATTTAGAGTCTAAAATGTTCCCCCCAAAAATCTGACCATGAAAGATTTGGATGGGGGGGCATATTATAATTGTACAATACCTTGGTTTATTTATTAACATTTTTGAACCATGTTCATGATTTAGTTGGGCTGTCAACACTTCAGGGAGCCTGTTGCCTAGATTTTACTTGATTAAAGCTTTTTTGTACCTGTAAAAACAAAAAATAACATATACATAAAGACATGAACTAATTTCCAAACGCATTATATTCCACAATGCAGTAACTTAATATTTACAATTCTACAAATATTGCAACCAGAAAATTTATCAGTCTTACATAATTCCATATAGATTATAAAGGGCAAATACAATATTCCTCTTTCCCCAAATGATCACTCTTTATATACCTGGAAATAATTTCTTCTTAAGATTTCCCCCTACTAAATGTAATTGGAATAAATCTGTTAAGTCTACATTTTGGACAGGTGTTACCATAATGCTTAAAGCCCACAGATTATTTTTATTTTTAGGAGAGAAATTGGTGAAAGATAATTTCCTTACTCAAGGGAGTTTGAGTTTTATAATTTCTGGTGCTAGACCAAAATTTATCATCTTAAAGAAGTATCAAAAATTTAAGACATAACCAATATTGATTAAAATTATTTTTCTACTTTTTGAAATGAACAGTTTAATAATTTCCAACAAAGAAAGCCTTCAAGAATAAAAGCAACTACTGTTTCCTATCCTTTTGATTAGTGTATTCCTAGAAGAAATTAAACTAAATAATTATAATTGCATATAACTGGTTGAAAATTACAGTGAACATATTCTTCTGCTAAGTAGATTATAGTCAATATACAAGAAAATATAGTCAGAAGCAGAAAATGAAATAAGAACTATTTTTCACTGATTTTTATACACAACTTAGAAGTGTTTCTACTTTGTTATTATGTCTGAAGAGAAAATAAAAGTGGATTTTTTTAAGAATATACTAGTTCCAATGCATATTTATGGCACTAAAATATGTAAAGTAATATCAATGTATATTTTCTTTAAAAAAAGCTTTCACTTTATTTTCCTTTTAGGCCAACTTGAAAGAGAGAAAAGAACCGCTTTAGATTTTGAAATAAAAATATCTTACCTCCCTTACAGTCAGAAGAATGTCTTCAGGCAAAAGCACAATTAAAAATGCAAGACCTGGATTCTCCATCTCCTGTGTTTCACACCCACCCACCCACCCACCCACCAGTAGACATCTTTTTGTGAGTCAAGAGTCTTGTTCCCTCCATCCAAACCTAAGATTACCCCATATGGTCAGCAAGGTCAAACTGCATTACTGCCAATGAAACTATATGACTCCACAAGGACCTTAATGATTAAAAAAAAAAAAAGGTCAGTAATCCAATTCCAGTTGCTTCAGAGTCTAAAATTGCTAATTTTTGGCCACGTGCTGCACACTTCACCTGCTAGTAATGACATTTTTGTATTTTCTTCTAATTACACTCAAAGCTAAGACCTTTGGCCCCAGGCCACAGACCCCTATTCACGCTGCACACATTCTCTTAAACGACCTGATCCTTTGTTGTCACTCTTTCTCTTTCATCTATTATTTACACCCGTAGAGAAGGAAGATACTCCACCATTTGTATAGCTTAAAGCTTCTAATCATCTTAATTTCTTTGCCTTTCAACCTATGGTTTTTTTAATAGATGAATGCCAAAAAGTTTGACAAAATCATTTTTTTTAACCACATACTTTTCCTTCCTTCCCTTTTCTTACTCCTTGCCAACCTCCTTCCTCACCCTCCTCTACCACAGAAGGTACTCTTGATCTGCCGGCATTCACAAATTTTGACTTTTACCAACAAAACGAATTTCTAAATATAATACAAAACCTCCATCTTGCTCTCACAGATTGATAACAATTATATTTTTTCTCCTCAAACAACTGATTAAAGTGGAAGTTTACTTAAAGTAACTTACTATCTGCCCCAGACTCCCTAAGGCATGAGCATAGGATTTTCAGAATTCCCCTACAAAAATGTCAAAGAAGCTTCATTGAACAGTTAGGATGTTAGTTATGTAGCTGAAACTTTTCAAACATTTTATTATCTGCAGATGCTCAAATGCTCACAAGAAAGGGAAAAAAAAAAAAAAAGAGGAAGGAAAGCATAACAAAAAATACATATAAAGAAAATTTTACCAATAAAAGAATTTGTAAATTACTACCACATCCAAACAGCAAAGTCCTTACATAAAACAGTCTATATCATTGTAATTTCCCAACATTTTCCCCACACTTAAAAAAAAAGAATATCCAAACACATTTTGAAAATCCAAAGCACAGAACTGTTTACCATGTCGCAAATGTCCCCTTCAGATCACGGCAGCCACCCCAAGACTGTGATTTCCAAGATGTTTATAAAAGGACACACGATCCATCTTTGCTCTCTCTTCCTCTATTGCTCAGCTTACTCTTGATTTCTAGCAGTATTTCCTTGTTGTCTGTCCTCTCTGCAGACCCTGAAACCCCTTGTCTTTTCTTATTTTCACCATTTGCCTCAACCAGCAGTTCACTGGAGACCCATCCATCTTGTAATGCCTAAAGTGACAGATGCTCCCAGGAATGACCACACTGCTGAGTGAACAAAAGATAACATCACCTCTAGGAACTCCAGAGAGAAATACAACTGCAACCTTAAGACAGGGTCTGACTTGACAGACACTGGACCATAAACCTCTTCTAAGCGAGAAAGAAAACAATTGCCACACACACAAAAAAATCTGACACAATCAAAGGCAGAAAAGAGTGATTATTTGTGGATTGCCTTTTCACTCTGCAGCTCACTTTTCCCCCCTCAACGCTTTTATATTGGGGCAATTCACTTGCCAAGAGGCAAGAGAAGTTCTTGCCGTGGGCGGGGGTGCGGGGGGGGAGCCTTTCTCAGTATCTTTCATTCAACAATATTCAAAGTGAAATTCATTCACATGTGTGTTTCAGTAAATCTAAGGCTTATGATACAGCATCCTTATGCCTGACCCACCTTGTCTGCATAAAGCAATGTCTAGATTCTGAAATGCTGGCTCAGTGTTACTGCTGTGAAAGGATACACATACTTTGCAAATTAAAAACACATTAGAAATTAAAAAGCAGTGTGACACAATGTCAACAATATGTGTAGCTCATAAAAGAAAGCTCACCATTCATTCATCGGACAACCTCCAACTTAGGTTAAAGAGACTATTAACAAGAGGATTCTGGGAAAGACTACAGCTCTCTTTTTTAACAAAGAAAAGGTCATATTAACATCTCCCAGCAACAAACTAATGATATGGATGCTGTAGATGCAGGGGACTCTGCTTGATACCATCTAGGTTGGGGGGGGGGGGGGCGGGCGGGCGGGTTGCTTTTCATTTTTAAAAGCATCTTATTTAAAATCTTCATGCAAAAAAAAAAAATCTTCATGCAGCAAAAGGCAAATTTAAACTCTAACATTTAAATTTAATTTTAAATTTACTCTAACATTTAGATAAATACAATGAAGGGAAATTTTAGAACAGAAAAACAAAAACTGACTTAGAGAGCAATTAAGAACATTGTGATCAATGTCAATTATGAAGATTAACAACCCCTTTTTATAATAGATATCAAGCAACACAGAACTCTGCTGCAGCTAAATGCATTATCATTTTCAAGCAGGGTAAATGATACAAATACCTTTGTTAAATCTAAAATAAAGAGCCAAATGCTCAAGAAAAGTCTGTCAGCCTTATTTCTAAGAAGAAATGTCAGCATTTACAAATTTTTTTTTTTTTTTAATTGCACAAAAAACTTTTAAGTTACACTTCTTTTTCTTTGGAGAAACTAATAACTCATCCCTATTTTACTAGAAAACATAAATTTTAAAAGATATTTTATCTCTTTCATGTAGAATATTTGTGGGGCAAAAGAAAACTTTTTAATTTGATAAATCAACATATCTTTTTCTTTAACATTATCTTATGTCTCCCTTATTTCCTCAAACACTTCAGAGTATCTGCACAAACAACACAAATATTTCACAATGTCAGAATTTTCTGATCCTTATTTTAATACTGGAAAAACATATCTATATAAAATAATTAAATGAATGCACACAATTAGGTAGATCAATGGGAAAAAGATTAAGTAATTATAGACTGTTTATCAATATGAAAGGACTTGCTCTAATATGGACTTGATCTTTAACTAGACAGCTTTGTTTAACACACGCTGACCCTAAGTTGTCCCCCTAGAACTCCTGATCCAAAAATCCACCTCATTCAACACTCTCAAATTTTGGCATTAATATCAAGAGAGAGATGTGACCTTGAAATGACAGTTCCGTGGCAGAAAGAAAAAAAAGAAGACCCAATTAAAAGACCTACTTTAAGACACAATAGGATCAATACTGCACACAAGAAAAGTACACCCCCGTGGAAAGTTCTTATTGCCTGATTGATCAAAAACAAAACAAAACTTTTCCTTTTTTCAGGGCCTCTTCCAGATCACAGTCAGTGCCAGAAATCCACACAGGAAAAAAATCCATCAAAATGAAACCCTAAAAGGGTTTACCCTTCACCATCCCATTTGCACTTCAAAACCCTGTAAGGCCTTCAGTTAAACCCCAGGGCTGAACCATTTCAATAATAAGAGAGGTGGCCAGCAGTGATTTATCTCCCATTTGGCCTCTGGACAGAGCTGTAACGTCTAGGAAGCTTCCCTTCCCTGACTCGAACCCGCCCCCCTAAGTCTCAACCTTCATTTCTGCAGCTTTGGATATTCAGTACCTTGTAAACAACTCACATGCCCTTTCCAATCAGATGGCAAGAACAGTTTGTAACTCAGGGTTTTCTTGGCAATATTTTCACAAAACGGAATGCTGTTGTGATAATCAGAGCATTGAAAATACCAGGTTAAATTTCAGGTTCTCTTTGCTGTAATAAGTTGAAGAAGAAAGAAACTTCAACTTAAGCCTTTTTCTTCTCACACATGTTGATTGTTGTCAGAACTTCTTAAACTTTTCCCAATTTATACCCCGATATCCATTACATCTTGGGCTACATCAGCCAACTTCCTGTAGTGATGTTCATGTAAATTTAAATCCTTGCATTGTAAAATGTCTTAGCAAATCCAAAAATGTGGAGATTTCACAGGTCACAGACTCCTGGGTCAGAAAGACCTTAAGAACAGATAGCAGACCACTATGACTCAATTGATTTATTCTACACTTGTTATCAAATTTGTTCTATAACTGACATCACACACACACAATTTTCCTCTAGTTAAATAAATACCAACAATGTCAACAGTTATTTAAGTTGAAATAAACGTACCAGAAGTTATCATATGGGAAACAGTGAAGCTACTTCTTAAACATGGAGAACATTTTGTCACTGGGCATGAATTTCCTATTTCAAAATTATGTTCATATGCTTGCTAATATACAGAGAAGATGAAAAATATATACACTCTTTTCCCTATCTATTCATTGCTTTCTATTTCATTTCAGTGACAGGGCTTTGTTCTTTTAATTGATTCTGATAAATTCCATCTGAATGCCACATTAACAACTTGCCCTAAATGATTCCACTATAGTAATTCTGATTTTATAAGATGAGAACTTTCAGGTTATTCATTAACTTTATAAATTTAGAGACTCTATAGGCAAATATAAATGTATTTCATTTAAACCTAGTATCAGTTAAGAGAAGTTTAAAAGAATAAAATTAATTATATGGCCCTGATAGTTAAAAATACAAGAAATACAAATTTTTGTTAATTCAAAGAAAAGTTATTCACACTTTTGGAGCTATTTATCAATAAAAATATCTAACTATCCTTATACCACATTAGCAAATAGTTTTCATTTTCAGAGCTTCAAATACCACAAATTCTAAAAGCAAAAAATAAACCAACTTTTACAGCAAATGACTTTATTGCATGCTACCAGGTCAATGTATCTCAGATTTGTGTATGAGATAACATAAAAATTCAAACTGCATATATAAATCAAGAAGAACAGATAACTGAGAAAACCAAAGGGACATGACTTTTTCTATCACTGAAACAAACTTTGTCACTAATAACAATACTCCGAAAAACAAATTTCTTAACCTACCACACAACATTAAAAAAAAAAAAAAGCTTTCCTCAGAGAGTCAGCAAGAGTAATTGATCCACCACAGAGGAAATATTCAATCTTCATTAAATATTTACTCAGTGCAATAGGTTGTTAGGTCTATTTAGACCTCAAAGAAGAAATAGTTCCTGTTTGGTAGGAATCAGGTCTTGGGAGAATTGAATGGAGATGAACTGAAGTTCCTCAAGTCATGACACTGTATTTCAAAACAATGATGCTAAAAATTGGAGGTGTGCTATGAAATGATTGCTGCTACTTTGAAATCTGATACAAAGAAACTAACAGTTCAGGGAGTCCTAATTTTAACAAGGTATGACCGGATAAGTAAGCAACTTGATTTCCTGGTAACGCAGAACAATACAATTTGTATGTTTAAGATCTGTGGTTCCCAACCTTTTCGCCATAGCCAAGTCGCCAGTCTTTTCTGGGTCTCTTTCCTTATCCATAAAATGAGAGGTAAAAGTAATACATTTCCAGATTGAAGACACTACAGCTACAATGGGGGAAGGGAAAAGATCCCATTCACAACTGGAACAACATGAAGAAAGCACAGGACTCGTCTTAATGACAAATCCGTGATAACATCATTTTTTCAATTGCCAAAGGTGAGTTGGATGATATAAGTGAAAATTTACACACAGACAAATATGCTGCGTTTCTTATAGAGAAGTCTAATTGTAAAACTACTTGTTTCTCAAACAAAGTAATAACACAATTCCAATCAAAAGAACAGTAAAATTTGGGGGGAACATAGTGAAAATATTCATAAATTCATAAGGAAGTTTATCAGAGAAAAGATGGGGAAAACATCTTTTTGAAAAATGTTACAAGGGGAGGTGAGTCAAAATAAATGTTAAATTATAGTACGAAGAAAGAGCTTTTTGTTCATTGTCACTAAATCCAGTGAATGTTTTTTTTTTGGTTCTCGTCTAACATGTCCTCTGACCCTATTTCTTGAAATTTCCTTTCCGTCTGCTGGGTTTCATCTCACAGCTCTCTGGTTTTCCTCCTTCCCTATGCTTCTCCTTGGTTCCCTTTGCACTCCCATAATACTCCGCCCAGCAATGAAATGTGGTGGTTCTGCAGGATCTAGTATGTGGGAGCCATCCTCCAATAGGCCCCATGGTTCCCACCTCCTGTGTAATCCACTCCCACATCGAATCAGGGCTGACTTACACGACCAGTAAAATATGGAACAAGTGACAATGTGTGATTTCCAAGGTCATAAAAGATATTGTAGTTTCTTATATGTAAAATAGAAAACTAATAAGAATCTACTGTATAGCACAGGGAATTCTATCCTATACTCTGTAATGGCTTATATGGGAAAAGAATACTAAAAAAAGAGTGGATATACATAGATGTATAACTGATTCACTTCATTGTACACCTGAAACTAATACAACATAGTAAATCAATTATACGCCAATAAAAATTAAAAAAACAAAACAAAACTGGGAAATACTCCAAATCAAGTAACCATTTGAATTCTGGAATTGTTGATTCCCTCTACCATGTTTCACGTGGAGTTTACAAAAAAAAAAAAAATATTGTAGTTTCTTCCCTGACCTCTTGGATCACTTGCTCTAAGAGAGGGCAACCACTGTGTTATACAGACACCCAAGCCGTCTGTAGAGAGGCCCTCATGGGTAGGAGCTGAGGCTTCCTGCCAAGAGACAGGACCAACGTCCCTAGCTGCTCTCCTTGCCTCCCCTCTGACACTCTCCAATCACTACTCTGCATCAAGTGAAACACAATCATCAACTCTTTGCTAAAGACTCGAAGTTTTATACTGTTGAGGATAAAAATCAATATTGTAAACATCCCTTCCTACCTCTCCAGTCTTATTTTGCAATGTTCTCTTCCTAAACGCTGGGCTCCAGAAACGCTGACCAATCTTAGACATTTCTGTTCCCTCTGCTGTGAAACCACTCATCCTTTCACTTCTGCCTACTGAAATTCCCTCTTCCTTCCAGATCCTCTCTGAAGCACTGCTTCCCTAATTCTCTCAGCCCTTTGCTGAAAGCTTTCAAAGAACCCTTTTTCATCTCCTTCTCAACATTTCATTCACTTTTGAGCTATGTAATCTATATGATGAATTGTTTTAATGCTTGTCTTTCTTCCTAAATTTCAAACTACATTGAAAGTAGGGACAATGTTTTTTGGGTTTTGCCTGTTATTGAAATCACAGCACCTATTGTGGTGTCCCCTGGTACTCAAAAATCTTGTCTGAATAATTTAATAATTTAAAATATAGGACTGGCACAAGAATGAGAAGCTCATTGGTGACAGTCCAAAATTTTCTATTATCTGTAAGCATTATTGTATGATAATTGAGGCATTATAAAACAATAAATTGTTTTATATATTTACACATGGACATCACCAGATGGTCAATACCAAAATCAGATTGATTATATTCTTTGCAGCCAAAGATGGAAAAGCTCTATAGAGTCAGCAAAAACAAGACCAGGAGCTGACTGTGGCTCAGATCATGAATTCCTTATTGCCAAATTCAGACTTAAATTGAAGAAAGTAGGGAAAACCACTAGACCATTCAGGTATGACCTAAATCAAATCCCTTACAATTATACAGTGGAACTGACAAATAGATTCAAGGGATTAGATCTGATAGAGTAACTGAAGAATTATGGACAGAGGTTCATGACATTGTACAGGAGGCAGGAATCAAGGCCATCACCAAGAAAAAGAAATGCAAAAAAGCAAAATGCTTGTCTGAGGAGGTCTTACAAATAGCTGAGAAAAGAAGAGAATCGAGAGGCAAAGGAGAAAAGGAAAGATATACCCATTTGAATGCAGAGTTCCAAAGAATGGCAAGGAGAGATAAGAAAACCTTCCTCAGTGATCAGTGCAAAGAAATAGAGGAAAACAACAGAATGGGAAAGACTAGAGATCTCTTCAAGAAAATTAGAGATACCAAGGGAACATTTCATGCAAAGATGGGCACAATAAACATGGACAGAAATGGTATGGACCTAACAGAAGCAGAAGATATTAAGAAGAGGTGACAAGAATACACAGAAGAACTGTACAAAAAAGATGTTCACAACCCAGATAATCACGATGGTGTGATCACTCCCCTAGAGTCAGACATCCTGAAGTGCGAAGTAAAGTGGGCCTTAGGAACACCTCACTACAAACAAGCTAGTGGAGGTGATGGAATTCCAGTTAAGCTATTTCAAATCCTAAAAGATGATGCTCTGAAAATGCTTCACTCAATACGCCAGCAAATTTGGAAAATGCAGCAGTGGCCACAGGACTGGAAAAGGTCAGTTTTCATTCCAATTCCAAAGAATGGCAATGCCAAAGAATGCTCAAACTACTGCACAATTGCACTCATCTCACATGCTAGCAAAGTGATGCTCAAAATTCTCCAAGCCAGGCTTCAACAGTACGTGAACTGTGAACTTCCAGATGTTCAAGCTGGATTTAGAAAAGGCAGAGGAACCAGAGATCAAACTGACAACATCCATTGCATCATTGAAAAACCGAGAGAGTTCCAGAAAAACATCTACTTCTGATTTATTAACTATGCCAAAGCCTTTGACTGTGTGGATCACAAAAAACTGTGGAAAATTCTTCAAGAGATCGGAATACCAGACCACGTGACCTGCCTCCTGAGAAATCTGTATGTAGGTCAAGAAGCAACAGTTAGAACTGGACATGGAACAACAGACTGGTTCCAAATCGGGTGAGGAATACATCAAGGCTGTATATTTTCACCCTGCTTATTTAACTTCCATGCAGAGTACAACCTGTGAAATGCCAGGCTGGATGAAGCACAAGCTGGAATCAAGATTGCCGGGAGAAATATCAATAACCTCAGATATGCAGATGACACCACCCTTATGGCAGAATGCAAAGAAGAACTAAAGAGCCTCTTGAAAGTAAAAGCAGAGAGTGAAAACGTCGGCTTAAAACTCAACATTCAGAAAACGAAGATCATGGCATCTGGTGTCATCACTTCATGGCAAATAGATGGGAAACAGTGGAAACAATGACAGACTTTATTTTTTGGGCTCCAAAATCACTGCAGATGGTGACTATAGCCATGAAATTAAAAGACACTCCTTGGAAGAAAAGCTATGACCAACCTAGATAGCATATTAAAAAGCAGAGACATTACTTTGCAAACAAAGGTCCATCTAGTCAAAGCCATGGTTTTTCCAGTGGTCATGTATGGATGTGAGAGTTGGACTATGAAGAAAGCTGAGTGCCGAAAAATTGATGCTTTTGACTGTGGTGTTGGAGAAGACTCTTGAAAGTCCCTTGGACTGCAAGGAGCTCCAACCAGTCCATCCTAAAGGAAATCAGTCCTGGATGTTCATTGGAAGGACTGATGCTGAAGCTGAAAGTCCAATACTTCGGCCACCTGATGTGAAGAGCTGACTCACTGGAAAAGACGTTGATCCTGAGAGGGATTGGGGGCAGGAGGAGAAGGGGACGACAGAGGATGGGATGGTTGGATGGCATCACCGACTCAATGGACATGAGTTTGAGAGAACTCCAGGAGTTGGTTGTGGACAGGGAGGCCTGGCATGCTGTAGTCCATGGGATCGCAAAGAGTCCGACACGACTGAGCGACTGAACTGAACTGAACTGAAAATAATAAAGGGAAGGAGCAATTGTTCGTTTAATTATACTGAAATAAGGATCAACAATACAAAAAGTGACATCTAACAAACAATTTAGACACTAAAAATAAATGCCAGAGAGACAAAAGATTAAATTTAAATATCTATAGCTAAATAGATTTATATGCCCACCCACATCAGACCATATAAAAACTGAGGAAACAGAATTAAATATTTTTTACACTGATATTTATTGTGTACCAAGATTTATTATGGTGTCATAGTGAGAATTTAGCTTTCTAAGCCTGGAAATCACAAAGGATAAGACTGACAGATTTGACTAGTAAACATATACAACTTCCATACATTAATATTTAACAGCTAAAACAAAAAGAAAAACTTTTCCAGCTAATGAAAAGAGTTAAAGTCTACTATATACGTAAAGGAACTAAAAGAGGTAAACTAAAGATAGTGAAGGACAGCGAAGCCTGGTGTGCTGCAGTTCATGGGATCGCAGAGAGTCAGACACAACTTAGAGATCGAACAACAACAGTGTACATGATAAAGTAAAACATTAATACCTCCACTCCTGAGCACAATTTAATATTCCATCCATAGGGAACTGCAGCCTGCCAGGCTCCTCTGTTCATGGGGATTCTCCAGGCAAGAATACTAGAGTGGGTTGCCATGCCTCCCTCCAGGGGATCTTCCCAACCTAGGGATCAAACCCAGGTTTCCTGCATTGCAGGCAGATTTTTTACCACCTGAGCCACCAGGGAAGCCCAGGAATACTGGAGTGGGTCGCCATTCCCTTCTCCAGGGGACCTTCCTGATCCAGGGATCAATCCCCGGTCTCCCGCATTGCAGGCGGATACTTTACCACTGAACCACTGGGGAAGAAAAGAGTAACTAGAAGGAGATGCTTGCAGGATGAGATTCTTCCCTCATCCTGAAAAGGATGAGGCGATGGTACAGAAGAGAGGAGATGGGCAGTGGACTCAAGTACTAGAGGCTGTAGAGAACAGACAGAGGAAAAGGATGGAAGCACCCATACATGGCAGAACCACAAAGCAGGAGCCAGTGTCCTTGCTAACAGCAGTGCTGCTTTATCAGCCTTAGACAATTACCTCCAAACTCTTTTTACGTGGGAAAGAAATAAACTACTAACTTGCTCTTTAGAGTTTTCCTGTCAATGTAATCCTAACTGATACAGGAGAGGAGAGTGTTGAAAAAATACGCAAGCATCACTCAAAAGCATGAAACAGCGTAGTGTATACAGAGGACAAGGGGGCTTCTCTGGTGGTTCAGTGGTAAAGAACCTGCCTGCTTATGCAGGAGACAGAGGAGATGTGGATTCGATCCCTGGGTTGGGAAGATCCCCTGAAGAAAGAAATGGCTACCCACTCCAGTATTCTTGCCTGGGAAATTCCATGGACAGAGGAGCCTGATGGGCTACAGTCCATGGAGTCACAAAGGGACTGTGTGACTGAGCACACATACACATACACAACCCAGTCCTAGAAAGTTTAATAACTTGCTCAAGGGCACATGGCTGGTTGAAAAGTGGTCACATCAGGAATCAGACATAGATTCATCTTATTTCAGCATCATGTTTTTAATCACTTTACTAAGTTATCTCTCATGCAATGGCATGACATGTATGAAATAGTATGGCAGGCAGTACAATGGTTTGGATTCTTGCAACCTCTTAACTAGATGCTCTTTCAGCATTTGAGAATGTTCGGGCCCAAAGCAGTTTTTTAAAAATGCAAACTGGGGAGGATGGTGGTGTCTTCTCTGATTAAGGGCACTTGGGAAGAAGATGAGGCTTTGAATGGAAGATGATGCTTTCAAGTCTTAGATATACTGGTTTTGAGATGGCTGTGAAATATCCAAATGGAGATATCTAGCAGTAATTTGATAAGATGCTTCTGAAGTTTAGGGGGAAGCAGGTTGGAGATAAAGCTCTTGGCATCAGTTGTTCTTAGAGGTCAGCTAAAGTCAAGGCAATTACAGGGACTTTTCAGGGACTCCCAAAAGTGAGAAGAGCAGTCTGTGGAGAAAAGGGCAGTGGGTACAGACTTGAAGAGAAAGGAGTATATTGAAATAATTACTTAAGAAGAAGGAGACCGGCCCAGTCAAGGACAGTCAAAGATATCACTAAGTTGTACTTAGGGTTAGGGACAATGAATTTATAGTGATATCAATCTGAGTGGTGGGAGGGTTTTCTACTGTAGCAATTACTAACTCAATAGTAGGAAAACTTGCTAAAATTTCATTATTTTTCCAGTTCCTTTCTTTTCTCCCAATGTGAGTTGCCTGAATTGACCTGAGCACTTGACCTATTATTTAAATTCATCTTCGCTTCAGACTCTGAAATCGTCAAAAAGTCTGTTGAGACTCTGAAAATCTTTTTTAAGAATCATTTTTATTCCCAGCAACTTGCACAGCAATATCTGTATTGTTTTATCTTCTGGTTAGGCTGTCTGTAAGGGCAGGAACTGTCTCACAGTTGTTGTTATTCAGTCACTAAGTCCTGTCTAACTCTTTGCAACCCCACGGACTGCAGCACATCAGGCTTCCCTGTCCTTCACCATTTCCCAGAGCCTGCTCAAACTCATGTCCATTGAGTCAGTGATATCATCCAACCATCTCATCTCTGTCATCCCCTTCTCCTCCTGCCTTCAATCTTTCCCAGCATCAAGGTCTTTTCTAATGAGTCAGCTCTTCACATAAGGTGGCCAAAGCATCGGAGCTTCAACATCAGTCCTTCCAATGAATATTCAGAATTGATTTCCTTTAGGATTGACTGGTTTGATGTCCTTGCTGTCCAAGGGACTCTCAAGAATCTTCTCCAAGTTGGTGATACTGTCTAGCCATCTCATTCTCTGCTGCCCCATTCTCCTTTTGCATTCAATGTTTCTCAGCATCAGGGTCTTTTCCAGTGAGTTGGCTCTTTCAATCAGGTGGCCAAATGATTAGCACTTCAGCTTCAGCATCAGTCTTTCCAATGAATATTCAGGGTTGATTTCCTTTAGGATTGACTGGTTTGGTCTCCTTGCTGTCCAAGAGACTCTTAAGCATCTTCACCAGCATCACAATTCTAAAGCACCAATTCTTCAGTGCTCAGCCTTCTTTATGGTCCAACTCTCCCATCTGTACATAACTACTGGAAAAACCATAGCTTTGACTAGATGAACCTCTGTAGGCAAAGTGACGTCTCTGCTTTTTAATATGTTGTCTAGGTTTGTCATAGCTTTCCTTCCAAGGAGCAAGCATCTTTTAATTTCATGGCTGCAGTCACCATCCACAGTGATTTTAGAATCCAGGAAAATAAAATCTGCCCCTACTTACACTTTTTCCCTTTCTATTTGCCATGAAGTGATGGGACCAGATGCCATGATCCTAGTTTTTTGAATGTTGAGTTTCAAGCAAATTTTTTCACTCTCCTCTTTCACCCTCAATTAGAGACTCTTTAGTTCCTCTTTGCTTTCTGCCATTAGAGTATTATCATCTGCATATCTGAGGTTGTTGATATTTCTCCCAGCAATCTTGATTCCAGCTTGTGCTTCATCCAACCCAGCATTTCACATGTAGAAGTTAAATAGACAGTGTAATAATATACAGCCTTGCTGTACTCCTTTTCCAATTTTGAACCAGTCCGTTGTTCCATGTCTGGTTCTAATTGCTGCTTCTTGACCTGTATACAGGGTTTCTCAGGAGACAGGGAAGGTGATCTGGTGTTTCCATCTCTTTAAGAATTTTCCACAGTTTGTGATCCACACAGTCAAAGGTTTTTTGCATAGTCAATGAAGCAGATGTTCTTCTGGTATTCCCTTGCTTTCTCCATGATCCAGTGAATGTTGGCAAATTGATCTTTGGTAATTCTGCCTTTTCTAAACCTAGCTTGTACATCTGGAAGTTCTTGGTACACATACTGCTCTAGCCTAGCCTAAAGGCTTTTGAGCATAACCTTGCTAGCATGTGAAATGAACACAATTGTATAGCAGTTTGAACATTCTTGGGCATTTCCCTTCTTTGAGACTGGAATGAAACTGACCTTTTCCAGTCCGCTGGCCACTGCTGAGTTTTCCAAATTTGCTGGCATATTGAGCACAGCACTTTAACAGCATCACCCTTTAGGATTTTAAATAGCTCAGCTGGAATCCCATCACCTCCACTAGCTTTGTTTTTAGTAATGTCTGCTAAGGCCTGCTTGGCTTCACACTCCAGGATGTCTGGTTCTAGGTGTGTGACCCCACCATTGTGTGTCCTCACGCACAGTATGTTCTTATTAAATATTTGTGAGATTGGATTGACTTTAACTTGTAAAACTCAGTATAGAAACTAACCAACTATCTAAAATTACCAAGCAGTGATTTTTAAGATTGCAGACTTGGAATAAACAGTCTCCTCTCAACCTTTTATTCTGTTTTTCATCAAGAGGTGATTAGGACACCTTCACCCTAGTATGTGCCATGTTGTCTTTGGAGTTTGCATGGGCCCTGCTGGCCACTCTTTAGGTTCTGTGACCATGGATGAGTCACCAAGCATTTCCCTGTCTCCTGAATCCTTGAGTGAAACTCAAGTGATTGGACCTGATGACTGCTGGTGTCCCTTCTCATTCTAAAATCCAGAGATCCCATAACCCCCGGAAGACCTTTAAACCACACCTGAGAACCACTGCCTTATAAACAGCAATTAAAACATGACCTCCAGGGCGTCTGTGGTGGTCCAGTGGTTAAGAATCCACCTGCCAATGCAGCGGACAGGGGTTTGATCCAAGGTCCAGGAGAATCCCAAATGCCACAACAGAGTTCACACGCCGCAACTACTGGAGCCTGTGATCTAGAGCCTGTGCTCTGCAACAAGAGAAGCCACAGCAATGAGAAACCCACACACAGCAGTGAGAAGCAGCCCCTGGTTGCAGCAACTACACAAAGTCGGTGCGCAGCAGCAAAGACCCAGCACAACCAAAATAATAATAATAATAATAATTTTTAAATGGGCTCCATGTTTCAGTATTGGAAAATGGGTGAATGAAACCCTCTCCCTATAAAACTGGGTTATAATCTACAAAGCACATTACTCTTAAAATTAAGACCCTGATGCATGCGGGCATGCTAAGTCACTTCAGTCATGTCTGACTCTCTGCAACCCTTTAGACTGTAGCCCGCCAGGCTCTTCTGTCCATGGGATTCCCCAGGCAAGAATACTGGACTGCACTGCCATGCCCTCTTCCAGGGGATCTTCCTGACCCAGGGATCGAACCTGCATCTCTTACATCTCCTATATTGGCAGGCAGGTTCTTTACCACTAGCACCACCTGGGAAGCTCAAAGACACTGATGCTTTATATTTTATTACTGCTTCGATCGCTGGTAAAAACATTTTTATCAGATGCAAATTTGTTTTTCAATGTAGGTTTACCCCAAAACCAAATGAAAGGGCACTTCAGTAGTAAAAAAGAGAAGAAAGCTAGAAGAACATGAGACACCATATTGGATCTCATGTGTGCTCTGGTAACACTTTCATTTTTTTAAATTTTTCAGATGAGAAATGAAAGGGTGTAAGTGACTCAAGATTGCAGAAGTAGCAAAGGGCAAGGCTGGTACTAAAATGCAAGGCTCCCTGCATACTTAAAAAAAAAAAAAAAAAGGAAAAATGAATTGGTCAAAATTCCTGAAAGACAAAAACAGATGAAGGTAAAATGCCAGCTGGTTGAGTTTAAACAGAGGTTCCACTTTGTTCTTTGCAGGTTTGAGAATAAACAATTCTAGTGATTAACATGAAGGGCTGCCAGATGAAACATTCTGACTCCTAAACAAAAATACTTGTAATTTTGTACCACAGTTAGTAGATCAATTGTAAAAACTCAAGTAAATGGAAAACAAGGAGAATTAGCAAACCCAGAATACAATTTTCCTTCACTCTTTCAGAAGACAGATTGAAAAAAAAATAAAAATAAAAATAAAAGCCCGTACCTCCCTTCATTAGCAGCCAGGGTGGTGAGTCCCGTTGTAAATCCCACATATAAAGGCTCAGGGCTACCTGCAGAGCCTAGGAGTACCAATCACATTAGTGAAGACACCAGATGACCAAAGGAAGCCGTGAGGGTCTGGGAAAGAGAATAAACAAAAGGCAGCATTCCAAATGAATGCCATTGCTAGAGGCCGCATTGTAAAATGCCTGGGTTTAAGAACCCTAAAGCAGATTAGTTTAAGGCAACAAAAGATTCAAGTAAGCTACAAATAACTCATTTTGACACATTAAGAAATTGTCTTCATTAGATCATCAGGTACTTAAGTGCAATTATTAAAAAAATAATTCCACCTAAATTGTGTTTCAGGCACTGAGGCCTAGAAGAACGGGGTTCAAAAAAATGGTTCATGACCAAAATTCATGAACCAGACACACGGGCCTTTTCCCTTTGAGTCTTCCTGACATTTGAAAGGTCTATAATGACATTAAAATTTGTTGTACACAACATTTTGATTTTTATCACTCTATTTAAAGGTGCTACTCTAAAAATAAAATAAAATAAAAAAGGTGCTACTCTAAGTACCAACCAGAAAAGCTCAAATCTCTCCAACTGTATAGTGACTTTTCTTCCACACTGTTACCTCATTTACAAAGAAAATAAGCAACACTTTTGGGGTATGAATGGCCAACAAGAAAAGAAGAGAAAAGTTAGGCCTTGGTGTAACTTTCTGAACATTTTCTATCGCTTTACATGCTTGTTTCACTTTTGTTGCAAAGTTTAAACTCAGATACAATTTAGATACTTAAATTTGAAAATGTGGAAGGGAGGCTTACTTCCATGTGGGGAAGGCTGAGATTTGCTGCTATTTGTTTCTTATTGGGGAGGGGGACAACTAAGAAATTATGCTAAATAAATTTAATGACCTCCAATATTGTTTGCCATTTTGCTCATTAAAGAATCCATTTTGTTAAGACTAATAATACTGATGTAAAATAGAAACAATTACTTATCTAAAGTCCTGTAAAAAGACATGGTCTCATGTGTGTAAGAGTAGATAAAATGGCCTTCCACTCAACATCTTCAGGTGTTCAAACCATCAGTCAATCTGAAACTGTACAAATGTATTTAGAGACTCCCTTTCTCACTAGCAAATGAGCAGATGGGCAAACGTGGTTCTGATCATTTAAATAGTCTTAAAATCCTAAGGCCAAAATTGAGATGTAATTATGATAACCTTTCCCCCTAAATTTTACTTTTCAAAAATTAATTTCTTATCATTGGTTTAATTCTAATAACACCCCTCACCAAGAACAAAAACAGTCCAGCTCATACTTTCCCTTGAAAAGGTGCACCCATCGTTTTATCACGCACTAATAGGGTCATGAGCAAGGCTACACAAACACAGAAGGAAATACTTTACAGCTAATGGGCTGACGTTACCTGAGGCAGCGGTCCCCAACGTTTTTGGCATTAGGGACCAGTTTTGTGGGAGACAATTTTTCCGTGGACGGGACAGGGGGATGGTTTGGGGATGATTCAAGCATATACATTCATTGTGCACTTTATTTCTATTATTATTACATTAGCTCCACCTCAGATCTCCAGGCGTTAGATCCTGGAGGCTGGGGGCCATTGACCTGAGGCTTTTAGGTCAGGTGAAAACTGTTGATTTCATTTGTGTTCAAGTGAAAAAACACTAGAAAAGTCAATGAGTCTGAATTCCAAAAGCTTTTTGACTTCCCCACTCTTCTAGGTTTAAAAACTATCATCACATAATAAAATTATAACAAGATTTAAAATGAGTAAATATGTATACGAGTAAATAATCAATCACTCTTGTTTCAGAGAGAAAAGATGTGTATATATAGAGAGGGACTTGTGGCAGAGCCACGTTCCAAGCTGTTTGTGGATGGTGACCCCTAACTACAAGCTCTTAACTGAAGAAACCCTCACCATTACTGTGGCCTCTCTGGCCTTGTCTCAGTTTTGTCACATAGACAGTGGCAGAAAGAAGCCCGGTCACGTCAGTGACGGTGTATTTTCTCGGACAGCTCCCTATTTGCTGGAGAGGCTCCTTCATTTTCTCATCTACTCCTTTCTTCTCTCCTTGACAGTCAAGAGGCAGGACCAAGAGTGGCCTGACCCATGCTGCTTCTAAAGAAATAAAGATAGGCAGAGCGATGAGCGAGAAATCTGACCCAAATCATGCTCTTCTACTCTACAACTGTGTGGCCTGAGGCTAGTTATCTGCAAAACAGGAAAAGTATCTTCTACTTTACAGGGTTAAAACAGAGAAGATAATAAATGTGAAGCACTTGGTATTTATTAGACATACAATAAATGTTAATACACTTCCTATATAAATCTGTAACCACAGGAAGAATAATGCTTCAGAGTTCTTTCATGCATGTATATTATCTTAGTTAATCCTTGTATGATCGCCACACTCGTAAAGAGCCAAGTACTCAAACGCACGACCTCTGACTCCAGAGCTACTGTATTTTTTTCTATTGTGCTGCTACATAAGGTGCTGTGCTGACGGAGGCCACATTCCATTCCTCTATGTCAGCCCCTGTGATGGGTTAAGGAGTTTGGGAGAAATCTTAGAAGCAAGCAAAGGAAATTAAAAAATCACAGTCAAAGCCAGCCAACTCAGGGTAATTCCAGAAGGATAGGCTGCCCTATCAATAAAGTATCTTTTATTGGTAAAAAGACAATGAAAACAAAAGTAAGACCCAATTATAATGTCCTAGGTTCTAGATCTCAATAAGAACATGATTATTTTAGGTTGGCCAAAGACAACTCATGAAATAGACCTAAAAAATCTTGCCTCAGCCTCAGGTGGACAGAGGTTTCCTACTTGTCGTTAGATGTAACCAACAACTAAATCAACCCCACATTTCTAAACACCTCAGAACTGTACAGGGAACTTGGACACACTTTATTTCATTTACTCCTCATGGTAGCATTCTAAGGCACACGTTGTGTTCACTGCATGAGGATACAGACTCCAGAACCTCCCTGATGATCCAGAGGTTAAGAATCTACGAGCCAATGCAAGGGACACAGGTTCAATCCCTGGTCCAGGAAGATTCCACGTGCTGTGGGGCAACTAAGCCCGTGCTTCACGACCACTGAGCCCACACTCTAGAGGCCACAAGGCACAACCCCTGAAGTCCAAGTGCCTCAGAGTCCGAGCTCCACAGCAAGAGAAACCACAACAATGAGCCCGCAACTAGAGTAGCCCCTGCTCACCACAACCAGAGAAAGCCAACTCGCGACAAGGAAGAATGTTTTTGGCCAGTGCAGCCAAAAATAAAATGAGTTAAAAAAAATTATTTTAAGTAAACATTTTAAAAAAGAGTACAGATTCCAAATGATTGAGCAATTTGTTTGAGAAAATCTGCAGTGCTGAGATTCAAGCCTACATTCTTTAAACCCCATATGATGTGCTCTTCAAGCTAAGATACACTATGTTCTCTACAGCAACAGAAGAGAATATGTGAAATGACCCAAAATGATAACAAAATTGTTAATTAAAATTCAAGAGAGAACTAACAGATTTTAACTGGTTAAATGTGAGTTTACTTACACAAATTGTGAAAATCCCTATTTAGAGAATTGTGAGGTTAGGATGACATCCATAAAGAATTGCTTTAGATTTTAAAAGAATTTAAAAAGCTATTCCTGGTTTACTTCAGAAGTCAGACTGAAAGAAAATGGGCATCTTTCACACTAGACCATTTACATTTGGTGTAATGGATTCTACACCATTTACATTTGACTCTACTACTTGTATTTTTTTAAACATCAAATTTTCTAATAAGCTAAATTTAAAACAACCCAGAATGACAAATTTTCATCCAGAAATATGATCTTCTCTCTCCCTTATAACTTTCATTCTATTACCTACCCTGAGAAAATCTATGTTGAGAGGTAATATATATGAACTCCCTAATGGACCTCCCAATGGCCTAGTTGGAAGGCACAGTGCTCTTAATTTTTGATATAATGTAAAGAAACCAAGAAGAATCCTAGGAAGACACAGTATAGAGAAAAGTGATCACAGCTAATGATGAAGGAAACCAACAGCCAAGTGAGGTAGAAATGAATCAGTCCTGCTGACCTGGGCACCCAGAGAGGCTGGTCAGATGGTGATGGGGGGTGGGGGGGAGTGCTGAATGAGAAATCAGGAGTCACAGTGAGGAAGAATAAAACAGATGTGCCCATTTGTTTCAGCAACTGCTGCAGCAAGGGCTAGATTTAACCTGAATGTCACAAAATAGAAAACCTGGTTGGAGTGACAACTGATTTTTCCTGATGATACCAATGTGGCCACCAAGATGCCCTTTAAGCTCAGAACTCTTTAGATCAGTGTTTTTCACAAAGTCTAGTTCAAGGACTACAACAGAAGCACTCGAAGAACACATTTACTGTGTGCATTCCTTATCTTCTCCCTCTGAGATTTACGAGTCATGATTCTAGGGATGGAATGAGGAATATGAATCCTGAATACCCCAGAGAATGTTGCCAGATTTAGCAAATAGGCAACCCTAAGCCCAGGAAATCAATCCTGAATACTCTTTGGAAGGACTGATGCTGAAGCTGAAACTCCAATATTTTGGCCACCTGATAGGAAGAGTCAACTCATTGGAAAAGACCCTGATGCTGGGAAAGATTGAGGTTAAAAAAGAGAAGGGGGTGGCAGAGAATGAGATGGTTAGATGGCATCACCAACTCAATGGACCTGAGTCTGAGAAAACTCCAGGAGACAGTAAAGGACAGGGAAGCCTAGAGTGCTACAACTCATGGGGTCACAAAGAGTTGGACACGACTTAGCAACTGAACAACAACAGCTCCATGTTATTGTATAATAATAGAGCTTGAAAGCCACTTATTTGGATTAAAAAAGAGAGATCAAAAATATGTACGATTGTTAAATGGTATGCTTACTTGTACCGGTTAGCCAAATACATTAAAACAAAAATTTAAAACCTTGCTGCCTGGTCTGAGGACTGGATATCAGACTGCTCTGTGATTCAGTCTCCTCCTTTGGAAAATGGAAACACACTGATGATGGTGCCTACTAAACCCCGTACCATTCTGTGGTTATGCTCAGAGGAGGAACCTGAGGACAGAAGAGAGTTAGAAAAGGCCATTTCATCAGGACAACATAAAACTCTTCCCAGGGGTGAGCATCAGGTCTGCCCCCCACCCCCGCATTTTCTTGGATGCCTGTGGCATTTGACCTTTACTGTTTCCTCTCAGGCTGGCCTCAGCAAGGAATAAAAGCATTAAAAATAAAAAATTTTAAACATTGTTTATTCACTAGGTTTTTAAATATAAAAACCTAAAAAAAGTAATCAACTGGAACCCTGAAAACAAAATAATCCCACAACATCCTGGGAAATATTGTTCTCATAAGTGTGAGTGAAGTCGCTCAGTCCTGTCTGACTCCTTGTGCCCCATGGAATGTAGCCCACCAGGCTCCTCTGTCCATGGGATTTCCCAGGCAAGAATACTGGAGTGGGTTGCCATTTCCTCCTCCAGGGGATCTTCCTGACTCAGGGATCTAAGCCCGGTCTTCCACATTGCAGGCAGACTCTTTACCATCTGAGCGACCAGGGAAGCTATAAAATGTCACCAAAATCATTGGGATGAAACATTACGCTTAGGATCCAAAGGAGAAAACCCAACTCCCCTAGGTTTTGTATTCTACCTTTCCTTTCAACATGGCTTCGAACCAAACTTTAAGTAATGATGACTGGATTCTGCATTAGATGAAGGCTATGTTTCTAAAGAACACTGTGGGATGTTCAACTATGAAACAAGAGGCATCAAGTCTGTAGCATTCTGAGGTAAAGGAAGCTGCAAATGTTACTCCTGTCTCATGGAAAAGTTAGAAAAACTGCAAATATTAATGTCATGTGCACACACGTTCAGTTGTGTCTGACTCTTTGTGACCCCATGGACTGTAGCCCACCAGGTTCCTCTGTCCATGGAATTTTCCAGGCAAGAAGGCTGGAGTGGGTTGTCATTTCCTATTCCAAATATTATTAATACCAATTATTAAATATTAAAGTCTTTAATTACAGAAAGAATGCCAGAAAGAAGGAGAGTTCTCAGAAAGTGTTCCAGGAGCATAGAAGGGCAGAGGTGGGAGTAGAAAGGCATCTTGGGGGGCTGGGGGAGGTCTGCAACGATAAATCTTGGACTTCCCTTATGATCCAGTGGTTGACAGTCTGCCTGCCAATGTGGGGGACATGGGTTTGATCCCTGGTCCAGGAAGATTCCACATGCTTCAGAGCAACAAAACCCACATGCCACAGCTACTGGGCCGATGCTCTCGAGCCTGTGCTCTCCAACAAGAGAAGCCACTGCAATAAGAAACCCGCGCACCGCAACTAAAGAGAAGCCCTCGCTTGCCTCAGCTAGAGAAAGCCCACACAGAGCAATGAAGACCCAGTGCAACCCAAAATAAGTACATAAAAACAAAATCTTGAAGCCCTGCAGTCTCCTGATGGTTGGTAAACGCCAGTGTGCCTCAGAAATCTTCCACTGCTGCCTCTGACATGTAGGTGCATGCCATAAAGGGAAACAGATTGAAAAACGAGTCACATCAAGTTAAGCTCATGCACACAAATAAGTATAATCCGACTCAATGTAAGGGATACCCAGCAGAATTTGTTCGCTTACTGAAGATTTCTAGCCGTAACACCATCCAAAGGTCCTATCACTTTACTACCAACAGGTATGTGGGAGGCTGGGTTGAACATTGTCTGATGTCATTCCCAGCGCTGAGGGCTTTATTGTGTTTGTTTCTATATAGTGATGCTCTTGGACAGTGAGAGCACCCAGGGTCTTCCCTTATGAGAGCGACACAAGTCATTTTACAGAAGACACCTGATTCACATGACCGGGGAGCATGTGAACTTTGAACACTGAACAAAAGAGGAAGCTTTGTGCCAGATGTGAAGAAGTGGAGTTTATTTTTCCATTTAGCTTGTTTATTTAAGTAAGAAGGAAGGAGACAGTGGCTGCTTCCCATTCCAAACCTCTCAGAGAATGACATTCTTTTTTTTATTTTTTTAAGAATTTTATTTTTTTTCTGGGGGTGCTGTGGACCATTTTTAAAGTCTTTACTGAATTTGTTACAATATTGCTTCTGTTTCAGGCTTTTGCTTTTTGGCCGCAAGAAATGTGGGTCTTAGCTCCCTGACTAGGGTTCGAACATGCACCCTGCATTGGAAGGCAAAGTCTTAACCACCGGACCACCAGGGAATTCCACCCCCCCCCCTTTTTTTTTTAAATAAATGAACAAAGTTGGCTATTGCAGCCTCCAGAAGAGGAAAGGAGACAAGTCACTCATGTTTATATTTCATCCATAGTGAGTTTAAACTTTGAAACCTGCCAGTCAACAGAGGAGACAAAGAGGGGAGGTCAGAGCAGCCTTGTTCATCTAGCATTCTCTGTTTACATGGAAAATTACTTCTTAGGGAAATTATTTTAGGAAATGCAAAGTGCATGATAGAGACTTTATTCAAGACCTCACAAAATTTTTTTTTTTCATGATACAAGCTTTTTTATTCAAAAATTAGGTAATTATTTAATAGTGTACACAATTGTTTGAAAGTATCTGCAATTTTTTTTTTAATTTTTTTTTATTTTTTTTTTTATTCTTTGAATCAGCCATGGATTTACATGTATTCCCAATCCCGATCCCCACTCCCACCTCCCTCTCCACCCGATTCCTCTGGGTCTTCCCAGTGCACCAGGCCGGAGCACTTGTCTCATGCATCCCACCTGGGCTGGTGATCTGTTTCACCATAGATAGTATACATGCTGTTCTTTTGGAATATCCCACCCTCACCTTCTCCCACAGAGTTCAAAAGTCTGTTCTGTATTTCTGTGTCTCTTTTTCTGTTTTGCATATAGGGTTATCGTTATTACCTTTCTAAATTCCATATATATGTGTTAGTATGCTGTAATGTTCTTTATCTTTCTGGCTTACTTCACTCTGTATAATGGGCTCCAGCTTCATCCATCTCATTAGGACTGGTTCAAATGAATTCTTTTTAATGGCTGAGTAATATTCCATGGTGTATATGTACCACAGCTTCCTTATCCATTCATCTGCTGATGGGCATCTAGGTTGCTTCCATGTCCTGGCAATTATAAACAGTGCTGTGATGAACATTGGGGTGCATGTGTCTCTTTCAGATCTGGTTTCCTCAGTGTGTTTGCCCAGAAGTGGGATTGCTGGGTCATATGGCAGTTCTATTTCCAGTTTTTTAAGAAATCTCCACACTGTTTTCCATAGCGGCTGTACTAGTTTGCATTCCCACCAACAGTGTAAAAGGGTTGCCTTTTCTCCACACCCTCTCCAGCATTTATTGCTTGTAGACTTTTGGATAGCAGCCATCCTGACTGGCGTGTAATGGTACCTCATTGAGGCTTTGATTTGCATTTCTCTGATAATGAGTGATGTTGAGCATCTTTTCATGTGTTTGTTAGCCATCTGTATGTCTTCTTTGGAGAAATGTCTGTTTAGTTCTTTGGCCCATTTTTTGATTGGGTCATTTATTTTTCTGGAATTGAGCTGCAGGAGTTGCTTGTATATTTTTGAGATTAATCCTTTGTCTGTTTCTTCATTTGCTATTATTTTCTCCCAATCTGAGGGCTGTCTTTTCACCTTACTTATAGTTTCCTTTGTAGTGCAAAAGCTTTTAAGTTTCATTAGGTCCCATTTGTTTATTTTTGCTTTTATTTCCAATATTCTGGGAGGTGGGTCATAGAGGATCTTGCTGTGATTTATGTCGGAGAGTGTTTTGCCTATGTTCTCCTCTAGGAGTTTTATAGTTTCTGGTCTTACATTTAGATCTTTAATCCATTTTGAGTTTATTTTTGTGTATGGTGTTAGAAAGTGTTCTAGTTTCATTCTTTTACAAGTGGTTGACCAGTTTTCCCAGCACCACTTGTTAAAGAGGTTAAGACCTCACAAAATTAATTTAAACATCTAACAGCTGAGAAACTCTCAAGTCTTAGTCTATTTTCCCTTTTAATCATCGTGTACAAGAAGCACAGTGATAGAGCTTTTACATTTAAAATAAAATATCCAGAGAAAAACATCTTTCGTCCTTGATTCATCTATCTTTTCACAGTATTTTTGTCAGGCACGCCATGTTTCTAAACTAAAGATCTTGTTGGTACATATGCAAAGACACGCTTTTTCACAAGTTGTTGAAACATTCCTCCTAATGCTGAAGGTATTACATGTTACTAATACATGATATAAAATACACCACACAACAATCATTAGTATTTTGATCATGTATTCCCAGGTGGCGCAGTGGTAAAGAATCCACCTGCCAAAGCAGGAGACGAAGGTTTGATCCCTGGGTTGGAAAGGTCCCCTGGAGAAGGAACTGGCAACCCACTCCAGTATTCTTGCCTGGAAAATTCCATGGACAGAGAAGCCTGGCGGGCTACACTCCATGGGGTCATAAAAAGTCAGACACGACTGAGCATGCACACACACACACACACACACTCCTTAGCAAAAAAGGCCAGGCTACAAAATATTAAAAGACTTTCCACTATTAACTATTTATGTATTCATTTTTTAAAAAAGTTTACCTCCTCTCCATCCCCCATAGCATCCTCTCACCCCACTTTTTGCAGGAAAAGAAAGAACATCATCACAAAGATTAATGGAGCATCAGTAAAGTATTTTAGGTACAAATGACCCACTTTTATGTACTGCCAGAAAAACTCAGCAAGGGTTTGAGAAGAAGAAAACCTGAAGTTCTTTTCCATTGAATTCATGTAGCTGGTGGTGATGAATTGATTGTTCTCTTTTAATGGCAGGGTCAGAAAGACAGAGAGGAAACATAGCTGGCTATATTTTTTATTAATTAGTAAATTGTTTTTTTCTTCAAATGTTCTATGTCATTGAGATGAATTATCTCCAGTTTTAATTAAAGCGCTTTCAAAGGATAACTCATCTTTCTAGAAGAGAGGGCAAGAGGGGCATAACAGAATGATTTTTCTTTCAGGAAGACAAAACATAAAATGTTCTCTCTCTATAAAGGAAAGAGGAAAGGTATTGTATCTACTCCCCTCCCCCAGATTTTTATTCCTTGGAATTGTTTCTTAAACATACGTGTTCAAGAAAATTATCACTAGCTTCAAAACTCAAACTGAAAATAGACTGGTAACAAATCCAATATTAGATCCTGCCTGAAAGTCGAGAATCTCAAATTGTGAACTTATAGTTATTTATCTAAGTATCACTATCAAGTGTAAATTAAAAGTCACTTACTCAGTCTTGGCTATGAATTCTCACAAAGACCTGAATCTGGTCCTGTTATAATACAATTACTAGTTATTTCCCCGGTGACTCAGTGGTAAAGAATCTGCCTGCCAATGCAGGAGGTGCAGGTTCAATCCCTGGGTAGGGAAGATCCCCTGGAGAAGGAAATGGCAACCCACTCCAGTATTCTTGCCCGGGAAATTGGACAGAGGAGCCTGACGGGCTACAGTCCATGGGGTTGCAAAAGAGTCAGACATGACTTAGCGGCTAAACACCACCACAACAAACAACAAAACTTACAATTACTAACATCAGCTAATATGTAATGTTCAGTATAAAGATATTTTTCCCCATGCAATCTAGTAGCCGATTTTTATTTAAAACCTTGGCGCAGCTACCATTTGATACAATTAGTAGGTAAACATTTATATTTGCATGTGTATGCCTGTGTCTATGTGTGTGTGTGTGTGTGTGTGTGTGTGTGTGTGTGTGTGTTTGTGTGTGTATGTGTGCGTCTACACAGTAAAGCCTCCCTGTAGACATCAGACTTCTGGGAATCCTCAACCACCCAGCCTAGAACCAATCAAGTGCCCAGAAACAAGAGAAAAATAAAACTTTACAGCAATGTAATGAAAGGAATGTAACTGGCTTGTATTATAGGTAGAGGTTACCCTCAGGTATAAAGCAAAATAGCAGTTTACCAGCCATGTGACACACAGATTCCAAGGAGAAGTGGTAATTTATCTGAAGGGAAGAGACTCCATATCTATGAAAAATAGACAGTAAAAATAAAAATATGGCTGCTCAGGCCATTTAGTGCAGAAGCAAACAACTCTATGAAATATTTCAATAGTCACTGAGAAAATCACTGCATTTCAGGGTAGCACAACAGTGGGACTTTATAATTAGGACCCTGAGTAAGTGAATGCCCATTATTTAAGAGTATTTTAAAAGATAGTATTAAGTGATATATTTTAGGAAGTTCTTTCACTGAAACTTTTTTTTTTACTTTCAAGGCTCCAGTTATCTGGAAAATAAAGTTATCTGAAACAACTTTTGTATTGTTTTACTTCATGCAGTGTATTTTGTCTCTAACTTTCAAAGGTTTTTCTGAATACTGATTTGTCATGCTCAGAGAAGTTTCAAGGAAAGGAGATATCTTAAACGGTATCATTATTTACATGCAGATTAAATTACACAATAGAGTTGATTTTTTAAGGATACCTTTTCAGATTATTTGCCCTATTAAAAACTATATTTATTAATCTGTTGTACAAGTTTTACACTATATCACAGGGTCTCTTTCTCTACATTACTATAAAGAGGTGCCATTCTTAGCTTGTAATAAGTTATCCCTCATATTATTGTTATGTTATTTTAAAATCTGATGCACAAATGGGTATTAAGGCCTCCAAAGGGATCTGCATAAGGAATGGAAGGAAGAGTGGCTTGAAACAAAAACTCCTGATTCATTAATTACTTGTTGAGCATCACAATATCGTGGATGTAATCCAACGGTTCTGGAATATGCTTAGAAGACAACAGAATAAGAAGATTTTGGAGTAGCTGAAATCTTTAACTCTTTTCCTTTGAAAATCTTCTGTCACAAGTCAGAAGGATAATGTCTCTTTTCACCCAATGAGAAAGCTGTTCTCACACGAGCATAATTAATCTTCTGACACGACGACAAAGAAATTCCTTAAAAGGATTTCTCTGATTTCCTCTCAAGACAGAAGATTGTCTTTATCCATCATCTGTTCTTCCTGATCCCTTCTTTTTGAATATCCACATCAGCAGAATTGTCCATCAGAAAGGACAGCAGGAGGGAAGTCTCTGCATGATGGATAGGGCTCAATGCTCCGCAGGCCTATTTAAGTGTGAGCATCTATTGTTGCAAACTTACTTTACAGCAGTTAAACAAATATAATAGTCACCAATTCAACCATTGTGCAGCTTAGACTTGACTAAAACTAGTAAGTGAGGTTGGCTAATGACAAGGCACTGAGTTTGAAGCCAGATAAAATTTTGCAGTTAGTCTAATGTCTACTCAGAAAAAAAGAAAATTCTCCAAGTTATGCAATGACATGCATAGATTAGAAAGTGTTACACACTATTCTGTATGTAGATGGCCATTCCCATCAAAAAATAAGAAAACTCAGGGACTTCCCTAGTGGTCCAGTGGCTGAGATTCTGCTCCCAATGCAGGGGGCACAGGTTCGATCCCTGGTCAGGGAACTAGATCCCACATGCCACAGTTAAGACTTGGCACAGCCAAATAAATTAATTAATTTGAAAAATACATATAAAACACCCAAGAAAACTCTGATACTTGTTATCCTAACAGTCACTTGGTACTTCTTACCTGCATCATGGTTATCTGGAAAGAACTCCCCCGAACTACATGTGCTGTTATCCAAAAACTCATGTGTGGCAAAGAAAAAAGGACTACAAACATGCCTCTAAGAATTGTTTTTCAAGCTCATCCTAGTAAAGTTGTTTCAAGAAGAGATGCAGGTATGCCTGTGTGTTCTCACTCCCATCTGTGAAAGAAAACCAAAGGCCTTTTGAGGCTCCTTGTGAGCACCCGCTATAATACTTCCTTGGGAGAACTAACGAACCATTGTTGTCCAGAGCACCACGGGTCAGTTCCAAGGAGAGGAGCGAAGCATTCTGGGCAAAGAAGACCCCACCAAGGACAATGCAGGCCTGGCTCCACTTAGAAAGCAACCTGCACGAAATGGAAACACGTCTAGAAATCTCACTAAGCTGTAAGAGGACACCCGATATCAACAGCAGAGGTTACAGCATGCTCTGTGTTCTTTATCGATGCTGCCAAGAAAGGCCACTTAAGCCCAGACACCAGGACACACTGACACCGTATGTTCTGTTTGCACCACGATGACCTTGACTACTCAGTTCTGGGTGCACCCTATGAAAATATTTGTTTATCCTTCCAATTCCCAAACAGTGAGGCCAGTCCACAGGCCGGGGCCTGGCTCACTGGTGGTCTCCTGGCACTGTTAGAAGGACACTGTCTGACCCACCGTGGGGCTTCTTCTCTAGCTGAGCTGCCTCCTCCAGTAATGGAGAGCAACTGACAGCTGATTCAAAGCCAGGACCCACGTGTTCTGCAAAGAGTGGTTTGATTTCAGTTTTTCTTAAATTATAGGTTATATTCAGGACCAGTTATCCTTTTGAAGATCTAAGAAAAATGACTTCTATCCAGGATAAAGACTGAGGAAAAACCTTACGGATAAAGACTCTAAGAAATCTGAATAGAGAATATGGCCCAGAGTCTGAATGTAGAGAAGCTGGAAGCCAAAAGAGGTAGAGAAAGTCACCCCGAGAGAAGGCCAGATGGGGAAGGCAGGCAAGCAGCCCAGAGGGGACTCTGAAATGTCCTCTCACCAGCCGAGGACCTACATATCTCTCAAGGGCCCACATCACCAACAGCTAGCTCCACTTTGTTGGTTAACAGGTCTTTGGTGAACAACTTGTCTTTGCAACAAGACTGTGTGTGTTGGAGTGGGGGGTGGGAGGCAGGGAAGGTAGCCAAGAATCAGTCCCCATCATTTTCATTTGCTAATTATATCATACAGCATCTTCTCAAGATCAACAGACACTAACTCGTTTGAATGGAAGTTGAATGCCAGGTCATTAGTTCTGCTCAAGGCCAGGTATGCAGGACCCAGGAATGGGACAGGTAAATCCTTCCATATACGAGGGGTGAAAAATCAATGAAGTCTTTGAGCTGAAGTTCAAGTTCAAGACAGAGAAAACAAACTAGTGGTTACCAAAGGGTAGAGGGAAGACACAGGGCCAGTTAGGGGTATAGGATTAAGAGACACAAACTACTATGCATAAAATAAATAAGCAACAAGGATATACTGCACAGCACAGGGAATTATAGCCATTATCTTGTAGTAACTTCTAACGGAGTACAATACACATAAACACTGAATCACTATGCTGTTCACTTGAAACTAACATTATAAATTAACTATTACTGTTTCTTAGTTGCTAAGTCATGTCCAACTCTTTGTGACCCCATGGACTGTAGCCCCTCCAGGCTCCTCTGTCCATGGGAGGAATACTGGAGCAGGCAAGAATACTGGAGTGGGTTGCCATTCCCTTCTCCAAAGGATCTTCCCGATCCAGGGATCGAGCCCAAGTCTTCCACTTGGCAGGTAGATTCTTTACCACTGAGCCACTCTGGAAGTCCTTAAATTACTAAGAACTATACTTCAATTTTAAAAAGCCCAAGTGCAATAGGAATATCCTTTTCTCTATAATGAACCTTAGAGCCAAATCCTTGATGAGAAGAACCTACCAATGTAGATGGGAGATCTCTGCGCCTTCCTCTTAATTTCACCATGAACCTAAAACCGCTCTAAAAAAGTAAAGTTTTTTTTTTTAAAAAGCCAAAAACAAAAGAAAACCCACCAGTGTTCACAGAACTAAGGGGAAGTCAAACATTTCATTCTTTTGCCTTTCAGACATATCTTTGTTAAGACAAGGATCAGTTATAGACTAATTATGTTAGAACTGCTTTTAGGGGAAGAGGTGCATTGACTGGATCTGAGCTCCCCCACTTCCAAGGGTGTATACGATTCAGTCTCTCTTAGTCTCAATTACCTCATCTGTGAAGTAGGAATAATAATGATGTCTACACCTTTCAGGGTGTTGTTGTGAGGATTAAATGTAAATCCTGATACTTGGCAAACACTCTACACAAAACAATGGGTGCTTTGATGTTCTTTATTGCTCTTTTTCTCCCCTCATCCACACAACTCTCTAAGTAGGCACAGCCAACTCTATTTCTGGAATTTTTTACACACACACACACACACACACACACATGATATAGTGGCCTTTAGTGCCGAGGAAGGAGCAGACCCAATAGATAGAGCTAGATGAACACTTTGGAGCTATTGAGAGAAAGGAATGAGGAAATTAGGCAGAAAAAAGCAGAGAAGAACAGGGCAGGCCAGGGTGACATGGAGCTGGCAGCAGACAATTTCTCAGGACTCTGTCTGAACCACTGAAGGCCAGTATGTGCCTCATTCTGCCTCATCAGCTCAGCATCACCACCTGGTTTCCTGGTTCTCCTGGCCCTGTTGTCAGGCTGGGGTCTCCCTGGGATACATGAAGCACATTCTGTGCTTGCTTTTATTTCCACTCAATTCAACAAATAATTATTTTGTTCTCATAGTTGCCAAGCATTATGAGAGATGCCAAGGATAATCTGTGAATAAAACTGTACCATCGAGAAGCTCACAGCTCAGAGAGATTGACGATCACAGACAAAGAGAACCTGTCCAGTGTCCAATAAGCCTGGAGGGAGGGAGGGAGGGAAGGAGGGAGGGGGAAGCACTGGGTGAGGGCTTCTCAGATGAACAGCAGTTCACATAACAGAGAAGGGGGTTTTCAAGTCAAGAAACTGTGGGTGAAAGAAGTAGGTGTCACTTTGAATGTGTATCTGAGTCGTAGAGCCTATGAAGGCAAAATGCTGAGAGGTTAGGCTAGAGTGGAGCTAGGTTAAAAAGGCAATTAGGCTTTTAAAGAAAAAAATTTTTACAGATATAGGGCACCCTTAAAGATGGTTGGCAAAAGAGTGACATGATCAAATTCATTTTTTTGGAAAGATAATTCATGGAACCAGATGGAAGGCATTGGATCGGGAATAGGAAGAGGAACAATAAAAAAATGGAGAGTCTGGGAAGGACAAGATTAGAATGGTCTGGCAGAGGACCGTGAAGGGCTGACAAGGAGAGTGGAGATGAGATGTCATTTACCTGAGACTGAGGTAGGATGCTGAGCGGATGGGATTCAGTGCCTCACTGGACACAGAACGTGAGAAGGGGAGGAGAAACCTCAGATAGCTGGGAAGTTTCTAATCTGAGCACGTGAGTACACGTCATGCCATTAGAGGCGGTAAGGAATCACCCTGTCTCTGTGTATGTGAACTTGCAGAACACCATGCCTGAAGGCCTTCTGCTTTTCTTATTTAACATCACGCTGCAGATTCATTGATTAATTAATTTTGGTTTTTGTGTTTTTATGGGTTCAGTGTGGATTCAGGTTTTCTCAGTTAATCTTTAATTGAATGTATTTGACATAACTGCATAAATGTAAGGTATATGATATGTTAATTTGATACATTTATGGACTGTCATATGATTGCCTAAAGGCTTTTTGCCTAAAGGTTTATGCCACTAACACCTGGATTCCCCAGGAGAAAAATTTAAGAATAGATTGAAACTTCAGGAAACTAACATTTTCCAATTTGTCTTTAATAAGGTATTCCTCTACTTCTTCATCCTTTCCAAGGAAATCCAATTACACCCACTAAAATAAATTCTAATGTCAATGGTTGCCCCAGAAATTCAACTTTCATGGTTTATTTCATAAACTGAATGGCTTGATGGATTTTGTGGCTAGACCAGTCTTTAAGGATGAAACAGCTAGGTGAAAAAAGAGCCAAATGGGAAATGAGAAGACATTTGGAGAAAGAGGAAAACAGAACAACAGGCTGGTTGATACCTTCATTTTACTGCTGGGAAGTTTTTAAAGGGGGAGAACTTGCTAAATGATCAGTTTCAAACATTAGAGGTCCGAGTCAAACAAAACATGGATACTTTTTAGAAGGTATCAGCAGGCTTAGTCTCACATCATTGTTTTATGGGCATCTACATCAGATTAATAGATGATTTGTATTCACAATTCACTAACATGTTACAAATGTAAATAAAATGAATGATATTTTAATGAAAAGAAATTTGGTTTACTCTCTACCCTAGAGAACTGATGCTTCTGAATTGTGTTGCTAGTGAAGGTTCTTGAGAGTCGCTTGGACTGCAAGGAGGTCAAACCAGTCTGTCCTAAAGGAAATCAACCCAGAATATTCATTGGAAAGACTGATGCTGAAGCTGAAGCTCCAATACTTTGGCCAGCTGACACAAAGAATTGACTCATTGGAAGAGACCCTGATGCTGGGAAAGACTGAAAGCAAAAAAGAGGCGGGTGGCAGAGGATGAAGATGGTTAGATAGCATCACTGACTCAATGGACATGAATATGAGCAAACTCTGGGAGACAATGGAGGACAGAGGAGCCTGGCATGCTGCAGTCCATGGGGTCGCAAAGAGTTGGACACGACTCAGCAACTGAACAACAAACAACAACAAAGCATTATTTCCCAGCATTCATTTTGATAAAAAGAATATAAAATTATTACTGAGAGTGGGAATGGATTGTGGACTGGATGACTGGACCTCCAGCACTCAGCTGTCTTGGACCATGAGGTGTCTTTAGGAACGGAAGGCATACCCAGTAGAGCAAAAGATGGAAAAAGCCTGGGACCATCTCGGGCCCAGATTGTTTCCCCTGGGAGTTCCTAACCATAACAGAGAGATGAATTCTATTTTATTTAAGCCACTATTTCTTAGCTCATTGTAAAACAATTCCAACAGAAACAGTTTCTCTTAATATTTTTCCTACATAGTCTTAGGGTTTGTTTTTTGTTTGTTTAGTTTTTGATTTGTCTGTGCAATTTCTCTCACAAAAAGTAGGTATTATATTGTACACATTGAGCTTTTTCTGAATCAATTTATGATGTTATGCTAAAAATAATCTATGACATAATCGTTGAGGATTACCATAGAATTCTTCTATATGAATGTGCCATTATTTATATAATGAATTCTCTGTTTGAGGAGATTTAGTAAGTAGTTTTACTTATCAACAGTCTCACTCAATTTATTGTAATTTATTGAGGATCAAAATTTATATGGCTATATCTTCACAGCAAGCAAGAACAATAAATACTTGCTGTCATATAAGGTTGAGCTGTGTGGCCATTATTTCACTCAATTCAGTTTTTAAGTTGGATTCAAGCATAGAAGAATGGTACAGAGAAAAATCCAGTAGATATTGAGCTATTTGTCCACCAAAGATGGAGAATAGCAGAGACTGCTGCCAATCTGAATAAATTTATGATAATATTTTATCAAAAAGCCTCAGAACTAGAAGGTTCACCCCCACAAAACACCGTCTTTATAAGCTCAGTAGCAACTTCTCTAGCCTAACTGGGCAGCAATCTGTAAGATTTAGATAGAATTTCTCTACTAATTAAGTGACATCAGGAAACTCAAAAACTATAAAATTATGTCTAAACTTTAGACATAAAATTATGTCTAAATTCCCTTATGTCTAAAGATCGGCAAAACACACCGTTACCAATATTTTTATTTAAAATCATTCTCAAATCCCACTGAGTGTCCTGAGAGTGATGAAAAGTCAGTCTGTGTACTGAGTCATCAGAATCTACAAACCTACCATGATGTGGTGGCAAGTGTTGTTGAGAACCACAACCCTGGAAGCCCCGGGGAGTCCTCATATGCACCAGCTAGCTTATGTCTGGTATGGCCTCCTTCTAGAGCAAGGAAGTGGACTAATTCCCCTTGGACATATTTTCAAAAGTAAGTGTTGAAACAACAAAAAAAAGGTCTTCTGCTTGATTTTATACAAAAATCTCCAGTTACCTAAAATTTCTAGTTACTTGTTATTTTAGCATATGAATAGTTGCTGTTGTCGTTCTGTCACTAAGTCGTGTCTGACTCTTTGCGACCTCATGGACTGTAGCACTCCAGGCTCCCCTGTCCTTCACAGTCTCCCAGAAGCTGCTCAAATTCGTGTCTATTGAGTTGGTGATGCTCTCCAACCATCTCATTCTCTGCTACCACCTTGTCCTTTTGCCTTCAATCTCTCCCAGTATCAGGACTGTTTTCCAGTGAGTCGGCTCTTCGCATTAGGTGGCCAAAGTATTAGAGCTTCAGCTTTAGCATCAGTCCTTCCAATGAATATTCAGGGTTGATTTCCTTTCGGATTGATTGGTTTGATCTCCTTGAAGTCCAAGGGACTGTCAAGAATCTTCTCTAGTTGTCTAGATTTGTCATAGCATTTCTTCTATGGATAAAGTATCTTCTAATTTCATGGCTGCAGTCACCTTCTGCAGTGATTTTAGAGCCCAAGAAAATAAAATCTGTCACTGCTTCCACTTTTTCCCCTTCTATTTGCTATGAAATTATGGGACTGGATGCAATGATTTTATAGGAATAATATCTTTCTTATTTAATCAAGATTTAACTTTTCCCTAGGACATTGTAGAAATAGGAATGGATCTGCACTCAACCTCTCACAAACCAAGTTCTCTAACGCAGCTTTTTGTTCTTGCCCAGAATGGCTAGGATAATACAGTGCTGTTTCCATTAGGCTCAGTAAACATGAACTGAGCATCTGTGCGCTGAGTGTAGAGTCATTTCATTAAACAGCATTTGTAAGAAGCATGAAGTATGTACACATCCAAATTTTCCAACAATTCAAATACAGTAACAAATTCTCTCTCTAGGGGTCACTGACCCAAAATTATCAACTACTGGAAACATAATCCAGGGTCTACAAGTCAGCAAACAAGTATACAAACAGATACAACAGATAACACAAAAGTTCACATTCTAAAAGCATTTCCACTTCACTCAAGGGGAGCCAGTCAGGCACTCACTCAAATTCATTTCCTCTCATTTTAGACCGTTGGAGGAAATTTGCTTATATGATTCCTAGCATTTGATAGATTAAAAAGGAATAAGATGCCAGGGACAAGGATAATGACAGTAAAAGAAAACAAGAGGTAACCCTAAATCTAACACTGACAGTGAAGACACAAGAAAATAATTTCAAAAGAAGATGAGGAGAACTTAAAATATACAATAACCTGGAGCCATTTAGTTTAGGAGTACATGTTTCTAGTCTGTTGCTTGGCCCAAAACTAAGATGTTGAAAATAATCAAAATAATCAATAAAGTAACACTTATTAAGCAATAAATAATCTATAATAAACTTTTCAAAGAGGACCATAAAATTGTTATTTCTTTTTTTTTTTTTAGAAAACAAATTTATTTATTTAACTGCACCAGGTCTTAGCCGCAGCATGTGGGATCTAGATCCCTGATCAGGGATCGAACCTCGGCCCCCTGCCTTGGGAGCGCAGAGTCTTAGCCACTGGACCACCAGGGAAGTCCCTGTTATTTCTTAAAATTTAAGAATCTCATAAAATAAATTATAAAGGTCCTTTACAACTAAAAAACTCTCTACATTCATGATTCTCTGGAAAAATCAGGAAGTACTTTCCAATAATGTGGGCTATATACATTTAAAAATTTAATACTAAACAGATCACCAGCCCAGGTGGGATGCATGAGACAAGTGCTCGGGCCTGGTGCACTGGGAAGACCCAGAGGAATCGGGTGGAGAGGGAGGTGGGAGGGGGGATCGGGATGGGGAATACGTGTAAATCTATGGCTGATTCATATCAATGTATGACAAAACCCACTGAAATGTTGTGAAGTAATTAGCCTCCAACTAATAAAAAAAGAAAAAAAAAAAAGTTTTAGCTACTGTAAAAAAAATAAAATAAAATAAAAAAAATAAATAAATAAAAATTTAATACCATGTGTTTTTGTTTTTTTCCTTTTCTCGCTAATCTGAATAGTACCTTTTCTTCTGGTATGTCATCCAGTTATTTGCTTGCATATTCATAAAACATTACTTATTTCCACTTCTAAGTTATATGGAAGCCCACAATGATGATAAATCAAACTGATAATAGTGACCATCTTTATTTTGAATGCTTCTAATATTTCCCCATTAAGCATGAGGCTGGTTTGGGGTTGGACACATGATATCTCATGCAAAGGAACAGTGTATAATGCATTGGATATATCCATCTCTTGTTATTATTTTAGGAGTTTTCAACCAAGGCCATCTGTTGAATTTACAAAGAACTTTTTCAACATCTGTGGAGAAAATAATATACTATTTCTTTGAGGTAGAAAAATTTTTGAACAACTCTAGAATTCCTAGAATACGCACCACTTGGTAACATTATATCATTCTTTTAGAATGCTTTTGAATTACCTGTAGTTATCCATTTTATGCTATCTTTTGGGGGTTTTAATACCACTGTCATGATAGCATCATGAAAATAATGAAAAATAAAATAAGTAAAAAAGCTTTTCTTCTTTCAGATAGTTTAGATGTAACTAAAGAAAGTCACTGTGTGTGTGTGCCTACTCAGACATTCTGTTGTGTCCCACTCTTTGCGACCCCATGGACTGTAGCCTACCAGGCTCCTCTGTCCATGGGATTTTCCAGGCAAGAGTACTAGAGTGGTTTGCCATTTCCTTCTCCAGAGGATCTTCCTGACCCAGGGATTGAACCCAGGTCTCCCACATTGTAGGCAGATGCTTCACCATCTGAGCCACCAGGGAAGTCCTACAGTATAAGATTACAAGGCCTTCAGGCATAATTCCCTCACATTATTGGTGCAGTGGTAAATACTCCACCCACCAATGCAGGAGACGCAAGAGATATGGGTTCCATCTGTGGGTTGGGAAGATCCTCTGGAGTAGGAAATGGCAACCCACTCCAGTATTCTTGCTTGGGAAGTTCCATAAACAGAGGAGCCTGGAAGGCTACAGTCCATGGGGTCAAAAAAGAGTTGGACAGGACTAAGCACATACAGACACGCACAAAATCCTTCCTGAGAAGATTTCAATGTAGACAGCAGAGTTAATAACAATAGAATCTCTTTTCATTGCAATGACTGGAATCCCTGACTGTCAGGTTAACTGAAAGAAGCAGTTAAATAGGGTGTGCAGAATTGGACTTCGCCAATTTGGTTAACCCAGGAAATATGTTGGGCTTTCCTTGTGGCTCAGATGGTAAAGAATCCTCCTGCAGTGCAGGAGACCCAGGTTCAATTCCTGGGTCAGGAAGATCCCCTGGAGAAGGGAATGGCAACTCACTTCAGTATTCTTGCCCTGGACAGAGGAGTCTGGCGGGCTACAGTCCATGGGGGTCACAAAGAGTCGGACATGACTGAAACACTAACGCTTTCACTCTTCAGGAAACATGTTTCCCCAAATCCTCTTCTCCGAATGGTTCTGGATTAGGGTTGGTGGATGTGGAAGATGGTGTGAGATTCTGGAGTGGAAGTGAGGAAACAGCCATTACCGGTGGAAGGTTGCTGCAGTCAGAAACCATGACAGGCGGGTGCCAAAGCAGGTCCTCACTCGTTCTCCTCTCCTCTCTTCCACATCCCGCTTTTTGTCCTCACTCCTGGCTGACAGCAGCTCCAGGCCCACCAACGCTGGCTGCTGCTCCTCCGAGGCAGCGACACTGAGGCTACAGCTCCCCACAGACCTCTCCCTGAGGCAAGCTCCCACCTCAGAAGCAGACCTAGCCTGGCACACGCTCCTGCTCGTCCACCCACATCAGTATTTCAGACGACTGGTCAGAGACTCCATGAGCCTCTGCTCCCCCGTTGAGACTCTCTTTCCCAGCTCCTTCCACATTTGTTCAATTTCTAATTGCTAAAATAAACTCCTTACTCCATCACATTCTGGAGTAGTTCTATTTCCCTGATTGAACCCTGACTGATAAAATGGGGCTACACACACACATACTCACAAATCCATTTATACATTTAACTTGAAACATACAAATATCAATTCTTTTGTTAATCTTTAAATGAAGGGTGGGGGTTTTATTTTGGTTAAGAGTTAACTCTTTGCAGATTGCTTTAAATAAGTCAAAGTGTAGTCAGTCAGTCACGTCAGACTCTTTGAGACCCCATGGACTGTAGCCCACCAAACTCCTCTGTCCATGGGATTCTCCAGGCAAGAATACTGGAGTGGGTTGCCATTCCCTTCACATCCTTAATTCTGTACCTATCATTTCCAGTTTGCATATGGTTAGAGTAAAATATGAAAAAATGAGTCCAGAATACTTCTGGATTTTTAGGGCCCCTCCACCAATATCTTTTACAGTACTGTTTCAATAGGATTTGTTTTTGGAAATTCACCTTTACCAAGTCTGTCCAAACTGTTAACCTACTTTTCACAGAAACAATAACTATCTTTGTTTTTTTAATCTATATGTTATTGGTTATTTAACATTTAATTAAAACATGCATTTATAGTAACAACTGGCAAATACATGTTTGGGATCAAACACATAATCCCCATAAGGAGAAATGCATGGGCTACCAGATAACAGCCATGATGGTTCAGCTATTGGTGTGCTATCTGTGGGCATCTGGTGAGTGTGTTTTACATATGGAATGAAGAACCCTGGTTATTCCTGTGAGGTGAAAACTGTTTTTCCTATCATCTGAATGTGACACATCCCACAAACTATTTTTGGAATAAATCTCTGTCATGTTTACTTATCATTTACTACCTCATTACTATCATTTACTACCTATGAAGACAGAAGCCAGAATATGCCCTTTTGATCTGAGTGTCTGAGTTTCATCCTCATTAGAACTACATTATTCTGAGTTTTTTAAACTTTAGGGATTAGAAGGTAAGACCGATTAGGACTGAGTTTTGACCCATACATGTGGCCTTGTTAAGATCACACTAAGTTCTCTGGAAGAATTTGACCAGATTCTTTAAAGAGGCACTTAATTAAAAGAATGTAGAAAGGATAAGATATGACTTTTAAGGTCATTCTGCTGTCTATATTTGGAGGGGAAAAAGTGAAAAACTGTATAATACACTCTAAGTATCACGAAGTTTTTCATCTGAATTTATGGATTGTTACTGGGTTTTGGTCCTTTTTTTTTTTTTTTGCTGTGCCAGGCAGTTCATGGGATTTTAGTTCCCTAACCCAGGATTGAACACAGGCCCTCAGCAGCAAAGGTGTGGAGTCCCAAGCACTGGACTGCCAAGAAAATTCCATACTTGTATTTAGTCTTAACTTTCTTCTTTTGCTGTGACCTGATCAAACCGATCTGATCAAACAGATAAATCTAAAGATTCTCTAGACATTGTTGAACACTTAATACATACTAAGTTCTGAAATGGATATTTTCGCAGGTACCCATCTCACTTAACCTTTACACTAACTTGGAGAACATGCTTTATTCCTATTTTCTATATGACGAAGGAGATCAGCAGGGTTGGGGACTTAACCAAGGTTACTCAGATATTAGCATCAAGCTGAAACTGACTCCAGGTCCGTTCAATGGCTTTTTGCTTCAGAGTAGAAAGAATATGACTAAGAGATCACATATCTTAGTCCCACAAATAACAACTGCAAAACTTATATTTGTTTTCCAACTACAAAATTACTATGTAATGAATTTGCAATTATTTTTAAATGTTACATAACTTGGGATAGGGGAATTCTTTAAAGTGTTATTAGGAAAGACAAGGCCTATCTCAATAAACAGTCTAGTTGCCAAGAAATGGTAATAACAAGATAAATTTCAAAACAATTAAAAAAAATTTTTTTTGACCCTGCCATGTAGCTATTCCCCAGCCAGGGATCAAACCTGCAATCACTGCATTGGAAGCGTGGAGACTTAACCACTAGACCACCAGGGAATTCCGAAGATAAATTTTTTTCTTTAAGTGATGTAAGTATAACTTTGTATTTCTATTCTCTTTTTCAGCAACTGAATTTCTAGAGACGTTGCCTCTTATCTTTCACAAGAGCCCAGTAGGAAGAAGTGTTTGTTACTGCCGGTTAACATGGGAAGAAGCAAACTCAGAAAGTCTCAAGAACATATAAGTATGTGGCCAGGGCAGGAGTAATCATTTCTGAGCCTGGTATTTGGTCCATTAATGTTGGCTACGTCTCTTCAGTCACCATAAAAACCAGCCATCATCATTTGGCAGAGACAAAAAGATCTGGGAGACAAATTTCAACTATAATCTTGATTATTCTAAACATAATATTACACCTTTTCTGATTTTCTCTAATTTGAGCGAGACCTCTCTCTTCCATCAACTTAGGCAATGATTGGAACAAAAGGCAATTGTTCATGTCCTAGTTTTGCTGAAAAACACAAATGCTAAAGGTGGCAGATTTGCTTTTTGCTTATCACAAATCCATGTTTCCCTGATCTACTACAATAAGCAGGCTATAGCTAGGAACTTACTCTGCAGTAAAAATTAATAGCTACATTCTCCACAAAGCCTCTAAGTGAATTTTGAAGAGATGGATGTGGATAGAAAGAGATATTCCTTTCTATCCAGTTAACAAATATATCCAAGATCATGGATACGCCAGTCATAGACTCTGGGGAGTTCTAGGTTTAAATCTTCTGGTTTAAGTGATATTAACACCTATGCATAAACATCATTTATTTGGGTGAAACTCCCACCAGACCCAGAAAAAATGAATTACCAATGATTCCCACCACCTCCAAACATGTTCATCTTAGCTTCACTCTTTGTACTTAGATTTTGTTTGGAGACAGTTCTCCAGCTGAACATTCTATGCTTTATATGTTCTCTTTCCCATTGATTGGCAAACATCCCAAGAGAAATCCATCTCAGTTCTGCTCCTAGCTCACAGGTCACAGAAAGGGGGAGAGTTAGTATAGACACAAAAGTAATGCTGATGGCTCACTGCACACCAAGTCCTCTTTATAAGTTATTACTTTGACTCCTCACAAACATCTTGTGATTTAGCTATTATTATCACCATTTTGGGCTTCGTAGGTGGTGCAGTAGTAAAGAGTCCGCCTGCCAATGCAGGAGGCACGGGTTCAATCCCTGAGTTGGGAAGATACCCCTGGAGAAGGAAATGGCAACCCACTTCAGTATTTTTGCCTGGGAAATCCCAAGGACAGAGGCGCCTGGTGGGCTACAGTCCATGGGGTCACAAAGAGTCAGACATGACTGAGCACATGTGTACTGGCAACTATACCCCAATTAAAAAAAGATAATTAAACTACCAGTAAAAAAAAAAAAAGGAAGAAAAGAAATTAGTAGAGAGTATAAGCACCTTTACTGTAGCAACTTGGAGTTTGAACTGCAATAATTAAGCCACCTTGGTGAAAAATCCCTGATGGCAGACATGGGAAGAGCAGGCAAACAGGCAAAAACAAACAGCCCCTGTGTACCAAGTAATTCCTCCTGCAGAAATTCCTTTGATGTTTCTGCCTTTGCCAGTCAGGGAAAAGAACTGCCCACTTTCTGACATCAGGATGAGCAAGACATTGGTAAACTGTTATTTTACTTAAAAAATTAAAATTCCTATTTATGAGAAAAAGCTCATACATGTATAGTGAGCAAAGAGAGAAAGAAAAGAAGCCAGCACGTTTGTTTTACTCACCATAAAGACGGGGGCAATCACAGAGCACTCTAACTTGGGGAAAAGACAAAACCCTGAGCCAAGTATTTCAGAGGATTCTAAGGAATGCGATTTGGATCCAAGTTTGAGGGAAGTATTTTGTGAGTTTTAATGGGCAGAAAAAAGGAAGAAATTATTTTACAACCCAGATACTGTCTCCCTTTCTGTTGGCACAATTAATTTGTCGTAAAATTGCATTAGACCAAACTCGAAGCAAGTTTCTTGAATACTCTGTCGTGCTGGACCATCACTGGTGCTATCCTACATCACTGGGATAAAAGGCAGAAGAGTGAGTGTCTGTGGATCTGCTCTCCCTTGCCTCTTATTAGCTGGTCAGCCTTGTGTAAGCATCTTCTCAGAGCCCCCATCCTCTGTGAAATGTTGATAAGGTGGTGGTTTAGTTGCTAAGTTATGTCCGACTCTTGCGACCCCATGGACTGTACAGCCCACCAGGCTCCTCTGTCCTTTGGATTTCCCAGGCAAGAATACTGGAGTGGGTTGCCATTTCCTCCTCCAGGAATCTTTTGTGACCCAGGGATCGAATCCGCGTCTCCTGCATTGCAGGCAGATTCTTTACCACTGAGTCACAACAGAAGTTGGGTCTTCTTACAGAAGAGGTAAGGTAACATGAGTCAGCTATTGCCATGTATTTGGTGCTGAATAAAATATGCTTCTGTTGTTGTCATCATAATTTACAACATATAATAAAGCCCCCAAAACAGACTTCCCAGAGTTGGTGGAGTAGATGTTTGTCTCCACTGTTTGCCTCAGCAATTACCTGCCTGATTCTTCTTCTTTTTTTTTTCTCAGTCTCTAAAATTCTACTAACAGAGATGTCTTCCTTTGGCTATTGAAATCTTCTCTCCCATTGAAAGTGGTCAGCAAAAACGCGTATGCTTCCGCATACTTGACATCCTGACATGTTATCGGCTGAGCCCTCTCTGGGGATTAGGTGATATCTAGCTGAGCATAATGTCTTTAGGATAAAGTTCTCTTGTTAAGCAACATATGTGCCTGGAGAAGGGAAAGAAATATTTAGCTGGCAGGTGTGTAGGTGCCACTTGGGACATAATTTATCCTTTTGTCAAAGATTTATCTCCAATGGCTTGTTCGTAGAAATATGCTCATTTGCCAAAAGGAATACCCATTTGGAAAAGGACAGGCCAGTCCTCCTGGTTCACAGCAATTCAGAACCATCAGAATGACTTGTTCTGACCTACTTAGAATAAACAAAGCTCTATGCAACTATTAACTGTTCACATTGCCTGACTTCTTATAACTGTGTTATAAAAACACAGTTCTCAGAATATGTCCAAAGTATTGGCCAAGGTCTCGGTTTGTTGATTTTGCTCTTGTGAGAGAAGTCAAAGACAACTAATATTTGCATTACTAATTGGCTTCTGAAAAGTGTCTTGATTATTACATTCTTCTTTCAAGTGTTTCAAGTGTCCTTCCACCTAGTCTGTGCTGACCAAGAAAATCAATTACTGTCCTTCTATCCCTCACCAAGTGTTAGGCCAGTTTGTCTTGTTTTCCTCACCTTCTACCACTCCCTCTATGCTCCTTGTAAATGTTACTTCCATATTCACAACTTTATGGATTTTGCTTTCTTAACTTTTGCCCCTCTTTGAGAGTCCTCAAACCCAAAGGACTTATGTCCACCTTAACCCTCTACAACAATGTGTCTCTAACAAGCTGTGTGCTATGCAAGACAGCACTTGGGGTGCAGAAAGAAAAAAATTTAACTTTTATTGACATTTAAAACTTTTATTTTGTGTGTGTGTGTGTGTGTGTATATATATATATTTTTTTTTAACAGAGACTCCTGAGGGCATCTGAGATCCTTTCAGGGCATCTGTAAGGTCAAAACTGTTTTCATAATAACACTACAATGGAATGTATCGTTTACAGTCACTGACTCATGAGTGTACAGTGGAGATTTCCAGCGGCTACATGACACAGATATTGCAACAGATTGAGTGAGGAAGCAGATATGAAAACTCAGTTGTTGCTATTAAGCCAGATATGAAAAGGACTTTTAAAAATGTAAAACAATGATGTTCTTGTCACTAGATTTTGCCCTGTTTTAGATGAGTCACTTTTCATTAAAATGTTATTCATATTAACATGTAATAAATGATTATTGCTTTATGTAAGTGAAATAGTTTTAAATCCTGGTTTTGAATATCAGTATGGTGAATATCAGTAGATATACAATGATGTATTGGTGCTGGCTCCTACTACCTTGCAGAAGAGCAATTCATTGCTTAAAATAGTTCATGGTGAGAGTTTCCACCACAGAAATCGGCATTTGCCATAAACTAAGGCTTTTGTTTTGAAAGACTGCTTTACCAGCACACCACTGGCCATGTCATTTAAAAATTCTTTGGGATCCTCAATGATTTTTAAGAGTGTGAAGACTTCCTAGGCTTCCCCAGTGGTTCTGCCGTAAAGAATCCACATGTAATGCAGGAGATACAGGGGACACGGTTTCAGTCCCTGGGTCGGGGAGATCCCCTGGAGGAGGAAAAGGCAACCCACTCCAGTATCCTTGCCTGGAGAATTCCATGGACAGAGGAAGCTGGCGGGCTACAGTCTGCGGTGTCGCAAAGAGTCAGACACGACTGACTGACTGAGCATGCATGCACACAGGGTTCCTAAGGCCAGGATGTTGGGAGCCTCTGCTCCACAGTATTCAACAGTGTTAACAGCTACATCCTTGAAGTTCTTTTCATGCCCCACCTCCCTTTTCACGCCGGACACAACATACAAAGCTCTCTGGTCATCTCATCCTTATTCTTCACTCCTCCCATTTCCCCTCAAGCCCTTTAGAGCACCAGTCAGTCTCCTAATTTAGTCTCTGAAACATCCCTCTGCTAAAATATATTGCTTCTCAGAGTGCCACAAAATCACTTAGGGTGCTTATTTAAAATGAATATTTTAGAACAATTATACTGACCCAAACCTACATCTCTGGAGGGAGGTAGTCATCAACTTCTTCATATCCAGGGGTGATTCTTAGTATGACCTGAAGTTTGAGAAACCTCTCATCCTCTCTCCTTTGGGAATCTCACTCATTTCTAGATCCTAAACACTTTTGTCTTCTAGCCTCAGCCACTCTCTTGAGCTCCAGACATACATCTTTAAATGCTCTTGTTACATCTCCATAGATTGTCTTGCCACCACTTCAAGTTCAACATCCCAAGCAAATCTGCCACGCATCCTTCTGTCTTCCCTCAATGACACAACAGTTATCTCCATGACTCAGATTTGGACTACTGAAATGATGCTACCTTTTACTTCTCCACTGCTCCTATGTCTATCTAGGTCCCCAGGCATCTACATCCTATCTTTGAATCATCACTTGCTTCTCTCCCGTCCATTTCCAGCCTGGTCTTGCCTTTCTTAACTCTGCCCTTGATGATTAAATCACCTTTCTCTTTTGTCAAGAAGTTCAAACTCTCAGTGATTTGAGAGCCATCTTTTAGTGCCCCTAGGAATTCTAATGCCACCTGCTGCCAGGTAAATAATGTATGACATTCTTGGAAAGGTCTTTTTGGAGTTTGTTGTGTAGTCACTCATCATTCACTCCATCGCTGGGTACAACTGCATGGTTTTCTGCACAGAAAAACTAACCTGAAGATGGACAGAAGCAAGGCTTTGGTATGGGAGTGAGTCTGGGATCCCACAGCAAGGCAGGCAGAGCGGAGACACTGAGGGGCCGTCCCAAAGAGTTATAACACCGATACTACACACGCACTTGTGGAAAGGACAGACTGGAGTTACCAAGAGAAGGCTGAGTAAAAATGGGAGGAAAAATTACATGGAAGGCCAGTGAGAAGGGAAAAAGGTTGACAGAAAAAGAACAGATGAGGTGTTTTAGGTATTCCGGCTTATCCCTTGATCCATTCTCTTTTCATTACCCTGCTCCATGCCGGGAGGCACACAGCCGCAGAGGTTACCTGTGCTCTGCCTTCTGATTAGGATTAGCCTAAGGGAGATCTGGAGAGGAGAGTATAAGGAAGGGGGAAAGTGAAGTCAGAGTATTTCCCTCCAGCCAGATCACCTGTGGCTGCCTGAGACCTCTGCTAAAGGTTGCGGCTCCTCCCAGGCAGCCTTGTCCACGGTCCCCAAGTGCTGGGTCCCAGTAGGGTGCCCTTCCTAGCACCTTCTGTCTTGTCCACAAGAAACCAGCACTGCATTCAGTCTCATGGCTTCTATGAAGGCATCCACCCCCTTAGAGATTCCTCTAAATTTCCCCTAAGGTACCAACCTTTTCTGCCCATCACTTTTGTAAGCCAAAGTTTGGACAGGGGACCCCAGATTTGCACTGTCTGGTGTGGTAGTCTCTAGCTACAACGTGGCTATTAAAATAAAAAATTCAGTTTCATAGTTTCATTAACCACGTGTCAAATGCTCAATAGCCACATATAGTAATAACAACTATATAGAATATTTCCATCATCACAGAAAGTTCTGTTGGACAGATTAGAATCTAGACTAGGGCTTCTCAAACTTAGAAATACTGACATTTGGAGCCAGAGCAGTCTATGTTGAGGGGTTCGGAGGGGCTGTCCTTTGTATTGTAGGACATTCAGCAGCATCCTTATCCTCCACCCACCAACATTCTTCCAGCTCTGACAACCAAAAATGTCTCCAGATGCTCCCAGACTCAGGTTTAGATGAAACCATTCCACTATAGATTGTGTTTTGCTTATCCACAGAGAAGGGCAAGATAAGTTAAAGGAAAAAGAGAAAGTTAAGATACACTTGGAGCAGGAGATGGAGTAAGGAAAGGAGGCAAGAGAGGGGAAGGTTTCCACAAAACCCTGTGCGGTTTACTATCACTTTTTCATAACAGGTCCCAGTCCTTCAGTAAAGTGCATTGAATTTTCTTTGACTGCTCCCCTGGCAGTTGGAACACTCAAACAGGGTGGTCATAAGGTACAACACCCCCACCGCACACCCTGAAAATATCAGGGAGAGTTTTGGCTGAAGTGTCAATTGACGATATCTCCCATTGGGAGCATGAAGGGCAGGGCGGCCAAACATTATCATGTAACAAAGTTACAGACAACCAGGAGGCCTCACTAACTGGACAGGGTCACCCACACACATCCCTCCTCCTCAACACAGGAAGGGAGTGTTGTGTCCTCCTTGACCTGCCCAATCCTGTGTTAGGATCTTCAGGGTTAGCAGGCATTGAGAGCAGAAAAGTTCCTACGGCCTGGGATTCTGGTGGCTACAAGTCCACTGTGCAAATCAGGTTTCCCTGAAAAGGGAGCCACCAGTTCTAAGGGACGTTGTAAAGTGAAGACACTTTTTAAAGACAATGGCCCACATTTAACCAGAGGCCCCTTCTTCTGAAATACACCTACTGGTTTTACCCAATGCTGACACAAAGAAAAGAAGACTTGTGTTCAACCTGAAATCTTCCATCTGCCCAGAAGGGTTTCCTCGAGACTCTAAAATATCTCCATCCAGCAAGACGAAGGCACAAAAGAGGTCCTGTTGTGGGCTCAGGAAATGGTCACGCTTGAGAATCACAGAGGTCACTGGATGGAACTAGGAGGTGGGAACTAAACATCAGGCACAGCCAGAGAGCTGGCGATTTCCTGCTTTCTTATCAAGCTCCCAAGGCAGGGGCCACGGACGACTCACAAGGTCTACAGCACCTGGAGCTGGTGTGACTCAGACAGTAAAGAATTCGCCTGCAAGGCAGGAGACCCAGGTTCAACCCCTGGGTCAGGAAGATCCCCTGCAGAAGGAAATGGCTACCCACTCCAGTATTCTTGCCTGGAAAAATCCCAAGAACAGAGGAGTCTGGCAGGCTACAGTCCATGGGGTCGCAAAGAATCGGATATGACTGAGCGATTAATGCTTTCACAGCACGTGGGCTGGAGGGACGCAGAAAGCAGAGTGACACCTTCCCTCTCAGTTCAGGGCCACAAAGAGCAGTGACAGAGGGTCAGAAACTGGCCATTAGAGAGGTTTAGAGAACTAGGGGAATAACTCAACCAAACAAAGTAAGTCACAGGCTGAAAGTCTTCTGCAGGCTCCAGTCAGGCACCATGTGGTACTAACACTCTAACAATGAATAAATCAAAGCTCATGCCCTCCACGTGCTCACAATCAGCCCCGACGGACAGACACCATGGTGGTGTTGGTGGTAGTGGTGGTGGCTGGTGATGATATCCTGAACCTATTGTTTAATCCTGGCAAATGTGTGAGGCTGGGAAACGGAGGAACTGCCTAGTCCAAGACTGTGAATTATAATTATCTGAACGCTAGAATGTTCTATAAATACAGTTCAAGATATAAAATGGCAGGGATTAAATAGTGCTCACCTTTGAATTCACCTCAGATCCATACACCATGTCTGGTTTACAGAAGCTAGTCAATAAACATTGACTGAATACTGAATGAGGTAAAGGAGAGGCTTGTCTATCTCACATGATAGATTTCCCCAGAAAGCAGTGACTTTTTCTTTTATTTTGTGTCCGCTCCATAGGCTGCTCAGGTGATATCTGAGTAGCAGGTACTTAATCAGGAATAGTTGGGCCTTCCCTGGTGGCCCAGAGGCTAAGTCTCTGTCCTCCCAAAGCAAAAGGACCCAGGATCAATCCCTGGTCAGGGAAATAGATACCACATGCTGCAACTAAGATCCAGCGCAGCCAAATAAACGAATAAGTAAAAATAAGTATTAAGTATGTTTGAAAAAGGAAACATAAGAGGATACCATGAACACCTATATAATAACACATTGGACAACCAAGAAAAATGGACAAATTCTTAGAGTCATACAACCTTCCAAAACTGAATCATGAAGAAATAGAAAATGTGACTAGGCTGATCACTAGTAAAAAGATTGAAACAGTCATCCAAAACCTCCCAAAATACCACGCCCAGGACCAGACAGCTTCCTAGGTGAATTCTCCCCCAAATTAAAAAAATAGCTGATAGTATACAAAAAAAGATAACCCTTGCATCAGAGAGGATCCCAACAGGAAACAGATGGCACATTTAAGTTAGGATGGTTTGCAGAGACTTATTTGAAAGGGACTATTTGCAAATTTCTGGGTGCAGGGTTGGGAATAATGTTGAAATTCAGGACTGTAGCAGTAGCATTGTTACCAACCCTGGAGGGAAGGGGAGAGAGGAAGGATTGATGGCAGGAACCTGAAAGGAGAAAGTCTGAGAGTGGAGAACCATGACCTCAGGTCGAGGGCCACAGGCGGCGCAAGGCAGCCCTGCAAGCAGGGAGCCTGGAGAATAATTAGCCTGAGCTCGCCCTCGCGCCCTGCCTCTCCTACGGGGACTCCGCTGTTGTTGGAAGGCAAGGGGCACAGGAGTCCTTGGAGAGTCCTCACAGGCAGCCTCCCCGGTACAGAGAGGGAGGGAAGAGAGGGAGACCGCAGGATGGAAGCGGCAAAAGGAAGATTCCCTTAACAACAGGTGATGGCTGTCCCTGAACTGGCGGTGTCTGGAATGCTTGAGATGCCATAATCAATCTTTCCATGATGTGATGAGAAAGAATTAACTTAAAACTCTTACTCTGTAGTCATGGTCAATAACTGAATGTTAAGACTACCACTCTAACTGAAAAACAGGATTTCATCTAGGCTAAAAGTCAAGTCCCATTTAAGAGAAATGTTAAGTTCAAATAAAAGTATGAACCTCAATTCTGTAAGACCTGCAGGTCAGCCACAAATACACCAATTCCAGATCCCTGGCTAGAGGTGAAGGGCTGGTGATTCCTGTCAGGAAAACTAGTTACAAGAAAATATGTTGCTGCATATAACTAAAGCTTCTATTGTTAGGGAATATAGCACAACTTAGTATTGGGCAGTTGTCAATGGAAGAGGGGGAAGGCAAGATGACCAAAACTCCTAAGGGAAAAGTTACTACTGTGCAGTAGAACACAGACAGTTGAGGACTGGGAAATTCATGAAGAAAGTCAGTGAGAAAAGCTCTTTACCTTGAAGGCTGCTACTCTTCCTAAGAAAGTGGAAAGGAAAACATCCACCAAATGACAGAAAATAACAAAATGCAATATTGGAAAGAAGAGGCTAAGAAGAATTCTTATGTGGTCTTAGCAATCAATAAAAGAAACCAAACCAAAACATCTTCATCATCTTTTAACTTTGATGAGCCTGTGGCCTCCAGCCTATTCACATATACCAGCAAACTATAGGCAGGGAAAGAAAAAGATTCTTTAGCTTTCTCCTCTTTTCTGCCTTAATCATAGGCATACATCCAACTTGTTATACTTGATTTGCAAAGATTTACAATCACAAAATAAATACATTAAGTGCTCATTATTTCCATATTCATTAGTTCCTGAAAAATCATAATACATTCAGAATCTTGATGGTTAAATTAATTGCTGCTTATCACACTCAGTCTGGAATTTGATGTTTTCCTTCTAAAGAGAGAAATATGCATGGCTACGACCTGTTCAGTGCAAGCTGTTCTCATCATAATGAGCACTTATCACAATTTCAGACTCTTACCTACAAGGAGTACACCTTGTACTGTTCTTCAAGCATATAAAACTCACAGCAAGTTGCAAATACAAGATATGCACAACTGATAAATGATGACTATATGCACAGATACGGCAAGAGAAGACGCCAAGTGACTGCAATTGCCAATCTCAGTAGCTTTGCCACAAATTAATAGAATAACCAGAAGAGAAAGATCTATCCCCTTGCTTTGGGGCCACTCATGAAGATTTGGCAGCAGTATTATCACTAAAGTATAATCTATAAGTATGTTTATGGATTCAATAGTTTATATTCTTAATGGACCTAAATATTCTTATTCACTAATTCAACGGCAAGTATTAATTGAGCACCTACTGCACATATGAAACAGTGCTGGTAGTATTAGGGATACATCGGCAAACAAGGCCAGGCAAGGTTCCTGCCCACACTGAGCTTATTTCAAAGGTAGGTGGCAAATTACAATCAATAGGTAAATAAGTAAATAAGGATTTTAGACAGTGACCTTTCATCCAAGAGTAAAATCAAATATGTGATGGGATGAAGAGAAACAGGGAAGGGAGGATTTAGGTCTCTTCGAGGAACTGACAGGTAAGGAGTTTATGTGTGAGTCACTTAGTCATGTCTGACTCTTCACAACCCCATGGACTGTAGCCCACCAGGCTCCTCTGTCCATGGAATTCTCCAGGGAAGAATACTGGAGTGGGTAGCCATTTCCTTCTCCAGGGGATCTTTTTGACCCAAGGACTGAACCCATGTCTCCTGCATTGGCAGGCAGGTTCTTTACCACTAGCGTCACCTGGGAAGCCCTAAGCAGTTTATAGGTAAGTCTTGAACAACAGGACTAAGTCAGCACGTGGAGCCACAGAGAAACAGCATTCCAGACAAGGAAGAGCGAAGGTATAGGCCCTGAGGAGGGAATGAGCTGAGAATGCTTGAGTAAGAAGGTCAGTAAGTGAGAGGGAAATGATAGGAGATAAGGTGGCCTGGGTAGCCAGATACCAGACCTCAAAGCTCCTTGGAGGGCAAGGAATGTGAATTTTGTTCCAGGAGTTAATGGGAGGTTGCCATAGGGTTTGGGGACAGAGAGGGTATGATCTCTGTTAAAAGGATAATTCTGGCTCTGAATGGAGAACACATTCTAGGAGGGAGAAGATCATTGCAGTCATTCAAGTGAGAAAAGATGGTGGCTGGAACTATGGTAGGAAAATGGACAGATTGGAAACCTATTCTGGAGACAAAACCTAGTGGCAGATTGAATGGGGATATGCTCCGGGAAGGGCTTCCCAGTGGTAAAACGGTAAAGAACCCACCTGTCAATGTAGGAGATATAAGAGACGTGAGTTCAATCCCTGGGTCAGGATGATCCCCTGAAGTAGGAACTAGCAACCCACTCCAGTATTCTTGCCTGGAGAATCCCATGGACAGAGGAGCCTGGTGGGCTACAGTCCTTGGGGTCACAAAGAGTCGGACACAACTGAAGTGACTTAGTACGTATGCTCAGGAAAAGAAAAATATTAAAAAATAACTCAGGTTTTCGACTTAAGCAACCAGGTATTGTCATTAACTGAAAGGGGGAAGAAAAGGAGAAAAGCAGGTATGAGGTAGATGGAGTGGTTATATAGTAGAATCAAGAATTGCATTTTATACCTATTATATTTGAGAAAACTATTAGATATCCAACCGAAGGTAAAAAAGCAGATAGTGGTTATGTACGAACCTGGAATTCTGAGGAAAGATCAGACATACTTTTTTTCATCTAAATGAAACATATTTTTAGAAAAGTAAATGCAAGAGCAGTGGGGACTGTGTCCTTAAATTTACTCTCACATTCTAAAGTGTTGAAAAAACACAGGGTGGTGTGTAGTAGTAACTCCAAAACCCCAAACTGAAATATCATTTTTTTTTTGTTTGCTTGATGTTCCTACCAACTCAGCTCAAGTATTCCTCCACCAAAAAAACACAGGACTGCCAACTGCTTGTAGCAGAGAATGATCACAATCAGGAAAACTATAGTATGGGCTAAGTTAATGAAGATTTGAAATACTGTATGGATTTGGAAGCAGGTGTGTTGCTTCACTAGCTCAAGCCTAAACACAAGTGTCCCTCACCAATGATACATAGACAGAAGCAGCCTTGGGAAGGATCTGTCGGTGCTGCTGCATCAAAAGAGCAGACTCTATGAGGGGCAACTGACTAAACGGTGTTAATAATGCCTTTTACAGGGGTAGGGGGAGCTAGGTCAACAGAATTTCATAGAGACATAGACATCTTCTGACTGGTTGTTCCTCAATATAGTCTCAGCTTTGGATTGATTGGCTTTCTTACTCAACTACACATTCATCCATTCATCTTACTCAATCATGATTCGCCCTGGATTCAGAGAGGGAGAAAAGGGAGGCAAAAAGCATTTCAGTTCTTATAAATGGAACTCTTGAAGTCCCAGGAAGAGTGTGTGTGTGCTCAGTCATGTCTGATTCTTTGCAACCCAGTAAGTTTCACATTATAAATTATATAATAAAACAGGCTCATATAAAAAGCCAACATGTTGAATTTAATAGACATGCAAATATCAAGAATTTTTACTTGGGCTGATTTCTTTACAGTAGTAAGGTCTAACCCCACAAAACCCCTTTGTAAGATCAATAGGGCAGGAAGTGGCAAAGTCATAATCGGTGACCTTAGATCTTTTTGAAGTGCAAAGAAGCAGAGTAACAGCCTACAGGGGAAAACTAACATCACACCTTTGAATCAGTAAGTGAAGAAAGACGATCATTAACAGCTAACATGTCCTTTAGGGATACTTTCAAAACCAATTAGAAAATCTCTGAAAAATATATTTATGGTTAAGAGTTTAGCCCTTCTAAGAATTTTTTTCCCTAGATACGTTTCAGAATTAAAAAAAAAAATCTACCTGTAATTTTCCATTTGGGAACTTCTTTTTCTACTTTTAATGTAAATCTGAGATTATTTGGCAGTTTCTATGCAAGTCCAATAAACGACAATAACTGCACATGGGGGTAAGAATGCGGTGTATATACACTTTGAGTTTTATCTTAAAAGTGCCCACGTGAAGACCTAGCCTTTAAGAACTTGTTGCATTCAAAACACTTGGAGACATAGATTGAAAGTGATCATTAAAATCCTCTGAATATGGAACCCACTTCCTTCCAACAAGTATATTGCTGCAATTCAAGTCTGAGACATCCTTCGGGCAGTGAGGTATGTTTCTTCAAATCTTCCAACAAATCCTACCCCACTCCCGGAGGGGGGAGAAAAAAACAAAACTTGTGCATCTTATATCTTAGTCTGTTTTTCTTTAGTTTCCACATATTTATATCCACCTAAAGAGGACAGGAGGAAAAAGAGAAGAAGAAGAAAGAAGAAAGCAAAAGGCCATCAATATTTACTTTAATATGGCAGAGTTAAGAAATGGTAGGTACTATCAAAAGCATCTGGTCTACCAAGGCATCCATGCTCTTAGCTACTCTTCTCAAAGTTCCTCCTCTTCTGTCTCCCTTCCTCAGTTCTCTACCTTTTAGCACTAGTCTCTACTAGCCCTCCCACCCTAGTCTCTACGCCACCAATGGCCACACCATACAGAAGCGGGGCAAAAAGTAAATGATGGGTATGTTTCAACAGTCATAATAAATCAGTATAGCATGATAGAGTTAGCCAGTTTAAAAATTTGGTAATTGGTTTGAGCCAAGCTGAGTAAGTATTCCAAATTAGTGATTCTTCTAATCACAGCTAGCAATAAAAGGTTGATAGAATTTATCTAAGACATGTAATCAAATTATGTCCTATAGCTATTTCTAGTCTTTCAATAGGAAAAATGACCCTGTTACTGTTGTGTGTTCAGTTGCTCAGTCCTGTCTGACTCTTTGTGACCCCATGGACCATAACCCACCAGGCTTCTCTGTCCTTGGGATTCTCCAGGGAAGAATACTGGAGTGGGTTGCCATTTCCTTCTCCAGGCGATCTTCCTAGCAAACCCATATCTCCTGCATTGCAGTCAGATTTTTTACCACTGCACCACCTGGAAGGCCCCTAAAATGATCACAGGAGACCTGATTAATATTTCAGTTCCACTACTTCTAGGCTTTTTCAAAAAATTTCACCAATATTTGGGATTTGAGAGCATGAAAAGAATTCAGGCACCTCAAATGCTTTTAATTCATTGGTCTAAAGCTCTCAACAACAAAATTCTCCAGGAACAAGGTGTACATGGATGTTGTTCGGTTACTAACAAGTTATTGCTGTTTAAGGTAGGACTACAAACTGCCATTCAGTCGCTCAGTCATGTTCAACTCTTTGCTACTCAACGCTATGGCCTGCAGCACGCCAGGCTTTCCTGTTCTTCACTATTTCCCAGGTCAAATGGACATGCTCAAATTCATGTCCATTGAGTTGGTGATGCTACCCAACCATCTCATCCTCTGTCACCCCCTTTTCCTCTTGCCTTCAAACTTTCCCAGCATCAGGGACTTTTCCAATGAGTCAGCTCTTCACATCAGATGGCCAAAGTATTGGAGCTTCAGCTTCAGCACCAGTCCTTACAATACATATTCAGGGTTGATTTCCTTTAGAAGTGACTGGTTTGATCTCCTTGCAATCCAACGAACTTTCAAGAGTCTTCTCCAGCACCACAATGTGAAGGCATCGATTCTTGGCGGGCTGTCCATCTTGGATGGCCCTGCATGACATGGCTCATAGCTTCATTGAGCTATGCAAGCCCCTTTGCCACGACAAGGCTGTGATCCATGAAGGGGTGTGTACATGGATGCTATTTGCTAAAAGGAGGAACTGAGCTCCCAGGGAGGGGGCAATCTGCTAGGAACCAAGACATTCTGTGACAAAAGACCCTTCTCTGGGAGGGAGTTTCTGCACACAGACTTCACCCCTAGGACACCAGCGGCCGAGGATGTGCTTCCTCCTGTTAAGTGCTACAAAGCGAACAAAATGTCTTGTCACCCTCACTCCAACAATACACACAGATAAGGGAGGTCCAAATTCCTTTAAGAACCAATGAAATAAATGGCAAATTATCTCAATTACACTAAATGATTCTACGACAATCTGCAAGAACACTGACATTTTCCTTTGTGAATAGCCTTCTGCCAGATAGCAAACACCCTCCAAATACCAGCCACATGGACGGCATCACAAGTATGGAATTAAACACAGGCTCTACATTCCAAACACTAGAGGACACAGGAAAGAGTCAAACTTCCTTTGGGCATATGTTAGGTGTGGCTGTATCTTGGGTAACCCTTACAGTGCCAGAAAGGCCTCCCTGAAATTAAGCTGGAGAATAATCCTCTGAGAGAGTCTAACTATAGGATAGTGTGACTTTATTCAAATAGACGGCCTTTCTCCTCCCTAATCAGGAATGGTGTATGTTCTGGAGGGTAGGAAATGGTGGGTATTTCAAGATAATATTTCAAGGAAAGATAATAAGAAAGGGAAGAACATAGCATAATAATAGCAAGAATATAGCAGTGAAAAAGTTTTCCAAACTAATTTTGTGTAATGCCTGGCCTGTAGGGGGACATATGAGTTAAAAGATATTCCATTCTTCCTGCTTATTTTGGCTGATTTTATAGAACAAAACAATGTAACTACATCCAAGCATCTGCAGAGATAAAATCTAGGGACTTTTCAAAACCCAAGCATGTTTGGAGAGGGGGAGGGGAAGGCGAAGGGGGAACAGAAGTTAGAGGAGGACAGAACGGTGACAAAACTGGCTTTTGAACAAAAGCAAATAGGAGCATAAAACATTTATAGTGTTTTCATTCATACTATTTCTTCCTAAGTCAATCAATGAACACTTTGGCTTATGATGGATTGACGCCACAGTGAAACTCTTGACAACTTCAAAATCAACTTCATGTTTGGGTTCCATTCTTTCAGGTGATGAATAGTGGGAAATCAGTGAAGGAATGCCACTTGAAGTCAGTCATTTATCATGAACCAAAATGGCTAAGTGCCCCATAAACTGCAATGATCCATTTCCTATTAGCATCATACAACAGAAGGCAGCCTCATCTGCATTAACAAGTCTTACCACCTCTGCAGGCAGAGAGGCTAATGTTAGGAAATAGGTTATTTTTGTTCTGTTACAAATGCTCATTATTATACCATAAAAAATTCTTTAAGGATATAAACTACTGATTGATACATTAAGGAATTCTTTGAAAAGATCTTCCCATGCTTAGGTTTTTATTATTATTATATTTTTAAAAATTTAAACCTGGTAAAGTACTTTTACTATTTTCACTCAGCCTCCACCTGGATTTCTCTACATAATACAAGCTTCTTTTACCATAATGTCAAACATCATGACAGACTACAATTAAAATAATTTCCTGCTCGCCACAACATTTAGGTGACACTGACACATTTTCAATGTCCTAAGTTTGGCAAATACTAGGTTTCCTAATTCCAAGAAAAGGCCTGGCCATAGCACATCATGACTTAAACTAAGACCATTAAAGTGTTAAGTTCGATACTTTTCCCATACACACAGTCTAACAGTTTAAATGTGTTAGCGGCTCACATCCATATGACTAGTGACACTCTTGCCTACAAACATGGTCAGGAGTTACCTTCCTCCAACAAATGGCATCACTTCTAAACAGAAAGAAAAAAGAAAAAGAAACCCAAATGGCAAGATGAGAAAAGTAACGAAGGAGAATGGGTATCATTTAAAAAGATGAGGAAAACAGGACTGTTTACGAAGACAGTACGCATCTATACCTTTTTAAAACCCTCTTTTGAAATGAAGGACTGAAAGCCCAAAAAAAGATTTTATCTGATAGTACAATTTTGAGTTAATTTTTAACTGCAGAATGTAATTTAAAATACAGAAGGTATTTTTACTGTCTTTGAAGATTCTTCGGCCTTCCCTCTACCCCTTCATTCTATTCTTCAAAAGAAACATCAACAAAGTTGGAAAACAAAAAAGGATTTGGCAAACTACTTTTTATCATTAATACTCAATTATGAGCACCCTGAGAACAGTTATTTCAAAAAGTGACAAATTCCCAAGAGGACAAAGAGGAAATAGACAAGGTCCATGTCCTCAAGATGCTTATAATCTACTGAGGAATATAGGATGTGTGTGTTAGTCACTCAGACGTGTCTGACTCTTCATGACCCCATGGACAATAGCCCACCAGGCTCCTCTGTGCATGGAATTCTCCAAGCAAGAATACTGGAGTGGGTTGTCATTTCCTTCTCCAGGAATATAGGACACCTTCATAAATAAGAAAAATGTTTTAAAAGCCCTGCAGCAACATGGGTGGGCCTAGAGATTGTCATACTGAGTGAAGTAAATCAAACAGAGAAAGACAAATACAAATGATATCACTTATGTGTGGAATCTTAAAAATGGTACAGATGAAAAAAAAAAAGGTACAGATGAACTTATTTACAAAGCAGAAACAGAGTTGTAAATATAAAAAAAAATCTTATGGTTATCATGGGTGAATGTGGGGGATAATCTGGGAGACTAAGATTGACATAAACATACTTCTATATATAAAATAGATAACTAATAGGAACCTACAGTGTAGAACAGGGAACTCCACTCAGTACTCTATAATAACCTATATAGGAAAAGAATCTAAAAGAGTGGATATATTGTACACGTATAACTGATTCACTTTGCTCTTCAGCAGAAACTAACACAATATTGTAAATCACCTGCACTCCAATAAAAAAATTCTTTAAAACCTTGAGTTAATTATTACAAAATCAGTATATACAATAATACTTTTATTTATTTATTTTTTTTTATTTATTTTTTCAGTGGGTTTTGTCATACATTGACACGAACCAGCAATAGATTTACACGTATTCCCCATCCCGATCCCCCCTTCCACCCCCCTCTCCACCCGACTCCTCTGGGTCTTCCCAGTGCACCAGGCCCGAGCACTTGTCTCATGCATCCCACCTGGGCCGGTGACCTGTTTCACCATAGATAATATACATGCTGTTCTTTCGCAACATCCCACCCTCATCTTCTCCCACAGAGTTCAAAAGTCTGTTCTGTACTTCTGTGTCTCTTTTTCTGTTTTGCATATAGGGTTATCGTTACCATCTCAATAATACTTTTAAAATATCAGAACTAAAAAAAAAATACTTGATGACTCATTAAAAAGGATTTTTGGAAATAGAGAAAGAAAGAATAGGGGTGACTATGAGCTGGGGTGACTCAGGAAGAATTCACGGAAGAAGACAGCTTAAGCTCGGCGTCAAAGAGTAAGCAAGTTAGTGGACTGGTAAGTTCAATATTTTTTTCCAAACAAAATAATCTCCGAAAATATACAGGCTCCCCTAAAAGTGTTGTCCCAACTAGAATACATCATTCTGAGTCTCCACAACAGCCTGCCTTTCATACTTGGACTTTTAACCTCTCCATTTCCTGAAATTCTCCCTCACTGCCCATTCACCAAATGATGACCATCATTGTTATCCTTTCTCCTTTGAAATCACTAATAACCCTCAAGTCAGAAGATCCCACCCACCAAGAACTAGAGGATCCTGCAGAATTAGGGTTGCCTGTTTATGACCTTATTTATGTCAAGTAGATTTTAATCATCAGAAACTTTCCTGACTCTCTGAGAGGATGCCCTACAAGGATAAACTAAAATAAAACAAAAAGTTACAAGGGGTCTCCAAAAAGATGTCTCTTACAATTTCTTCCAAGCTCTGCCCTGGAGATTTGGGGACAGGTATTTACATGTTATACAGATTCCTAAAGCATTATCAAGCTCTGAACTCTTGGCCTTTCTCAACTTTCATGGGAATTACTGGAACACGTAGACCATGTCTTCCCCAACCCTAGAACACCCCCGGCTCAGAGCATTCCATATGCTTCTGCCAGGAAAATCTTTCTAGACTACGAAACACTACACAGAACCCCTTTGGATAAAAAACCTCCAGGGGATCACCACTACTGATGGAGTGCAGTCCAGTTCTTTAGCCGGTGCTGCCCTGCCTTTTTCCCCCTCAAGGCACCCAGAGAGAACGCAAGAATATTTATAGAGCACATAGATAACCAGAGATGTCTTGCAACAAGAAATACAAGCGTCCCCAGCGGCTTGAGGGCAAGGTAGTATCACTGCCCACCTGTAATTCATTCCTAGCCCAGCACAAGAAAATCTGGTTAGGTGATCTGCCCTCTTCAACCATATCTCTCATTTCTCCTCTACAGCAGGGAATCTCAAACTGTACTGTGCATACAGGCCACCAGGGATCTTGTGAACATGAAAATTCTGATTCGCTAAGTCCGAGACGAGACTTGAAGTTCAGCATTTCTAACAAGCTTCCAGGTGGGGATGGCTCTGCTGGTCCGAGGACTGCACTTTGAGTGAAGGAGATGTTGGCAGTGGTTCTCAACTCAGGCTGTCCACGAAAATCACCTGTGAAGCTTAAAAAAGTCAGCTGCCTAGGTTACAACTCAGACCAACCAGAATCTTTAGGAGAGCTACTTTTAAAGCTCCCTAGGTAATTTTATTATTATTTATTTATTTATTTATTTATTGGCTGCATCACACAGCATGTGGGACCTCAGTTCCCCAGTGAGGGATGGAACCTGTGTCCCCTGCATTGGAAGTGCTGAGTCTTAATCACTGGACCACCAGGGAAGTCCCTCCCCAGATGATTTCAGTGTACAGCCAAAGTTGCATTTTCTACTTGAGCCAGACCATTCTCTCATTATTCCCCGCTCCCTGTATCTCTGCCACTTCTCTGCTCAGCTAAGTCCTACCCTTCTCATAGGGCCTGATGTTAGTCCTCCTCTGGGAAGCTTCTCCAGCCATGGTAACATCAGCCGCACCCCCTCAGACCCTCTAGACTGCCTGTCTCGTCCTTGTCCTCTGCCCTGAATCAGCAATGGAGCGTGCATTGCTCCAAACAGGTGCTGCTGATTACCCGTCTTCACGCACTCAGGCCTGGCAGGAACAATGTTAGATGCACCTTGGTATGACTCCGAGATGCACTTTTGGGGAAATTCAGCAAATAACAGCAAGGGAGTTCTTTCACGTCTGAATTGAAAAACACACGTACTGTCTCAGTCAGGAAGGAATATTTTCAGGCCTTGACTGTGCTTGCCAGTTAACCTCAGTTAGGCTCCTCTCAGTTAAGGATAGCAGAGCTTCTATCCAGTCACTAAGATCTGCTCTCAAAAAAGGGTGAAAAGGAAGAAAGAAGCT